>NC_091154.1:28845890-28848390 GCF_040958095.1 Procambarus clarkii | reverse complement strand
GATGGCATCTGGTATTCGACAAACTCTCTTTCCCAAATTCCCGTTTGGAATGAGCCGGAGACATTATTCTGCTAATGTGACCTGATGCAGGAATATTCTTCCTCTTCACAAGCCTTCTTGCTCCTATTCTTACTCCTATTCTTGTTCCTATTCTGCTCCTATTCAGCTGAAAAGGAAACTGACTAAAATTATGTTATCAATCTGCCTGGATGCCTAATAATAACATGAGCATAATAATTAATACAATTAAATACCAATCATCATTTTACAAATAATATTCGCTAAAATAATACTTATGTTAAAAATAATAATATTAGCACCCCTATTGATAACAGCAACACAAACTATTAATAATAGCTGCACAAAATAATTAATAGAAACAGCAATAACATGAACCAATAGCAATGTTTATCACTTTCTTCTTAGTAACCAACCCGGCGTCCTCAGGGCAACAACAAAAGGCACTTTAACCATGTCATCCACTAGAGGGATGACATGGCTCTACGGCGATTAGTATCCCTATAGAGCAAGAAAGAGTATGATACCAGAGGAACCAGTAGGATGAAGATGGAGGACTTTATGGCCAATACTACGGCCTCTGGGACAAGTTGTTGATCAGGATGGTTAGAGGATGAAACTTGACTGGGCGATAATCCTGTCTTCATTAATACTGTAACAGCTTAAGCCTGTTACTGAACGTTATTGCTTCCTTCACTATTGCAAGTAAGCATTGTTTCTTTCATTACAGTAACTAAGAGTCACTTCTCTAAAAAAAAACACTTGGTATTTTTAAGCCAAATAATCGGTCATTGGTAATCGGAATAGCCCTAATTATTATTTTACACAAAATGTCAATGTCATCCAATACAAGCAAGTAGGAGACAGTCGTCGTTTAGCTGAGTTGAGGTGAACACGACCATATTTCCTCTTGAATGCTGAACCGAGAGAGCATATATTTTTTCCCCCCAATTCTGGAGAGTTTCAGTGAAGGAAAACGACTCTTTCCTCTCGGGAATCTCGATCAATAGATTTTACTTGAAATTTTATTTCCTTGTCTAGAAATATAATGTTTCTTTCAGTTTGATTTTTAGGTTTTTCTTAAATAATATTTTTATTCCCCACAATTATTTTACTCGTTATTTCATATTAGTTTTTATTTTCCTTCTTTACTAAGGTCACTGTCTCTTTCTATCTGTTTGTCACACTCTTGTTCTCTTTCTCTTCCTCCCTGGTCAACGTCCGAAAGTCAAAATCCAAGAACACGGGTTCGATTCCTGGCTGAGACAGTAATGAATCTCTTCCTCCCTGTTTGATGATGTTTTTCCTTGTTCGTCTTCTCCCTTTGTTGTTAAAGGGCAGAGCCGAGAGTTCACTTCATGTGTCACTGACTTCTTCTCTGTCTCCTCCCTTCCATTTCCTTCCTTTCCCTTCCCTTCCCTCCCCTTCCTTCCTCTGACTAACTCGACCTTTCGTCGAACTTCCACAACTTCCCCTTTCCCGTCTCTCTCTCTCTCTCTCTCTCTCTCTCTCTCTCTCTCTCTCTCTCTCTCTCTCTCTCTCTCGCTATTCTTCATTATTTTTGTTTTTCTGTGTAATCACGCACGAGGATTGATTAACAAAAAATGTATCTTAGAGATGTTTTAGAGGACACAAGCCACGCTGATTAAACTTTTTCACCTAAGACATCAAATGGAGACGATTTGTTATGCTTTCAATTCATGGTTAATTGCCTTGGATAATTGATGGGACGTGATTTGTAGCTTCGTCGCAATGCAATATTGAGCAAATATCTTCTTCTTTTTGTGACGTAAACCCATTGAAGTGATTGGTCCTTTCTTCTGTGACGTCAGACACAAATACCCATCCCTGAATGGGTGTCTAACCATGACGTCACAGTTAAGCTACGTCCGGTGATTGGCTCTCCCAAGCAAGCATCCTCCTCGGTCCCTCCCACACCGGATGCGTTGCTAGGAAACGTGGAGACGCCTATCCACCTTTCCTGTACAAGCTGCTCTCAAAACCATTTCCCATCACCGAGTAATGAACTAGATTTCGTCACCCTGACCATTACGTGATGTGTACGAGAGCCTTAAGCTGTTTAACTCAACACAGTATATATAAGAACTTTAAAAAAAAATTATATTGAATTCCGACGAGAGAGAGCGAAGGGTCCTTAGCAAATCTTAGCAAAGGATCTTAGCAAATTGAAGTGAAACAAGACATAAGCCAAACAAATGGTATGGAAAGATGTGGTAGTCAAATGTATCGTATAATTATATAAGTTTTGGCTTCAAATATTTACAAAATTAGGCAAAGGTATTTGGTTAGAGATTTTGGCAAACATTACTGACAGAATACGAGAGTGGGAAGCTTGGATCACAAACAACACACTAAGGTCTTGGTCTGGCATTAATGAACTCCTTGCTGAGAATGAACTGGATGTATATGCGAGTGTGTGTGTGAGTGTGTGTGTGTGTGTGTGTGTGAGTGTGTGTGTGTG
>NC_091154.1:28768390-28838390 GCF_040958095.1 Procambarus clarkii | reverse complement strand
ATATATTTTTGCCAATGTTGTTACCGATACAACTAGTTCAGTCCCGAACTATATTATAAATTACACTTGCTTGTTAGGTTGGATATTTAAAATCAATTGGTTGCATAAATTGTGATCTGCTCCATGAAGGACTGCTACCTAACTGGCCATCTCCTTCAATAACGACTGTTAACATGCGCGTTCAGATTACTGGGAAGATTTGGGTCACTCTGATAAACATTTTCTAATGTGATAATACCTTTTTTATAAGTTTTCATGCTTAAATACAGATGATTATATATTATAGAGGGCAATATATATTTATATAGAGGGCAATATATATTTATATAGAGGGCAATATATATTTATATAGAGGGCAATATATATTTATATAGAGAGCAATATATATTTATATAGAGGGCAATATATATATATATATTTATATATTAATATTTATATAAGTTTAATTATGGACTAGGTTTCTGTGGGGCACTTATGGTATTGTATTCCTTAGATTGTTTATGAAGTTCGTGCGAGATGTTTTGTAAGACAGTCAGTAAAGTATAATTTATTGAGCGAAATGCGCTTTTAAAGTGACAAAATACGAATTACCAGAGTTACTCCAAGAGACACTGGTTGCATCCATTTTCTGTAAAACACTTATATATTGTAGGAGAACGGAAGAGAGGTTACACATTAACCTATAAACTGGTATAATTATGAAATCTCGTGTTTTATAAGCCATTCATTTTAATGGATGGATACTCTGAACTTGCCCTGATATTCTGCAGCTCCTTGCCATAATATCCTGCAACTCCTTGCCCTGATATCATGCAGCTCCTTGCCCTGATATCCTACAACTCCTTGCCCTAATATCCTGCAACTCCTTGCCCTGATATCCTACAACTCCTTGCCCTGATATCCTGCAGCTCCTTAAATTAATTTGCTCGTTGATATTCGATCGACCTAGTTGTTTAGATTGTACCATGTTGTATCATCTTCTAGTCATATCATGTCATCCTCTAAGAATTTGCCAGTGCAAAATAGATTGTGTAGAGTTTTAGGGGATTATCTAAATCAATATATTTACCTTTCGTAATGGGAAAACATTAATAATTACAAAAATGGCACCCAGATTCTCCTGAATTACTATTCCGAGTGTAAAGCATAATTTTTTTCTCCTATTTTACAGTCCTCTTGTTTTGGCCCCAATTTATCTCTCCCATCTTCTCCCCCCCACTCCCCCAGTGAAAAAAATACCCTCCTCCCATTCCAACCCATTTGTTTTCCACATATTCCCCCTTCACTAGTCTCCCTCTCCCAAACACCCCACCCACACAACTCCCAAGTGTCCTCCTTTCCCACCTACGAACTCCCTATCCATCACCCCCCACACTGTTTCCACCCACGAAGTCCCTCTTTCCTACCTCCTCTTCCCCACAACCTGACCACGAGGTGAACCCCCTTTCCCCTTACCCCTCGTTCCCCTGATAGTCCCAACTCCCCTCAACCCCCCTCGACTCACCCCCTTCCCTCCCTTTCCAGCCCCTACTGCCACCCTCCCCACAGCCCTATTTCACCGCTCAACCTCGCCACAAGGCGCACACCACTGGAAGGGACACGATTTGTCGGAATGATCAAATTTGTTGCCCGTCAGAGGCACGTGGTTTCTCTGGGCGTGGCGTGCGGTCCAGCTCCCAGGGAAGTACTTGGAAGAGAGGGTGAGATGAAGGGTTGGAGGTTAATTGTAGGGGTTACTATGGTTTTGGGGGTGTGGTGATTGTGGTAGTTATGGGGGGTGACTGAAGCGGTGGTAACTTAGGCAGTGTGGTGGTAATGGCGGTTGATGTGGTTCTGGTAGCGTGTGTGTGTATAATTGTGATTGTGGTGGGGGAGGTATGGTTGTAGGGGTTGTTGGGGTGGTGAAGTCATGCTGTGATGTGATGTGAGGCTGGGGGAGGATAAGGTGGGAGAAGCTGGGGGTGGAGGATAGGGTAGGGGGTTGGTTAGGGTGAAGTGGACTAGGGTGGGGGGCAGCTGGGGTAGGGGAAAAATTGGGGGAAAAAAGAGGCGTGAGAAGTGTAATGCTTGCCATACATTTCTCTATCTCATCGGTTCCCCCACCTCACCTCTCTTATCTCCACGCACCTTCATTTGTTTCCCATCTCCTTCAATTGCCATTGGTTGCCATTTTACCTCACTATCTCTCTGCCTCACTATTCCCTCTCTGTACCTCACTACTCCTCTATCACACTGCCTCCTCATTCTGATTATAGCTCTCTCTCCCTCGACCTCTCCCTCACTCATCTCCCTAGCCCGGAAATAATACACGCTCCCATACACACAATATACTTCTCAAGGCATATTTATCAAGCCGAATGGTTTAATATTTCTCTGTTTGGGTATACTCCAAAGTGTTTCCCTTTCTGTACCAATCCTATCCAACTCATTATACTCCCCTTCCCACGCATGATATTCCTTATCCCACGCATCATACTCCCTATCTCACGCATTATCCTCCCTATCCCACAAATTATCCCTCCCTATCCCACTATGTGCAAATGTACTTCAAATGTGCCGTAATGTTGTTATAATAAGAAATTACATTTTAATGTTAATTACGAGGAAATTTATGTTTCCATTGCTAACAATCTTCAACTAGGGAAAGATTGTCAAGCATCATGGGTGACCAGATTTGACTTCCATTTAATTTTGTATGGATTGTTTTTTTGGCAATAATATCCGCCAAATTTTATTAAAAATAATATATATATATATATATTTTCTTTTTTCCTAAGTGGATTTCCCATTTTAACTCTGACAAAATGTTACTTTTTAAAATGCTAATGGAGTTTCATGCATATATTCACCAGAGAGAAATTTTATGTAGCTGAATAGGTGATGAGTTCCCCGTGATGCTCTCTTATGCCAGGATGATCAAAGCCACGAACGTTTAGTTAATTCCTCACGTACAGGTACAAAAAAAAAAAGTTGGATGAAAGTAAAAAAAATGAATATAGGTCTTGTAATAGCTTTGAAATTGAAATTTTCGCCACCATTAACTTTATCTCTTCTACTTTGTTGCTGCTGCTAGCACCTCTGCTACCACTATCACCTACCACAACCACCACCATCATTGCCATCACCATCATCATCTACCACAGCCATCACCATCAAGACAATCAACAAACCCTGCTATTGAGTACAATATTAATGTCAACAATTTCAGTTACGGAAAAGTCTTACCAAAGACGTAATGACAGAGATAAAAATTGTGTTACTATGCACTTTATGTAAGAAAAATTTAAATACACCAAGTTTCTCTTAAAAGACTTAATTTCTTCTTAAAATTAAAGAAAATTAAAACAGTTCGTTGAGTCTTTCTTCGTTGCATTTATTTATAAATTTTATTTATATATAAACTGTTTAAATTTAGTATTTCTCAGTACTTTGTAACTTATCTTTCATTCATGTGCATTAATATGTTGACCTGAATTGTGTAGAATATGTTTGGTGTCGTCTGATTAACGCCTTGAGAAGGGGCCAGCTTTGTGATCGAGATTTCTAACTATGATGTCTGGCATTCTGTTTGGTTTGTTCTTCACACTACGTGTTCAAAAAATAATTGGTTTGAAGCAAGACAGGTGAAACATGATAAAGGTACCGATGAGAAAACAGGAGGAAGGAGGCAACTAAGGAAGAAGATTGGGAAAGAGAATTACTGGATAACGAGGGGTCCATAGAACAGCAGGCGACAGCAGCATTAATGTACGAGGGAGAGAAATAGAGGGGGAGAGGAAGAGAGAGGAGAGAGACAGAGACAAACAGAAAATAAATATATATTAGTATATTTTGGTAGCAGTCTTTCTTAGTTGACATGGGCTTGAAACCCGCCATATACTGCAGGTATGTTGATGACATTTTTCTGCAGGTACCTGATGCCAGATGTCTGCAACAGCTGAAGGAGGCATTTGAGAAGAATTCTTTATTGAGCTTCACTTACGAGATGGAAAATAATGGGAAGCTGCCCTTTCTGGATGTAACAGTCACGGAAAGAAGCGGAGGCTTCCACACTGCTGTCTACACTAAGGAAACCAACATAGGAATGTGCCTCAATGCCAAGAGTGACTGCCCAGACAGGTACAAGGGGAGTGTTGTCAATGCTTACGTCGACCGTGCTCTCAGCCACAGCTCAGATTGGAAGCAAGTCGATGAAGAACTCTGTAGGTTAAGGAAGATACTAGTCAACAACGGCTTTTCTAACGGTTTCGTTGAAGACATCATAAATAGAAAGGTGAAACGCCATGCAATCTATGAAGAGTCAACCAACACAACACTTGTACCCCCCTATTAGACTATTTTACAGGAACTTCTTTTCGACGGCTCATAAAACGGAGGAAAGGGTCCTGAAAGATATTGTTGATAACAACGTTATCCCTACAGACAAAAATCAGAAAATACAGTTGACAATTTATTATAAAACCAAAAAAACGGTCAATCTATTCATGAAAAACTCCCCAGAAATCAAGCAGAACGCCTTAAAGAAGACCAACGTCGTTTATGCCTTTAAATGCCCACTTGGAGACTGTAAGCCGCAAAGAACTCAGTATATAGGCAAGACAACAACGTCTCTTTCCAGGCGATTAACAATGCATAAGCAACAGGGCTCCATCAAGGAACATATAATCTCTTCTTACAACCAGACCATCACCAGAGAAATCTTAACAAACAACACAGAAATCCTCAATAGGTACAGTGATAGCAGGCGGCTCGACATCAGCGAGGCACTACACATCAAACAGTCAACACCAGCAATCAACAGCCAATTAATGCGCAACTATATTCTACCCACTTCAAGACCCCGAATCAATATGGAAACACCAAGAGGTAATAAGCATTACGAAACGCGTTCAGGCGTCAGACCATTAAAAAATTAATTTTGGAGAATTGATATTCTTATTACCACCGACAGTGAAGAAAAATATAAGAAATATTATGAAAATTCGTGTTAGAATTATTAATCTTACCTTTCGGTCATATTCAACATCATTATATATATATATATATATATATATGTATATATATATATATATATATATATATATATATATATATATATATATATATATATATATATATATATATATATATATATATATATATATATATATATATATGTATTCATGCAAGTAAGATGACTACAGAACCAGTAATCCATTTTATTATTACAAAATTAATAACCTGTTATTTTTAAATAACATTTCATGGTAAATATCAACGAGTGTATGTTTTGAGGACGATAAAAACACTCTTCAACTATTTTTATGAAGAACAAAAAAATATTTAAAGTGAAGACAGCAACAGAAATATAAAAATATCATGATTTATCATGTTGGGATTTTTCCTCTTTGTTTCCCTAGACATTATTCGTTGTAAATTTCAGCTTCCATCTCCACAAACATTGGGATGTCGGCCACCCAAACAGTTATAATTCTACTAAGAATATTGATATGCTTTGTAAAAAGCACATCACATAATTAAAACACTACCAACGTAGAAACTCACAATCTGTGCCGAGTCCAAAAGTGTGATTCAAGCCAGTACACACTACACCAAAACTATGCAGACAGCTTGTCCTATAATGCCTACTGCTTCTCCATTAACATTTTTCAAAAGGATTATAACATATCAATCACTTGGTCCTGACACACTGTGGAATACTCCACAATAAACTTGTAGATCAACAAACAAAACCGATGCACGATACAGCTATCATCACTTATCATTCATTTCCACATATTGCATGTAATGCAGCTATAAAATCCACCAACACCCAAGACCTTGCAACTAGATGATGAACATCATCTTTCTCAATACACTACGGCATCATTTAGAAGACCTGGGAGACTTGGAAACACACCAGAGGCACAGAAGAAGAGACACAGATATAACAACGACCAGACTAAGGCTGGGAGGCAACACACTAGCAACACACAGCTATAAACACAGGACGAACATTACGGAACTTTGCATCCACTGTTACAGAGACAAGTGAACATTACCTCCTTCACTGCCTCAGACATCATGATGCCAGAACTAACTTTAAGCAAGTATTTATCACCCGCAAAAGGCCATTTAACACGGAGATATACACGGTCATACAAACAACATTCACGGTCTGTTGTTGTTATTTTAGATTCAGCTACTCGGAACAAAACGTTACAAGCAGCACGGGCTATGGTGAGCCCATCGTACTCACCTGGTACAGGAGATGTGTCCATGGACAGTCACACATAGAAACCTTACCCTAGCTACAAAAATCTGCAACGATTAGCTGACGCCATCAACACAACATCCACCCCTGGTTGTCATGGGTCAAGTCTCACTCTAGAACACGTCTAGTTCCGTCATCACCCTTGCATCAACTGGCAGCAGCAACAACATTCAAACCACGTCAAATCACAAACATTGATTGACGCGCCTTTGTGACACGTCTCCCAACATTGCAACTCATGTTTTTGTAAACATCACTTTTCTCTCTCTATATATATACAAGTCGAATATTATTAACTATCTAACATCACTGTTAAACTCATCATTCGACCCATAGTCAGGTTTTGTCCGTCGAAGCTGCGACCTACTTCAAAAAGGAACATTAATTAATGTTAATGCGCTGCGCTACAAAAATGTTTTTTCTCATAAATAAAGTAATATGTTATAATTCTGTGTAGAGTAAGGCCAAGAGTAAATTATGTTAATTTGGTCCTGTTAGCGACTTTTTATTCATCTATCCTCAGGGTATGATCGTCTAAACTGCGACTGAACCCAAAGAAGCATTCATCAATTGGAATCAAAATATTAAAAACCATAATCAAAATTATATATGCGAATGCAAGTTTAAAACATGTTATTTTAGAATGTTGGGCAGAGTTAAACTTGGCCACCTACCTTGTGGAGGTTGCGAGGATCAACGGCCCCGCGGCCCGGTCTCAGATCAGGCTTAGGGCAGTATTTTTTTTGTTTTACAATTATATGTGTTTTCAGTACATGGGTGAATCGTTTACAGGTGCGAGTGAAGCAAAGGAGGAAAAGGTTAAAAGTTAAACACATATTAGAACGTAATCATGAGATTTGTGTAAAGTGTTTTTCTTTCATAAACATTAGGATTAGAGGCTGGATTAATGAACATTTGGCTCTTGTTTATAAGGACAGGCCGTATTTTCAATGCGTTTGTCAAATTGTTTAAAAAGGCGAGATTCGAACATAAGCAAAGTCCTGTTCGAGAACAGTTCAAACGTAATCAGTTAAGAGTCATGTGTTAGGCGATTATATTCATGGATAAAGAGGGTGGCATTAAAATTAACGAGCACTTTGTCACTGTTTGTGAAGATGGAGGCCTCATCATCATCATTTTTTTCATTTCGAATCTGATTCGAATCATCTGTGGTCAGAATGGGCCACTTATTGAAGCACTCGAGTCGAGGCCCAAAATAACACTCCCTCTGAACCGCATGACGGGGAAAATTTGCCCCGTTTATCTTCCCTGGAAAGAATTTCTTCTCTGTTCTTATTTCCCGGCAGAACTTGCAAGACGTAATGCACAACGAATGAGCTGGAAGTGGAATACAATTGCAAAGGAGACAACAAAAAATTTGGTCAGCATCTTTTCATACTGAACTTTGGGTCGATCAACCTCGGGAAGGCTCCATTAAGGCCCACCACAATTGGTCGTTAAGACCAACCAGCAAGTCCGCTTGAATCATGTACACAAATTTTTTCATAAGGTTCGAGATAAATTCTCAATTACATATAAATACCAACATACAGGACTCGTCACCACAACCACATCGTCCTTTATTGTTTTTCATCCCTCTGCCTCTCCACCACCTAACCACCATCCCCCCTCACCAGCCTCTCTACCACCTCACCGCTGCATCACCACCAACACCCCCTACCATAACCACCATTACTCCCACCACCGTCACCACCAACACCGTAAATACCACCACTACCACCACCACCACCAAGCACTCAGTCACGCCATAAGCCACTAAACATTCAACACTTTTACTCACCAACTTTACGCAGTTAAGGAGAAATATCGGCATCGTGGACGGCATCTGAACGCAAACATGTTTTCACCACTAACCAAAAATTCTAAACAGTCTTTTCAACGGAAGTGATGCAATTGTTCATGAAACAGACCGAGGTTACACATAAAATACATAATACAGCTTACACATAAAATACATAATACAGCTTACACATAAAACATCTAATACAGTTTACACAAATGACACATTTTCAGCTCTGTGCGAACTATTATGTAAATCAAATTTAAAAAATTGCAGTTATAAATAATGATAATAAAATTAATATATTTATCATTAGTATTATTAGTATTAAAGAATAATGATAATAATAATGCAACTATTGATTTACAGACAAAATCAAAAACTTATTCCCACAATTGTGTAGAAAACTTAATTCTAAGTTTGCAGCTGTCACAGCAGTAAATACCCATAACCAAGCCTGACAAGTAATGACAAAATTCTTATATAAATAATATCACTAATAACAACGACAACAATAGACTGAAACACTTGCAACATCAAGAACACAATATACCAACAACAGTCAGTACTTGAATGTCTTAAACACAACAGAGATGCATCAAGCACCTACACTCCTCGGGAATCCAATACTCCTTGTGTGTAGCAGATTTAGATTCGATCCCTTGAAAGGCCTCCAAAATCCGCTCAGGTCCGTTGGACAACATCTTTTATTCAGTAATGGGTAGTCTTATCTCGCCTGTATTATAGATTTATACATTGTTGTATTAACCAGACAAAAATTATGTTGTTTTATTGAAGAGCTGAGTGCGTGTGTGTGTGTGTGTGTGTGTACTCACTTAGTTGTGCTTGCGGTGGTTGAGCTTTGGCTCTTTGATCCCGCCTCTTAACTGTCTATCAACTGGTGTATAGGTTCCTGAGCCTACTGGGTCTATCATATCTACATTTAAAACTGTATATGAAGTCTGCCTCCACCACATCACTTCGTAATGTATTCCATTTGTTAATTACTCTGACACTAAAAAAGTTCTCTCTAATGTCTCTATTTAATTTGGGCACTCAATTTCCACCTGTGTCGCCTAGTGTGTGTGCCCCTTGTGTTAAATAAACTGTCTTTATCTACTCCATAAATCCCGGTGAGAATCTTTTATATATATATATATATATATATATATATATATATATATATATATATATATATATATATATGTGTGTGTGTGTGTGTGTGTGTGTGTGTGTGTGTGTGTGTGTGTGTGTGTGTGTGTGTGTGTGTGTGTGTGTGTGAGTGCGTGTACTCACCTAATTGTGCTTGAGGGGATTGAGCTTTGTGTATCGGCGTGTGAGTGTGTCAAGATGGATCTGAGAGTGTCTTATATGCACATTTGCCATTGCACTATAACCTGTGCAGTCAAACTACAGTCCTATCGAAATTAGGACTATAAATTCAACCGTGATCCCACAGATTCGGCGCTGGGGTTCTGAGCCCTGCAGTAAGTGCTCCCTTGGTATAACCTGCTCTCACTGCACTCTTTCACACCGACGATTTTTTTATTTTTATTTAGTTAAACATGAGCAAGAAATTTCCACCTTAACACAATATATATGAAATATATTTATGAAATACTTAACGTATACCCGACGAGCTGAAGGAGTATAACACGAGATTACCTTCTAACATTCCGTGGCACGAGCAGATGCAACGCCACTATACTTGTGTCTAAGAAACATTTATGATGTTAGAAAAATAAATCGTGACTGTCAAGGAATAATGTGGTGGAAAAACAAAAAAATGTTGGATAATTGAATGATTGAGGAGATTGTTTGGTCATGTTGAATGAATGGATGAAGGTTGATTCGTGCCAATTTGATGATTGTGAGGATGAGAGAAAGTGGTTTGGAAGATGTGTTAGAAACCCAAGGTTGCACCCGAGTAGTTCTCGAGACGCTTCTGCAGGGAACGAGGTAATGAGAGAGAGAGAGAGAGAGAGAGAGAGAGAGAGAGAGAGAGAGAGAGAGAGAGAGAGAGAGAGAGAGAGAGAGAGAGAGAGAGAGAGAGAGAGAGAGAGAGGTTGAGAAAGAGGTTGAGAAAGAGAGAGATAAATGATTGATAAAGGATCTTTGTACATGACAACTCACGTAATGCACTATTTTGATCAATAGTTATGTATAGCAGCTGTCCAACGCTCCAGAACCAGATAATTAACCAAAATAAGGTGGCCGATGACACATTACCCAACCTAGACGTGCGAAATGAAAGTGACAACGTTTCGTTCCGTCCTGGACGCGGCTTCACCAAGCAGTTACACAATTACTGACGAAACCTGTACATCTTTTCTCAATCATTGCCGGCTTTGTTTACAGATATTAAACAATTCATGAGCTCAAAGCAATTAGAGGCAGTTTATTGCAATAATAACATTTAACTGAGAAGTTTTAATGCTCGCAAACGGTTTAATAAATGTAATGAAAGCCGACAAAGATTGAGAAAAGATGCACAGGGTTCTTCAGTAGATAAGTAAACGATTATTGAAAACTTGGTCCTGGACCCTATACCAGGTCGTGCTGTACGAAAGTGCTGAAGTGTGGATGTGCTGGTCCTCGGTAATGTTATTCAGTGTGTGGATTTTTATCTGATGAATGTGGATTTTTATCTGATGAATGTGGATTTTTATCATGATGATAATTACGATATTTTATATAAGAGACTTTCAATAAAATATACTTAATATAACATGTAAAACTAAGAATAAAATAAAATACTGTTGTAGTTAATGAAAGTGAAATTTCCCGTGTTTATACTGGCAGCTTAAACTGGTCCCTAACGCGACGTTTTGTGTGTGTGTCGATGCTCGGTCTGCTGATTCATGCACTTTTACGTTGCTAATTAACGGATTGTGCTTTTATGTTGCAAAATATTGCAGTGATTGGTGAACGACTCTAATATATATATATCTCCCTCTTCCTCCCCCCACCCTCTCTCTGTCTTTTTTTTTCTCTCTCTCTCTGAATTCCACTCTTTTTCTCTCACTCTCCGTCCATCTCTCATCACAATTCATCGTTCTCCAGCTCGCTAATTCCTCTTAACGGCCAGGTTCCCCTCCCTACTCATGCTATTCCCACTCTCTCACCCCAACTCTCCCTCACCCTTCACCCCCTCTCTCTTACACCCCCACCATCACCCCCCCCCTCTCCTCCACTCTCGGCACACTCCACAGAGGAGAATCCCTTATACGCTGGGTGCCCATTCACAGTGAAACCCAATACAGGCAGGATCGTATAAAATTAGATTAAGGCAGAGCGTTCGGCTGGATTTATCTAATCTTTTATCCTTTTTTTTTATTTCCAACTAAGACTACGCCAGGACGGTGATCTTCCTGGGTTTCCAGACAAATGGGTTGAATCTTAGTGGGAAGGAGGAGGAGGGAAGGAGGTGCTCCGCCAGACACTGTTGTGTCTCAATAAACAAGGCACTACGAGGGCGCAGGAGTGGATTTTGGGTCATGGTGTTGTTTAGCGGTGTGTGATGATGTCTGTGTTAGTGGGAGAGAGAGAGAGAGAGAGAGAGAGAGAGAGAGAGAGAGAGAGAGAGAGAGAGAGAGAGAGAGAGAGAGAGGGAGAGAGAGAGAGAGAGAGAGAGAGAGAGAGAGAGAGAGAGAGAGAGAGAGAGAGAGAGAGAGAGAGAGAGAGAGAGAGAGAGAGAGAGAGAGAAGGAGGTGGAGGAGGAAGAGGTTGTGGTGTTAACGAAGGTGCGGGAAACAGAAGAGAAAGAGTCGAGAAGAAGAATGGAGAAAACACTAAAAGAGTGAAATTAAATATGCCATTTTCCTTTTAAGAGAAGTTTCTGTGGATAATGACATGGACGACTGGGAGAGGAAGAAAGGCTTAAATACGAAAATAAAATATGATAAACACCAAAAAATTTAGCTTCTCCATCTCTAACAAAAACCGCCGGCTTAAAAACATTCTACAGGAATGAAAAGACAATATTTATTTGTTGTTTTGTCTCAAAAAACAAAATATAGTTTTTTCAGCTTCCTTTCCTTCAGACATTTTTCCCCCTTGCGCTTAAAAAGTACAACTGCATTAATTAATTATTGAATTCGAAGAGTGCAAGGGAAGGGAAGGAATTATCAGGGGAAAGGGCCAAACCATTAAGATTATATAGCACATGGAAGGAGTCAGGATAAGGATTTGGAATGTAATCGGGGGGGGGGGGGGGGGAGGAATGGGGGAAGGCATGAGCCTACATCACCTACATCCTATATATCGAAAGAGCCCAGAGATCAACCCCTTCCCCCGCACACACACACACAACACAAAAATCCAATGGTAACATCCCCCTTCATCACAAGAATCCTATAACTACATCCCCGTACATCACAGGAATCCCAAGACTTTATCCTCCCCTAACATCACAAAACTCTTAACCCCAGCATTCCTTCCACCATAGTGCAGTAATACTCACGGGAAAACATCCTCTTACGAACAAATCCAGATTTCGTTTTCGCGGCAAATCGTGGTCTCTGAAGATGACATTAAGTGCCCCTTCCTCTCTGGTCCTTCATCAACGTGTGATCTACAAAAAAACAAAGCCGAGAGGACGGCCAAGTTCTGCACGAATAGCGAGCGAGATGTAAATTAACTGTAAACGGCAGGCTTGGCGTTTGTAGACACGTTTAATCTGCTCGCTTAAATTGAGCCTCTGTTATATATTTACTTTATCCAGCAATGTTTACTTTACCCCTGAACATAATCCACGACGCCTGTGTGTCTCTTGACGTAGTATTCGATTGTGTTATTCTTTCGTGTTATCAGTAACTGCGGAAAGCTTCAGGTTACCAAGAGGAATATGGTAGCACTAATTCCGGAATGTGCTGTGAGCGTGTAATTGGAAGTTTGAGGTAATAAATGAATGAGTTCTCTGATGTAATTAAATGAATTGTTTTGGACATGTTGTATACAGGAAAATCCGCTGTCGTCTTTATGCAATGTTAATACATTTGTTTACACACATACACATATATATAACTGAAAACTCCACACCCTAAAAGGATTCGAACCCAGACAGCCAGGAGCACTATGCAGCTTGGCGTACCTGGTACCTTAACTACTAGACCACACGACTGTACAAAAATCTTGGTGGTCGTGTTGCTCACGTGGTTCCACCAAGTGAATTGATTCGATGAAATATCTTTACCCAAGTTGACCACCGAGCGCTGTCGGATCTTGGATAAATAGCCTCACGACAACTAAGATTTTTATACAATCGTGTGGTCTAGTCGTTAAGGTACCAGATACACAGGTGAGTATATATATATATGTATATATATATATATATATATATATATATATATATATATATATATATATATATATATATATATATATATATATATATAAATATAAATATATATATATATATATATATATATATATATATATAAATATATATATATATATATATATATATATATATATATATATATATATAAATATATATATATATATATATATATATATATATATATATATATATATATATATATATATATATATATATATATAAACTCAAGAAAATCCATTTGTACTCGCCACAGCAGTGCGCGACAGCACATTCAGTGTGGTATTTGTTTGTCAGTGTTATAGTCCTGTGTATTTGTTTGTGGTTGCGTAAGTGCCGTAAGTGTGTAAGTGTTTATTCGCAACTGTATTTTGCATGGACATGTGCAGGGGGGTATGTGTATTTTTTGTTTGTTGTTTTTGCCATGAACGCACATGTACGAGTTAACATATACTTTGTGTTCTTAACAAGTCCGTTTTTGTGCGGGGTGTGTGCATGTCTGTGGGTCTATGTTTGCGTGTATGTAGGAGTGTGTAAGCTTATGAGTGTATGTTTAAGTATACGCAGTCATGAATACTGATTCGAGCTATTTCCGTTTTCTCTAATATCAAGCGTATGCCTGAAGACGTAGACTTGAGTATTTCTGTATGTCCATGTGTGGATAATATTCAGACCCATTAGGGATATACACACACTATCTATGAGGTAAGGAAAGGCAATTATCAGGAGAAAACACTAATACACAGCACCTGGAAGGGACGAGGACAACGATAACCTGGAGGAAAGATAATGGTGTAACAATGAATAAATCCACAAGGGCCATGACGAGGGTTCGAACCTACGTCACAGCCCTTGTGGATTTGTTCATTTGATGCATCACGCTATTGTGATTTCTGTGTGTAATAATGGTGTACCAATTGTGGCTCGCTGCATATTTAATTGAGTTTGTTCTTAGTTAATGTTCACTACTAAATTCTGTATTTTGCTGATTGTTCAGTTAGCTAGTGGCCACGGCATTACAATTACGGGCTCGCCATAGCCCGTGCTACATGGACACTTCGTTCTAAGTAGCTAAATCTAAAACAACAACAATAACAACACAGCATTAATTCTCTTGATTGATGATGAGCCTTAAGTACACACCCATACCAAAGGGGGGGGGGGGGAAGTTATCATTGATAGCAAGAAAATTTAAAAACCATCCTGAAAAAAGTCCAAAAATGCAGTTCTGTGGAATAAACCAGAGTAATGGCTTAGTCTCCAACCTTAACGCCAGACACACGTATTAACATGCAATCATCGGCAGGAAAAGCGTGTGAAACGAGCAAACAACATGATCATGACTTTCAACAACCTCTGCAAGGAGGGGGATAGCAATAGCCTAAGTTACTCTATCCCTTTGAGATGTATTTCTTTCTTATCTCAATAAACATACTTGAACTTGAACTTTAATCTCTGCAAGAAATCCTGAAGAATTTCCACTAAATAGCATGTGATGTATCGTGGTGAGCCCGGGTCTGGAGCGGAACCCCCACACATCAAAGATTCCCAGTGATAGCCCCCCAGAAATACGACAGATGAGCGCTGTGTACATGCGTCATTAAATATGACGCATGTATTAAATATGTCATTAAAACGTGTCATTAAATATGACGTTTTGATTTGCCAAAAAATAAAACTGTTGCATTAAAAAATATAAAAAAAGAGATCAAGAATTTGTTTATGCATTTAAATGGTTTCCTGTGTGAGTGTGTGTGTGTGTGTGTGTGTGTGTGTGTGTGTGTGTGTGTGTGTGTGTGTGTGTGTGTGTGTGTGTGTGTGTGTGTGTGTGTGTGTGTGAGTGGAATAAGACGGCCCGTGCTCGTGTGGCCGTGTTAGCGGGACTCCTGCTTCGGACAGTTCCCATCTAAGTTCTATTCCACCGTGCTAATGCGACTGCACCTTCCTGATTTCCAATTTGCATAGTGATGTTTTCTGCTCGGCGGAACCTGTGTGTCATCCCCTCTCTTCCCTCACCACCGCCAGGAGCTCTCGGCGGTTCCTCTTGATACAGGACCTGTGGCTCTAATTATCCGGTGAAAAATGATGTGGAAATTTAGGGGGGTCTAATTCGAGGGAGAAATACTTACGGGGTCGCGCCTTTATGGTAGTTGAAGAACAGAGGCCTTTGCTTCTCTGGCTACGCGCTTTCAGAGGCCTCAGGTTCAATAGCAAGTTAGGCTAACAAGCAACGACTAACAAGCAAACTAACTATAACAACAGGCGGCTGTTCAGATCCCTGAACCGCCTGCGGTCGTTACAGCTATGGTTCAGACCGCGTGCGGGAGCAATTCATCGACGAGCGTCTCTGGCTCTGTTGACAATCCATAGCATATATTTCTCCTTCATTTGTAACATTGCTTAACAAATATATTCTTGTGTGTTGTTTACGTAAAAAATGTAAAATGTGCTATAGACGGCCACACAACGGCCATACCACGTTGAGAACATACCGCTTCTCGTCCGATCAGTAAAGTTAAACAACGTTGGGTTTGTTTAGTGCTTGGATGGGCGACCGTCTGGGTGAACACCAAATATTGTTGGCAATAGTGTACCAAGGGATACCTGATCAACCAGCCTGTGACTCATACGTTACGCTGCGAGCAGCCGCGTCCAACAGCCTGGTTGACCAGTCCAGCAACGAGGAGACCTGGTCGACGACCGGGCCGTGGGGTCGCTAAGCCCCGAAATCACCTCAAGGTAACCTCAAGGTGGATGGCAATAACGAAGAGATAACGAGATACTAGTGAAGGGCATTGTTTTGTGCATCTGTCAATAAAGCTTCTGGGAGACCTTGATAAAGATTCACGGCGTAGTGATCTATCTTGAGATGATTTCGGGGCTTTAGTGTCCCCGCGGCCCGGTCCTCGACCAGGCCTCCTGCAGTTAAATATCTCTCTAACTCTTCGTTTAACCCGGTAATTGGTGGTCACTGTAGTATATTTATAGATCTGTTCACTCCTTTCTAAAATGATGACTATAAGTGGAGATGTATAACACTGAGAGAATTAAAAGGAGGCTGGTACATCCCGTTACCATTTATCTGACATCAACAGGAGTTGATGTTGACCATTTATCTGACATCAACAGGAGTTGATGTTGACCATTTATCTGACATCAACAGGAGTCGACACCAGACCAGCAGCATCTTGGCCTACAACTACATACCATTAACATGTGTTTTTTTTTCTAATTCACATGTTACTTACAGATCTTTAAAGGAAAGTGAAGCTTAACTTTAACGTACGTTTAACTTGATGATTTAAGATATTATCTTTCGACGTTATGGTTGAAAGTCAACGCTTTACTTCTTCCAATAATGGAGCAGATGGTGGCACTGGTGGCACTGGTGGCACTGGTGGCACTGGTGGTACTGGTGGCACTGGTGGTACTGGTGGCACTGGTGGCACTGGTGGCACTGGTGGCACTGGTGGCACTGGTGGCACTAGTGGCACTGGTGGCACTGGTGGCACTGGTGGCACTGGTGGCACTGGTGGCACTGGTGGCACTTGTTTCACCTTGAGAGATGAAACAAGTTACACATCATTTACTCTGAAGCAATGTGCGAGGCATGGAGTGATTTGTTTAATACTAAATAAACAAGACATAGAAACAATGTATGTACATAGATATATATACTCGCGCACACACACACACACACACACACACACACACACACACACACACACACACACACACACACACACACACACACACACTCACATATGCTCGATCCTAGAGGCCCAAACAGGTGAGTACACACAATAGAGGCCTTATAGCTAAGTGAACAGCGCTCTGTATTCGTAATCCTAGGGGTCCGGGTTCGATCCCCGGTGATGGCAGAAAGAAAATGGGCAGAGTTTGTTTCACCCTGATGTCCCTGTTACCAAGCAGTAAATAGATACCTGGGAGTTAGACAGCTGTTACGGGCTGTTTTTTTTTTTTGGGGGGGGGGTGCGTGGGGGGGGGAATTTTTTTTAGTAATTAGTAACAGTTGATTGATTGATAGTTGAGAAGCAGGCCGAGAAAGCAGAGCTCAACCCCCGCAAGCACAACTAGGTGGATACACACACACACACACACACACATGCGCACGCACACACACACACACACACACACACACACACACACACACACACACACACACACACACACATGCGCACGCACGCACGCGCGCACTATCCCATTCCCTGGGCAATGCGTTGTATTCAAACAGACAATTACAGGAAGCAATTTTGTTGAGTGTTCCCAGGGGCATGACTGACACCCCCGAGGTCGGCCTTGGACCTGACTCTCCACCCCCGGCCAGAGCCCTTGAGGCCGGCCATAGTTGCCCCCCCCCCTGGCCAGAGCCCTCACCTAGGGCCAGTTATGAGCGCCCCCTCGAGCCGTAACTCTAGGGGCCCTCATTCTCATTCAGTGTCATTATTCAACATCTGAACTTCAAATCAGCTGAGTTACCTCTGAGGAACGCTCCACTCACCATATGTAATTTATATGTGTTTACTTCATGCTATAAGACAGTCGACGGGAGCGTCATATGTGTATTTATAAACGAGTTGGCGTGAGCATATATTCGTTATCTTAATTATCCATTCTATAGTCTTTTATTTTAATAGGATAAAAGGAGCACAAAGAACACATGATGTAGAATAAGATAACACCTCATATCTGTTCACCTGAACTTTTTTCACCATTACATCCAGCCATTTCACCAAATCATATTCTCATTATTCATCAAATCTTGAGCATTATTTACCGTACGCTCAACACTGCTCACCACACGCTCAGTATTAAAATGTGTCACGGAGGACCGGTACCATTGCACACGAGGCAATTCTCCACAGCACCATTCCTGAGACTAAGGTTATTTTGCTCTCAATCACCTTCATATAAAAATATCAAATATTCAAGAATTCTAGAAGCTATTTTCATACCTTCCTTGGTTTTTACCACTTTGAAATAGTCACGAGAGAGAGAGAGAGAGAGAGAGAGAGAGAGAGAGAGAGAGAGAGAGAGAGAGAGAGAGAGAGAGAGAGAGAGAGAGAGAGAGAGAGGAAAGAGTGGGGGGTTGACCATTCGTCACTCATACACAATAAAGAGCCAGTTGGCACAAAAAAAAAGTACCCCAGCTCATCAAAAGGCAAAAAATTAGTACTTTTTTCCTATCATATTTTTTCTCCTTTTTATTCAAAGCTTCGCGCCGTCATTTGGCGTCAGAATATTGCAGCAGGAACTTCCAGATCTAACCTACAGCAGTTTTTTGAATTGGTCTCAATGTACCAGATATGTTTTTTAATGCACTGATTTTGTATACTCAGCTAGTTGAACTCACCTAGTTCTGTTTGCAGGGGTTGAGCTTTGGCTCTTCGGTCCCGCTTCTCAACCGTCAAGCAACAGGTGTACAGATCCCTGAGCCTACTGGGCTCTATCATATCTACATTTGAAACTGTGTATGGACTCAGCCTCCACCACATCACTGCCTAATGCATTCCATCTGTTAACTACTCTGACACTGAAAAAGTTCTTTCAAACGTCCCTGTGTCTCATTTGGTTCCTCAGCTTCCCCCTGTGTCCCCTTGTTCGCGTATCTCCCGTGTGTGTGGATATGTCTTATCTCTCCTATCAGCATTTTCAGGATTAAGTTCTCAGATCTATTCAGCATCCGTACGACTGGTGAATCTCGAGTCTGCCTTCAGTCCCTGGTTCACTTCCTGTAATTTATTTAAGTGCCCTGTATTTATTTGGTCCTAAAATCTTGATGACTAATTTTGATATATGGATTCAACATGAGAGTCCACAGTGTATTAGTTACCATGTAATCCTGTATTCTCATGATCCCGTACCACCCACATCAAATATATTCAGTTTGTGATAATTCCTCGGTGTAATTCTTATGAAATCAGATCTGAACGCTTGCGGAAAGAGAGGGACTTAACCATGCATATTCCTGCGGCAGCTATACACCTTAACAAGGTGTATAGCTGCCGCATGCCGCAAGGTGTATAGCTGTATTTCAGACCTGAGCTGAAAGAGACCTAGTTGACGTGAATAGATGGGGATCATTCACAGCAACACAGAAACACTGAAGAAATAGACCACGAGATTTGATATTTATGAATGTTTTCGGTAATACTGAATAATATTTGAGTCTAAACAAACGACTACTTCCAGTAATATATAACATGTGTGTATGTGTACTCACCTAGTTGTAATCACCTAGTTGTGCTTGCGGGGGTTGAGCTTTTGCTCTATAATCCCGCCTCTCAACTATCAATCAACTGGTGCACAGATTCCTGAGCCTACTGGGCTCTATGATATCTTCATTTGAAACTGTGTATGGAGTCACCCTCCACCACATCCCTTCCTAGTGCATTTGTGTGTGTGTGTGTGTGTGTGTGTGTGTGTGTGTGTGTGTGTGTGTGTGTGTGTGTGTGTGTGTGTGTGAGTGTGTGTGAGTGTGTGTGAGTGTGTGTGTGTGTGTGTGTGTGTGTGAGTGTGTGTGAGTGTGTGTGTGTGTGTGAGTGAGAGTGTGTGTTAATGTAACAGGGAGAATGTAGGAGCGGAAACCAGCCACAGTGTGTAATTGTCAGTAATATGGACAGACGATGTAAAGTGGCTTACTGGAATATGTGGCATTCTCGCCCGAGTTGGGTTAGAAGTGCCGTAGTGCGTCTGTGTGGCAGCTCACTGTTGTGGCAGCTCACTGTTGTGGCAGCTCACTGTTGTGGCAGCTCACTGTTGTGGCAGCTCACTGTTGTGGCAGCTTACTGTTGTGGCAGTTCACTGTTATGGCAGCTTACTGTTGTGGCAGCTCACTGTTGTGGCATCTCACTGTTATGGCGGGTGTTTGTTGGGGGGGGGGGAGTGCGGTGACGAGGACACATTCCCATCAAAACACCCATTCCCCAAGAAATATGCATTCCAGCCCCCTCTAAATATCATCTCGAACGAGGTCCAAGAAAGCTCCGTCCGTGATAAGTGGCCATTTGCAGCAAAACTCACCCCCCCCCCCCCTCAGCTCGCAAATTATTAACGTGACACAATAAAATTCGTACTTTGCTGAAAAAATATGCACTCTCTCCAACAAAAATCTCATATTACCTGGTCAAAATGGTTTTGACTACAAAAATCGCGCTATGTTTAATAAAATGCACACTAAATAATAAATTACGCATTCCACTCAATAAAGAGCGTAAGTTGCGCTTCCAGAAAACAAAAGAACTTCTTCCGTCCAGGGGCCAGATTCACGAAGCATTTACGCAAGTACTTACGAACGTATACATCTTTCCTCAATCTTTGACGGCTTTGGTTACATTTATTAAACAGTTTACAAGCATGAGAACTTCCCAATCAACTGTTGCTATTGTTATAAACAGCCTCCTGGTCCTTCGGAGCTCATTAACCGTTTAATAATTATAAACAAAGCCGCCAAAGATTGACAAAAGATATACAGGTGCGTAAGTGTTTGCGTAACTGCTTCGTAAATCTGGCCCCAGATCGTCAAACAAATGACAGGCATCCCAACAAAATACGCCGGCATTGCTACATAATACGTCCTCCACTATTGTTTCCGGAAAACTAATTATGCCCCGGCCTTACAAAATAGCACTTAAAACTATATTAAAAAAACACCTTCACTCCTATACTAAACGCAACGCACTCAATTAAATACGCACCATCCTCAACAAACACAGCGCAGCTAAAGGGTAACTGTTATTGCCTTAATTGCTGCAGTTTTTTCTTTGTTTTATGTCGTCATTTATTTGCGGGAACCTGTCCACTGTCTCTCGTTCTAAGTCACGGAGGTTTATTAAGGGGGGAGAGGAAATTGTTAAGCGTTTTTTAACTGCCAAATTAATTTTCTTTTTATCTGTCCTTCTGTCAGTCTGTCTTCCTATTTTTCGTGGTCATACGTTATTTTTCATACGTACCTATATGCCCGTATAGGTGACAGTGTCAGACCACGGAGGAAAATTGAAACAGGAATTTCCTCAAGTACTTTCGTATATTAATACATCTTCAGAAGGAGTCTATAGCACCCGTATAGGTCTATAGCACCTCTTCGTGGAGTGGAAATTTTCCGACTTTCTGAAACACGTGACCTGACCGGCCACCACCACCACCAGGAGACCGCCCGCCAAACACACACCGAAACTACGACGTTGGTACAACGTTCGAACAAGTTTTAACACCTAACCAGTTATAACAACCAATATAGTAAGTTGTAACAACGTTCTAATACGTCATAAACACGTTAAGCCAAGATGTAACAACTTTATTACAAGTTGTAACAAGCGGAAAATAGAGACAGTTTCGGTTTGTGTTTCCAGGACGGGGCGAGGACCGGGCCACTGGGACGCTAAGCCCCGAAATCATCGCAAAGGTATAACCAGCAAGGCGAGGAATCTCCTAACTGTGATCTTCCTGGGACCTTGAATTGCATGGTTCAATCTACTATTATTTGGCAATGTTTTGGGTAGACAAGTTGCTATAGTCTCATCTGGTATTAGGGAGATAAATTATTTCCTTACCCCTGGTGTCACTAACTTTTTCCGCATCCCTAAATCAAGGCAAAAACTGGGAAGGAAAACCCCAATTAAAGTTCCATTATTAGTATGAAAATAAGAAACGAGGTCACTTCTAAAAGGCCGAGGATAATCACTAGATAATCAGTTAAGTCACTGCGACTAGGATAATCACTAGTTAAGACAATATGGCACCTAAAGGTTAGGAAACAGGCGAAGCACACAGAGAGAGACATGCAAAAATAACATCACTATTGTTCGAGTGTTTGAGCTTTAATGTTTGTTATGTGGGGGAACACCTCACGAAACATTAAACACCGTACATGTCAGCACTGGAGCATCACTTACCACCTTGCAGGAGTGTCCCTTCCGCAAGTTAGGTCCTCTGCTGTGCTAGATCACTGTGGAGACACGAGTCACCATTTCACTTAAAGAGAATTCACGGTACTAACTGACAGTTGCGTTAGACTAGATCTCCCCACAATGGCATTGATTCACATTGCTAGGTTGAGACCTGAGCTGAATATCTCAGAGTCCTCGACTTCATTGTTCTATCGTTACATCAGCCCGTCGTCCAAACAAAGACTCAAAGTCCATTCCATCCACGCGACAAATCCCCCTGTTTATGGATGAAAAACGGTTTGTACAAGACTCACAACTGATTTCGTTCGAACACTTCCAGAACAAGTGCTTCACTGACGAATTTTGTTCGAACCACAACGCTGTAAATGCTTCACCAACATACTACAAATACAAATAATTGCCAACAGAACCCAAACACCTAACCTAACCTAACTTATGCCTATATATGCACAATATGCTAATATACTAAAATATTAATTTATATTAGAGAAAATTCCCGTTTTGAAATTTATGAATGCGTCTGTGGGATCGACCGCTGGATATAATGGACTTGAGTCGAGGACGAATTGCTTTACTCTTTCTCTCTCTCTCCATCTCTCTCTCTCTCTCTCTCTCTCTCTCTCTCTCTCTCTCTCTCTCTCTCTCTCTCTCTCTCTCTCTCTCTCTCTCTCTCTCTCTCTCTCTCTTTCCATCTCTCGTAACTACATTTACAAATATTTTTGGAGCGCTGGGCATCGACTCCTCGTTACCTCATCCGTACGTGAGCCGAATACGGAAAACTAATGGAATCTCTTGCCGGAAAAAAATGGTCCCAGGACAAACGAAAAAAATATGAAGCTAAAAAATGATAAACTTTGAAAGGCATATATATATATATATATATATATATATATATATATATATATATATATATATATATATATATATATATATATATATATATATATATATATATATATATATATGAATAAATTGAAATACATGAGTGTATACACCTAGTTGTGCTTGCGGGGATTTAGATCTGCTCTTTCGGCCCGCCTTTCAACTGTCAATCAATCATCTGTTACTAACTACTATTTTTTTCACACACACACACCCAGGAAGCAGCCCGTAACAGTTGTCTAAGTCCTAGGTACCTGTTTACTGCTAGGTAACAGGAGCATTCAGGGTGAAAGGAAACTTTGCCCATTTGTTTCTGCCAGGTCCGGGAATCGAACCCGGGCCACAAAATTACGAGTCTTGCGCGCTGTCCATCCAGCTGCTAGACCCCTGTAAGTGTATGTGTGTGTGTGTGTGTGTGTGTGTGTGTGTGTATGCACTTGGAAAGAAGTGCCATCTAGTGGCAGAATTTTGCGGTAAGACCACCAACTGCTGACGTCACAGGATTGGTAGCCAGAGGTCAGATTCACAAAGCAGTTACGCAAGCACTTACGAACCTGTACATCTTTTCTCACTCTTTGGCGACTTTGTCTTCAATTATTAAACAGATAATGAGCTCCGAAGCACCAGGAGGCTGTTTATAACAATAACAACAATTGATTGGGAAGTTTTCTTGCTTGTAAACTGTTTAATAAATGTAACCAAAGCCGTCAAAGATTGAGGAAAGATGTACACGTTCGTAAGTAACTGCTTCGTGAATCTGGCCCCAGGTCATGTTTGTATGACAACGGCTGTATCCTACAATATTTCATTATCACTTAATAAACAGTCTCTAATGAATTAAAGTTTACAGTTTGCTTATATTAGAGCTGACACAGAATGTAATAAGCAGGGCTGGTGTGCTAAACACCGATAACATTATGGCGTGGGCGGAGTATTTAGCTGATTCCTTCCTGTGATTGGCTGTTGTGGTGAATGTCAACAAAGATTTTCAGCCAATGAGATACAAGCGCGGGAATTCTTTCCGCAGCCCAGCAACGCCCCTTATGAGCTGCTGTTGGCCTGTTGATAGTTCAATGTCAAGCCAACAGATGGAACCACCTGAATCTTATATAGTATTGGCTTATTGATAGTGTAATTTTATGCCAATAGATGGAATCAGCTGTATTGTAACCTCCGTATTTCCTTTAAATACTGATGCAATCCATCCTCAGACGAAGTCCATTCCATCCAGCGGTCGACCCCAAAGACGCATTCATAAATTTTATCATGCTGTTCATTCAAAACGGGAATTTTCTCAAATATAAATTAATATTATAATTCGATTTCTTTGTGTATTTGTCTTAAATAAGCATATTGTGCATATTTAGGCATAGGTTAGGTCAGGTGTTTAGGTTCTGTTGGCGATTATTTGTATTTGTAGTACGTGGATGAAGCATTTATAGCGTTGTTTTTTGAACAAAATCCGTCAGTGAATCACTTGTTCCGGAACTGTTCGAACGTCAGCAGTTGTGAGTCATGTGTAAACCATTTTTCATTCATAAACACGGGGGTTTGGCGGGTGCATGGAATGAACTTTGGGGCTTTGTTTGGAGGACGGGCTGAGCTAATGATAAAGGTTTTCATACCCTGCTGGTATTAGGTTCCTGGAGCTCTACACTACTTTATCTAATCCTGAGGATGTCATCAAAAAATTATAGTACAAAGGAGTCAAGGACTCGAAGTTGTTCGATTCAGGTCTCAGTCTAACAATATGAATCGATTTCAAGTTGTTAACATTGAGTTTAAGTGAACGGGTAGTTAGTGCTGTGAAATGTTTATAAGTGAAATAGTGACTCCTATCTCCAAGGTGATTTCGTATTACCGAAGACGTAACTCGATTAATGGGCAATCCTGTACGGTAAGTGATACTCTAAAGTTAATGTTTATATATATATATATATATATATATATATATATATATATATATATATATATATATATATATATATATATATATATATATATATAATGTGTATATCCCTCACCCCCATGTCGTGGTTCAGCGGTGAGGAGTCCTGATCGCTATAGTTAGAGTCACCCCCATTGCTCAAATGAATTTTCCGATTGATATTTGAGGTTAGTGCGATTTCTTTGTGTATTTGTCTTAAAAAGTGATTATATCCAGCTTGTTCAGTGCTTTTTTTTTTAGTCTGACTTTTTTTATTTTTATATTGTCACCAGAAGCTTTTATAGGGTCTTCCTCGGCTGTTTTGTTACGATAATTTGGGGAGGAAGGTAAAGTTACCGACTCGAGGGAAATCGTTAATCATTCTAATGCCAAATAAAGCTAGAGATTTGCCGACAAAGATAGCCAAATAATAGGGGCGGGGATCGAACCATGCATTCATAATCCCAAAAGTATCAAGGCTGGTAGAGTCTTAATTTGTCAGCGACGGTCCGATAGTTTATATAATAGTTCGATAGTGTTTATAATAGTTTCGTTCGCTTGTGAGCTCGTTCTGGAGGCTGTTGTGCTGGACACTATCACGAGGTCGACGGATGACATCTACCTTCACACGGGGTAACTGCCTTGTTACGATCTAACAATCGATTCAAACAAAATATTACAATTGTTTTACCTGGCCAGGAACGTTTTGAGCCTAAGCTGTTCTCCAAAAATGAGCAAAGAAGATGTTCGGAAATTTCAGTATTACGATGTTCCAATTTTGACTAAAACTCCGCAATCTGAAGGGATTTTGGTTTTTGTTTTTATTATTGTTTTTCTACCACAGAAGTGGTCACATATTTACAATGCTAACCAGCATTAAAAGCATCATTTTCTTCTGTCCTCCATGGTCAGGGTGAGAGATCTGTTAAAAATATAGTTCAGTGATTTATTGAACAATGAACCACAGAAGGTGATCGATTGGCAGGTTCTGTTAAAAATACCTTAGATTAGGTGAGAGTTTAGGTTGTCAAGGTCTTGCCCCTTCCCCCCCCCCCCCACCCACACACCCCCACCCCCATCCCCACCCACATCCACACCCATCCTTCGCTTTTAAGAAGCTGAGAATTCTCTTCACTGAGGTTAAACGACTGCTCTGAAAAGCATTTTACCATGGGATAAGACGGAGTGCAATAGTTACCATTAAGACGCGCTTTCAGTGGAGTGGCTACCATTAAGTGGACCACTTAATTACCATTAAGTGTAGGACTAGACGCGGGTGCCATAGAGGTCTGTAGTGTTAATGTCGTGCGGGTTAACCTGTGATGTGAGTTCTGGGAAAAAGTTTGATGTGTGAGATTGAGGGTGACATGACTCCTCTCCCTCCGGCCGTCAACCTTACAACCAACCTCGCTGTAGTCGCTGTATTTTGTCCACACGCAGCCAAATGCTCACTGTAACTGGCCATTTACTCTGGAGATACATACTCGCCTGGTATATATGTGGAAGTTGTAATCATTGAAGATAAATGTTTTCTCTGTTCGGGAACGCGATAGCCTTTAGATCTTCTTGACACCACTGGCAGCACCCGGCTGTTATGTCTCTCTCTCTCTCTGTCTCTCTCTCTGTCTCACTCTCTTTCTGCCTCTCTGTCTCTCTATCTCTCTCTCTTCTCTGTATCTCTGCCTCTCTGTCTCTCTGTCTCTCTCTCTCTCCCATAATAACGAGGAAGAGAACAAGATAAACTCCTATCGGTAAATGTAATATTTAAAATAAAAATTAATTCGGAACATAATCGCCCAGACAAGACCAGCAAAAATGATGCGACTCGTGGATTGAAGCCATACCTTCTGAAACAGGAAAAAGAGCCCGAAAATCTATTATTTTTCCAAATGGATGATATCCACAAAGGTGGAAAACCCAGAATACATGACCCACAACACTAAAAAAAAAACTCATCCTAAATATAAACAGAATTGCCAAGAATAAATTCGAGAATGAGGTGACAGGCTGGAAACAAAAGGTTGAGATAGCATCACCAAACAAAAGATTGTCTTCGTGCGTACACAAACAGACGTGAAATGAAGACGGAGGCGGTGAAAAGGCAATTCTAATTACAGAACCAAATCTGGGACCCCCTGGCAGAGCATCAGACAACCAATAACGAAGAAGGTTGGATGGCCAGGGACGATACCGCTCGTTGACTGGGGGGGCGGGGGGGGGGAGGCTGTCGGATTGGTGTTCGCTAACGTAACGTAACACTGTGGTTGTGGCTCTTGATGTTATATTGCTTCTGCTAGGTGGTGTTACTGAGGATACGAGGTGGGAGTGGTAACACAGGATTGTGTAACCAAGTCATATATCCTCTTGTGTCTGTTCCGTTTTAAAGTATCGTCATCATTATTAGGAGAAAATATATTTGCTTCACCTTAATTACCTTCCCCTCACCGCCATTTTTTTCTATTCACTTTCTTCCCCCCTACTTATTTTCCTCATCCCTCCTCCTCCTCCTCCTCCTCCTCCTCCTCCTCCTCCTCCTTGTCGTCGTCTTCCTCCACCTCCTGCTGCTGCCCCTGCTCCAGAGCCCTGAGTGTTCATGATCATATATAACTGACATATTATATAATTACAGGTCACCTATTACCTAGTCAAGTCAACACAAGTTGCCAGCCCAGACGCACGTCTGCTGCCACCTCCCTCACCATCAAGGGGGGGGGGGAGAGTAAGAGGGACGGGGCTTTTGGGGGAGGACAAAGCCCCTTCCTCTTCCCCTCTCTTCCCTACCCTCTATTCATCCCCCCCCCCCTCGCTACCTCCTCAGGGATGCCTACTCCCCCCTAGACTTTACACAACCAATGACCTCCCTAAAAATATCTAGTAACCATTTTTTCTTCTATATGCTTCTATATATTCGGTTTTGTTTGAAGAGTACGTCTCTTACTCTTGCCTAATGATTTCTATACTTTTTTTATTTTTGGCTTTTTGTTGGGGGGGGGGGAGGCTTTTATGGACTTTTGTTTACAGCTATCGTAAGCTCCTGCTAGTTTAAGAGAAGGTTTGGAACTGAAAGAGGTTAAGGGTCTAGGCATCTCAGTTAACAGTTTCCCGGATATGTTTTGCCTATTTTATTTTTGTTTCTTTTCGTATCAGCCTTTTTTTTATATCATTACCTTTCCGCGAGTGTTTAGTTTCCCCCTCTTTTTTCCCTCTCGTTTGCCTCTGACTGGTTCGTTAAGACCTCTGAAGGAATGATGATTAGATTCTGGGCTTCCTGGTCTGGTATTCCCAGCTTCCTCTCGGCCTTTCATCTGGCTGTTTTATTATTTTTATTATTATTTTTACTCTTCTTTTGGTCATTACATTGTTCTGTTTCTGATTTTTTTGGTTTGTTTCCATTAAGTGGCCTCTTTCGACGCATTTGCCTCTGTGGAATTTTTTTACCATTCGTTGGTATTTCTCTCGTTTTAGGACAATTTACGAAGTTAATGGAAATAAGCGAGAGAATACGAAGAATCGGTTGAAAAGTTGTGGGAAGAGCCACAACAGAACACTAAAACGCTGATATATTTTTTCAGACAACATTCATGGAAACAATAAACAAATTATAGATAATTTGTTTGTAAACAACAACAACAAAATACTCTTAATTTTAAAAGCGACATGAGCCAGAAGCAGGCGATGAGTCACAATAACGTAGCTAAAGTAAGTTGACCAGATCACACACTAGAAGATGAAGGGACGACGACGTTTCGGTCCGTCCTGGACCATTCTCAAGACAATCGACTTGAGAATGGTCCAGGACGGACAGAAACGTCGTCGTCCCTTCACCTTCTAGTGTGTGGTCTGGTCAACAATGAGCCAGAAGATTCAATAAACATTCCAAACAAAATAAAAATTATACATGAACGTCAATGGAATATAACAAGGTATAAGGAACAGGCAAAAATGTACACAATAAAACACTAGAATGAATGAAATTGTATAATTAATTCCATACAGTCCCACAAAAGTGCGCTTAATATCTCTACAGCAAATCTACACATATATTCAAACCTGCGCTTGAAAAGCATCATTCTAAAGTAAACAGGACCCCCGAAAAAGAGCTCTGAATTTTGCGTGCTCTTAAACAATGAACTCGACGGGGCTCTACAGAGGCAAATAGAGCCTTACTGTGCTTGATGTGGGGGGCAATTAAGCTGCCTGAATGGGTAAAAGCAGGATCGCCGATAGGAAGTAAGACTTGCTGAAAAGCAGGTAGGTAGGCAGGCAAGCAGGCGAGCACACAAGCTGGACGGTATGGGCAAATACATGGATGTGAGCAGGAAAGGAGACAAGCAGGCAGGCAGACAGGTGGGGGCTGGCTAGATAGGAAAGCAGGTAGATAGGAAATCAGGCAGGTTCGCTGACAGCAAAAATGCAGCAATGGCAAGCATGCAAGCAAACAAAAAGAGCCACGCAAATAAGCCGGAAAAGCAGAAAGAAAGGCAGGTAAAGGCCAGTCAGGTAGGCTTGCAGGCCGGACAAGCAGGCAGGCCGGACAAGCCGGTAGGCCGGACAAGCAAGCAGGCAGGCAAGCAGGTGGATCTGGCTATAACCGCGTAATCCCCGCACGCAAACACGTCGACAAACGCTCTTGAATACAAAAATAAATGAACCAGTACTGCGTGCTGACTGTGGATGTAGAAGTGAAAAAACCTTCGCCTGGTTAATGTCAGAGGAAATCCACTGAACAGGGAGGGAGGGAGGGAGAGGGGCGGAGGGAGGGAGGGAGGGATGGAGAGAGGTGCAGAAAGGGAGAGAGGGAAGGAGAGAGAGGGGGCGGTTAGAGAGGGAGGCGGAGGGAGGGAGAGAGAGGGAGAGAACTCTTTCAGCATAATACGAATTCATTTTTACACCAGGACAGGTGAAGCTGACAGTAGCACCCGGCTCCGGCGGGTGTAGAATCATCCTGGGGGAAATAATGAAGCAGACGCCATTATATTTTAACGAAGGTGAAGGATATTTGGTATATTTTATTTATCTTTCACGAGAATAATAATTTATCTCTAAATGTACATATATATCATTTAAATTCAATTATTGATTATATTTTTTTTAAACCTACTAACAATGCTACTACTGGTAATACCATTAATTTTGAGACCACCATTCAATATATATATATATATATATATATATATATATATATATATATATATATATATATATATATATATATATATATATATATATATATAATATTTTTTATGAATATTTTAAAGCTTGGTTCTTGGTACTTTGGGTGTTGTAGGCTAGAACTGCACTTTTGCTTAAAGGATCTGGGCAGATTAAACTTGAAATTGAAAACCATTTGAAGGTATTAGTTTTCTATGTGAGAGGAGAGATGTTCCGACTGTTAGCGTGAGTAATGTTTTGAATGCCAACCTGTTCACCTGAGTTCCGAAGTTTTGCGTATATAATATATATATATATATATATATATATATATATATATATATATATATATATAGTTTTACGAAACGCGCTCAAGTGTCGCGTCAGACTAGAAATAAAAATGAATTTTGGAGAATTGATCTTTGAATTACCATCAACAGTGAAAAGAAACATAAGAAAGATAGAGAAAATTTGTGTTAGAATTATTAATCTTACTTTTCGGTCATATTTAATAATATATGTCTACAGGAAATACTGCTACCAAAATATACTAATATATATATATATATATATATATATATATATATATATATATATATATATATATATATATATATATATATATATATATATATATATATATATGTTTTATGGGTTATAGAATGTCTGTTTGTTAGTCGCGTGTAACAGTGTGGCTCAATGATTTACGTCACTGACTTGCAATCGGGGATTCCCGACGCAAAACGGAAGCATTTCGGCAACTTTTTCTTTCACCGGAAACATTTCTACAACTTTTTCCTTCACCGGAAGCCTCTATTCACCTAACAGTAAATAGGTACTTGCGTCATTGGGACGGTCAATAGTTGGCATAATAGACAACATCATTCCGAGGATTGACTGGGGACGCGTCCTTAACTGTTCATAGTGTAAAGTGTGAACTGGTGGTATGCAGAATGATGGGTTGTGTTCCAGGGGCAAATTAGTAAGAAGATGCTTACCATGAGCCGTGGGAAATGGGACCGGAGTCATTGCTGTAAACAACCGATGGCTGGAAAGGCGGGATCCAAGAAACAATGCTCGATCCCGCAAGCACAAATAGGTGAGTACACACACACACACACACACACACACACACACACACACACACACACACACACACACACACACACACACATACACACACACACACACACACTCTTGTGATAATTGTAAAGCCTCTGCCATTGGCTGTTTGGTTACAATAGACATTAGGCCGTTAATTCAAATTGCTGACGCCTGTAGATGGCAGCACCACCCGAGTGCTGAACACTTAAGCCAATGCAAGTATCGGTAATGGTGGTTAGGGACGTATTTTGTCGCACCCGATGCTTTTCTTACGGTGGATATTGGAGCAATGGCCGGACATTAGCAAACTAGTCTCTCTCTCTCTCTCTCTCTCTCTCTCTCTCTCTCTCTCTCTCTCTCTCTCTCTCTCTCTCTCTCTCTCTCTCTCTCTCTCTCTCTCTCTCTCTCTCTCTCTCTCTGCTGGGCATCCAGCTCAGGTTATGTGTTCCTTTTGTTGATGTCGTTGACTTCACTGTAACTTGAGTGTCTTCCACCTATGCTTCGGCAGAGTTGGTCGTGCTGATCAGCCTCTGCCTCGCCACAGTTTTGGCCATCAAGGCGGTAGATCCACTGCCATCTGGCAGGATAGGGATTTCAGATCCATGCCTGTTGCAGACATGTTGTCAGTACTTCAAAAAACTCCCGCACGGAGAGCAGTGAGTGCTGTGAAGGCTATTTAGACCTCGCATTGTGTTGCTGCCCTAATGAGCCACAGTGTAGCTGCTCTGTCTACGATAGAGCCCTATTTTACCTCTGCGTTAATTGATGGTTTACAAAATGGGGTAAGTGCTGCATAAGCTATCGTTAATTAAGAAGGTTCCCAAGATTTGCGAGGGAGCAAATAGGGGGGTTTGAGATGACGTAGAGAGGGAGGCCAAAGATGATTTAGCTTCTTAATTACTTGGGGGAATTAACGTCGGGCCAAAAAATACTAGACTTTGGGAGACAAGTTTGCGGTATCAGTGAAGCCAGCAGCTTCCTCCTCCTCCTCCGATCCAGGGGCCAGATTCACGAAGCAGTAACGCAAGCACTTACGAACGTGTACATCTTTCTTCAATCTTTGGCGGCTTTGGTTACATTTATTAAACAGTTTGCAAGCATGAAAACTTCCCATTCAACTATTGTTATTGTTATAAACAGCATCTTGGTGCTTCGGAGCTCATTAATTGTTTAATAATTGGAAACAAAGACGCCAAAGATTGAGAAAAGATGTAAACGTTCGTAAGTGCTTGCGTAAGTGCTTTCGTGAATCTGGCCCCAGGCCCGCAGCCGTGTTTGTTTGCCTGTCTTGAATGTTTGTAGCTTTGCTTGCATGTTTCCTCGCGTTAGAGCCAGATAACTTGTGATGTGTGAGTGTGCGTGCAATAATGGTTAAAAGTACAATTCGAAACGCAATGAGAGATCATATACAAAAATTATGCGGTATCAGGAATATTATACCACATCGAAAAGATAATTAAATCACACAAAATCACACAATCGACTTGAGAATGGTCCAGGACGGACCGAAACGTCGTCGTCCCTTTACCTTCTAGTGTGTGGTCTGGTCAACATTCTTCAGCCACGTTATTGTGACTCATCGCCTGCAAGATAATTAAATGCCAAGGTGTGCCAATAGCTCGAAGATGTTAATAAAATACTGGAAAATAACATACAAGAAATTTAATACATTGGAATAGTTAAATAATAAATGTAAAAAAACGAACCCCCGAAAAAAGCATTGCAATATCAGAGGGAACAATAAAATAAAGCCATTAAATTATATTACACTGCTGACATAATATCAGAAGTTAATGCCAGTGCCAGGAAGATTTGACATGGCCCGGGAGATAATAGAGGCACTCAATACATTATCATGATGTTAACAGAGTAGTGGGAGTGAGTGAGAGAGCGAGCAGGCTCCCACCAGCACATAAAGTGGATGGACCAGAAGACTGTGTTGGTGCTCCATAGTGCAGCAAGACACAAGCTAGACCCCACCAATGTTGACAAATATTCACCACGAATGGTTTCACGAGCAGGAAACACAAATTTTCTTTATTTTTTTCACCCCGTGTCATTTATTTCTTGGGGGGGTTCAACTGAATTAAGTATTACAGTTAGGATGAGTGTTATACAAATTGAAAAGCTATTTTCTTTCAGCAGAACTTAGATAGAGCCTGGCATTAGAGCAAGAGCATTTGTTGAATTGGCGTTAAAGGTGTATCCTTTACTTAATGTTAAGCTATATTCAAATTTATTACTGGCGAAGAAGCAAAAGGAGCAGAGATTAAATATGAGCCATGGGCAGAAGGAGCAAAATGAGTAGAGGAACACTGTTGACCAGTCCTTTTGTTCAGACAGTCAAATTTGGTTACTCCATTGTCTGTTGTGACACGTTCCATACGCGAGTCAGGTGACGAGTTAGTTATCTTGGAAGTTGATTTAAATTGCATGGAAAAAAAAGAGTGTAGATAAAAATAGATCCCAGAAATTCGAAATACTTGAAATACAAAGTAGCGTTTATGTTCGCAGGAGAACTGAGCAAATCGTTTAATTACAATAAAGTCTGATTGAAATACAAACTGACAAATGTCACGTCAGTGCTTAAGAACGCAGTAGGGAAATTTTTACTGGTATATCCTGGTCTATACCAGGATCTATACTGGGAAGCCTGGTCGATGACCGGGCCGCGAGGTCGCTAAGCCCCGAAATCATCTCAAGGTAGCCCTCAAGGTAAGGTATCGTCGAACAAGTTCGATACTCGTGTTTGATAATTTATTGGTAACAATTATTAGTGGCAGGAACATTCAGTTTCTGAAGAGGACACACAAATGGTTGCATAATAACCTATAATCACTCAAGTTTCGAAATTATAATGTATTACACAAATTTATTTTAATTTTCCTAAAAAAAACAGTTTTCTGAAGTTATCAGATATGCAGTGTGCTACGGTCTAGTGCTCTTGACCACCAAATGGAGCACGTGGTATTCGTTGTCTAACTCAAGAGACGAACTGTCCCACTTTGGAACTCTGTTATACCCTTTCCATCAGCCCTATTCTCCGTATGTCTACTGCCTTCACGCTCTTCCCAATCATTGAGAAACTAAATAGATGATTTCTTAAACCCTCTTCATTAGAGATTTCTAGTTCTCGGAATTAAATCTTATCTTATTATGCACAAGTTCATATGAATTTATGTTTTTTTCTTTAGTATCTGAATCAGGAAGGCTAACATTTATCATGCCAATAGACGCATGATTTCAAGAACTCTGAATGAAAATTTTGCGACTTTTTTTTTCCATTTGCACTACCCAGCTGTGCTAAAGCTTCCTTCTGATTCACCATACGCCGGTCAGTCTGTACCAATAATCGTGTTAACGTCGTGCATATGAAATAATAAGAGAGTGCCACAACATAAAACTTGTGGCACCATTCTCTTTAAATATACAAGAGTAACATGCATAGCTGTGGCGGGCGGACGATATGTAAACCAGAGCCACTTGTATAAAAGCGACGGATTTTACCTAAAAAAAAAAGGATGGTGCTCGCTTCGGGAGAATCCTGAATTATTCTGTACAAAAAAAGTTTTTTTTACAAATGCACGGCGCTCCAACAAGCCTTCACTGCTCTTATTAACATGGACAAATACATTCTAATCATTTTGTGACGAATTCATAATAGTGAAGTGGTGTGATAACTCATATTCGTCTCTTTAAAATGTTTAGAGACCTAAAATGATGTAAAATGTCAGAAAACACGTTTTCTGACCTCGTGGTCACTGTTATCAGGGAAGGTTGTGGTACTATATAGATATCGCTGAAACTTGATTGGATATAGATAGCGTATTCTGTACAGTAGTCCTCTGCTATTTGAGGATATTCTATTTCATTAAAAAAAAACACTCGTGATAGAGAAAATATCGATTTAATGTTTATGGAAATAAGAGAATCTCAATACAATTGATGTAACACAGATATTTTATTTCCGTTCTCTCTCATTTAAAACTGATGAATTGATATCTTGGATAAATCTACAATTTTATCAGGTCATTCCTTGTAATCCTTATCCTGCCAACGCCAGACTGTGGTGATTTCATAACTCTGAGCAAAGTTTGTAAGCATCTATTAGAAAGCCCTCTATTTCAAATGATTTAAAAATTCAACCCTGGATCAAAATATTTCTTATTTAATTTGAAATACAAAGTAAGTTTGCCTAACATTTGCAACGTTTATTTTAAAAGTCCAACTCTAATGATCGTCAAATATTATTCAGTATAACATATAGTAAATACACAAATACTAGTTGAAAGAGAATACCAGAAAAAAATTACAAATACGACCTAGGGTGTAATAGCTGAACACAAATAATATGGCTGTACAAAATAACAAACGAGCTATAGATACAATTAATTAATACATAGAGAGGGATGGGAATTATCTGGGCCATTACGAGCCATTACCTGACTTTAAAGGTGGTCAGAATAATGATTTTGGATGGGACAGAGGGGGAAGGAATGGTGCCCAACCACTTGGACGGTTGGGGATTGAACGCCGACCTGCATGAAGCGAAACCGTGACCCTACTGTCCAGCTCAAGTGGTTGGGGCATTGCATAGAAAGTATTAGAAAGCCTTTATTTCCCTTTGCTAAGCAGAACTCTGCATCAAAATGCTAAAAATTTCACTCATCATTCGATCATATAACACACACTGCCTATCATAAAATAAACAAAATCTTGCACAACAAAGACTAAATCAGAACCATACTGTAGTGTAGTGTCAGAACCATACTGTAGTGTAGTGTCAGAACCATACTGTAGTGTAGTGTCAGAACCATACTGTAGTGTAGTGTCAGAACCATACTGTAGTGTAGTGTCAGAACCATACTGTAGTGTAGTGTCAGAACCATACTGTAGTGTAGTGTCAGAACCATACTGTAGTGTAGTGTCAGAACCATACTGTATTGTAGTGTCAGAACCATACTCATCAGATTACGGTAAAAAAAATTTCTGGCGACCAAAAACAAAATTTTCCATTCGTCTTGGAAAACATGAAACAATTCCAAGGAAATCGAATGTTTTTATGTTTTAAACGAAAACAAAATTGTTCTCTCCTAATGTGAAAAATAGAGATCTAGTTTACGAGAAAGCAAACGACAGCTTCGGGCACCTAGTATCAACATTTACTGATGACGAAGCCACGAAGCCCTCGGAACGAATGAGATAAAAAAAAAGTGGAATATGACGTTTAATGGTAAAATGTAAAGTGGCGCACAACGGGAAAATAAAGAGAGAGAGAGAGAGAGAGAGAGAGAGAGAGAGAGAGAGAGAGAGAGAGAGAGAGAGAGAGAGATAACTTGCAGAGAGTTGCGAGTGTTTTAGAGCAAGATAACCAATATAGAGCCCTGCTTTCTCTACACCCCTCTCTTCACTCCCTACCTTCTCCCTCCCCCTCACCCCCTCCTTTCTCTAACCCTCCTTCCCATTTTTATAACCTTTTTCTCTCCCTCGCTCTCCCCTCTCACACAAACAGAATACAAGTGCACTTAAAAATGATAATTTAATAACGACCAAATTTCTGCGCTAAAAATATGTGGAGGTTAAAAATATATATATGCAATGATATGTAAATATATTAAAAATAAATAAAATATATTCTACTGTGGCATACGTATCGGTGAATGAAATGATATTATCAAATGTATTAAATAAAGAATAACGGAAACTGCAGAAGGCCTATATTGGCCTATTGATTTTGCCAAAGTATCTCATATTTTCCTCCACCAAAAGTTACTCATATATATGTCTAACCAACGCATGAAACAATCCAGCGATCCAAGGTCTATAATGTTGCTTAATAAATAGTTTGAATCTATATATCGAAAAAATATATTTCCTATCCAGTATTGCCCACGTTTTACTCGAATCTGAACTATCCTAATTTATATACATTTTATCGCGTTCTATTGTGATTTAATATTATTAAAAACCGTATGTACAAGTGTATATATATATATCTCGTTTGTTTAAACGGAATTTATATATCCCTACTCATCATTTGTATAATTCAATGTCACCTCCTTACTCTTCGGCCTTTAGAGCCTGTAAAATTTTATTTTACAGGCTATTTTAAATCTATATTCATAAGAGTCGTTCTTAATTCCTGGAATTAATTATTACCTTTCTCTTTACCGCTGAGATAAATTAACAGAGCAAATAGGGTTTCTTCATCTCTTGTCCTTCAAGTGAAGAAAATTCATATTTCCTCATTTTCTACACTGAGCATCCTTCAGTTCTTCTTACTATTCCTGATCACTATCTCCCTCAGTTTCTTCTTCTTATTTCTGCTTCTATTCATATTCTCATTCACTTTAGCTTCAATATCTCTCGTGCCTCAAGCGTTCATTTTCCTCACCCCTACCTCTCGACATATTCCTCTTGCTATAGAGGTGGTTAATGGGGAGATGGGGGAAAAGGAGGAGGAGAAGGAGGGAGAGAGCCTTAATATGTCATGGGTGGCGGGAGAGACGCCTGCCTGCCTAGTCTCGCCCATCGAGATTAATGACAAAAGTTCCCCTCTTTACACGTGCTGCCCATCACTCACAGCTGACCGAGGTAGGGGTGGATGGGAAGGGGAGATGAGGGGAAGGGGGTAAAGGTTCGATGAGTGAGGGGAAAGGAGAGAAGGTGAGGTATCTTGGGAGGAAGGGTGGAGAGAGAGAGGGTTGAGATAAAGTTAGGTGCATGGGCCAATGGGCCGTGTGTATTTCCTTAATTTTGTGAGCGTAGAGGGAGGAGAGTAATTTGAGAAATAAGGGACTGGGAAGCAGAGGGAGGAACGAATGGAAAAGAAAGAAGAGAATAAATAGGTAAAACATTTATGGGAAGATAACGAGGCAGGTAAAATAAGATTCAGATAAGAGATACCTCAGATAATATGCACGATGGAGGGATTTTGGAGAAATCAATTAAAATGGAAAGTGAGAGACTTATTCCTCGGTGTAAATGTTCTGGAATACATAAACAAAGAGAATAATGGGGACGTGAAGTAGACATACACGTTGGGAGAAATGGAGGGGGGGTGAATGAATGAATTCAAGAGTTCATTCATCCATGAGTTCTGAACTCATGAATGAGGACACCATTACCTTCTGAGCCTAGGTTCTAACTCTGGGCTTAGTTCCTTTTACCTGAAGGGATAGTTAAATTATGTTAGTTGTTAGGGTAGCTAGTTTGTAGAACAAATTACTGGTGATATTAATATGTTAAATATATCAACCCAAAATAGAACGCGAATTTTTTTTTAAACCGAATAAGTTCAGAATTAGAAAACACTTGGTGTGGATATATTGAGGTTGATGAGGCCACCTAAGTTGTTATCGATGAGCATATTGCAAATTACCGGATAACATAAAGCCCTGGGATCAATGAATTGTTTCAAGGGTAGGTTAGATACATGAATGATTTTGGGGTGGATATATTAACAGGAGCTGCCACATGTAGGTCAATAGCCCTCTAACTGTTTCCTATATTACACAATGAAATTCCAGAAACGGGATATATCTGACATGTTTTTTGGCGAAGGAGAGTGTTCGAACAAACGTCCAGGGTCTAAGAGACTGCAGGATCCGTATGAGGTCAGATGAACTCCCGGTTGCAATTATTTTATCCATGTCGATTAAGGCGCGTTTGGGATCCTCTCGGACGTAGGTTCGAACCCTCATCACGGCCCTTGTGAATTTGTTTCGTCCTGGGTCTCCTTAACTCCGGGTGGTCTATGGATGAACCAGGATGGTTTGTTCTTAGATTACAGAGTCCTGCTCAAGAAAGATTTTCTCGGTATTCTTTATTCTTACGTTCGTGTAAATGTGGGAAACAAACAAGTGGTGGAGCATTAATGACAATGCGAAAAGGAGGAGTGATGTAATGAAAGGAAATGGTAAAAAATCTAGTAATTAAGACTGAAATATTTTTACTACCCCGACAAGACGAATTATGGCCTAACTTGGGCTATCATTCGTCTTGTTTGGTAAAGACCAAGTGGGAAACTTGCTGTTAGTGCGGTACTTCAAGGCTCTGTCTAGGAACCTCAAATATTTATAGTATATTAGAAACTTTAGGGGGATTAAACAGCTACATTAATCAATTTTCAGATGACCCTAACATAGAACAATAAATTATTTTAGATGTCGACACGCAAAATGATAGGATAAGTTACACTAACTTTTAAAATTAACTAAAGATTGAAAATGAGATTTATAAACGCTAGGATTGTTCCTAATATTCTTAATAGGAATCTTGTGTCAAGAGATTGTAAAAAGTTTGGAATTAGACAAAATTAGATGTTAGGATTTATAGCATGGTGTTAGATTGTTTATTCTTCAGCTCCATCTTGCCTTTGTTAAAGTCTCATTCAAACTATATCAATCATGTAAATAGTTATCTGGTATACGACACCAGTTGTCGTAACTGGTTGATGACAGTCGCTATCCACTCGTCCTTGGATTCAGAGCTGCGTCGTAACATTCCTTGTCAATAAAGTTTGCAACCATCCAGTCTGGAATTCGCATCACGCGCGAATCCTTATGGTTCATTAAATTCTTAAGTCCTCCTTAAATCCTCCTTAAATCTTCATTAAATCTTCCTTAAATCCTTAAATATGAATCCTTATACCATTATGATCCTTATGGCAAAGTTACGACGCTTCTGAGTAGGCGGCAACATTAATGAAAGCTGACAAGAGGACAGTATGTAAACATTAGAATTTGCTGGATTGGAAACAGATGGAGCTGGTGGGCAAGTTGGTAGAATGTACACCCCGAATGTCAGGGAGATCCCCATCATTAGGGCGGTGGCAGGGGTTACCCTTGCAGCATTAGTATAAGGTATCAGGAGAACATGGGGGCACCTGTAATATCAGATATTCTGAGGATAGCAGAATATTTCTTTTCGCTGCTCTTACGTATATATTTGTTTATCCATTCTTTTAACATTTTCTTTTTTCTATCATTGTTTTAAATCATTCATTTAAAGAAAACGAGATATATTGGGCTTCTATAGTCATTGATATCGGAATATCATACCTTAATTTTCGTTTGCTATCATGTGCATATTAAATTTGTCTTTGTCTGTCTCTCTGTCAGTCTTTCTGTCTGTCTGTGTCTGTCTGTCTCCTCCCTCTGCCCCTGCCCACCAATACCAACGAATTAAGACCACCTATATAACCCGCCCAACAATTCCAGTATTGTCCGGTGTTGAACATAAATCCGACACCCACTCTCGCTCTCTGGTTACTGGTAGAGGCCGCCCCCCTGGTAACTGGTAGAGGCCGCCCCCCTGGTTACTGGTAGAGGCCGCCCCCCTGGTTACTGGTAGAGACCGCCCCCCTGGTTACTGGTAGAGGCCGCCCCCCTGGTTACTGGTAGAGGCCGCCCCCTGGTTACTGGTAGAGACCGCCCCCCTGGTTACTGGTAGAGGCCTGGCCACCCCCCTGGTTACTGGTAGAGGCCGCCTCCCCTGGTTACTGGTAGAGGCCGCCCCCCCTGGTTACTGGTAGAGGCCGCCCCCCTGGTTACTGGTAGAGGCCGCCCCCCCTGGTTACTGGTAGAGGCCGCCCCCCCTGGTTACTGGTAGAGGCCGCCCCCCTGGTTACTGGTAGAGGCCGTCCCCCTGGTTACTGGTAGAGTACGCCCCCCCTGGTTACTGGTAGAGTACACCCCCACCTGGTTACTGGTAGAGGCCGCCCCCTGGTTACTGGTAGTGGCCGCCCCCCCTCGTTACTGGTAGAGGCCTCCCTCCTGGTTGCTGGTAGAGGCCCCCCCCCTGGTTACTGGTAGAGGCCGCCCCCCCTGGTTACTGGTAGAGGCCGCCCCCCCTGGTTACTGGTAGAGGCCGCCCCCCTGGTTACTGGTAGAGGCCGTCCCCCTGGTTACTGGTAGAGTACGCCCCCCCTGGTTACTGGTAGAGTACACCCCCACCTGGTTACTGGTAGAGGCCGCCCCCTGGTTACTGGTAGTGGCCGCCCCCCCTCGTTACTGGTAGAGGCCTCCCTCCTGGTTGCTGGTAGAGGCCCCCCCCCCTGGTTACTGGTAGAGGCCCCCCCCTGGTTACTGGTAGAGGCCGCCCCCCTGGTTACTGGTAGAAGCCGCCCCCCTGGTTACAAGGGGTTCAGTGTGGTGAAGGTTAGTGGTAATGGGGGGAGAGAGGTTATTAGGGGAGTAAACTGAAATTGACAGAGATACAAAAATTGAGAGAGAGAGAGAGAGAGAGAGAGAGAGGGAGAGAGAGAGAGAGAGAGAGAGAGAGAGAGAGAGAGAGAGAGAGAGAGAGAGAGAGAGAGAGAGAGAGAGAGAGAGAGAGAGAGAGAGAGAGAAGATCAATAAAGCAAAACAATAATGTTGGCAAGCAAGATAATTTGAAGTTTAAGTACAGTACAAAAAAATGGAGGAAATGCATGCAAATTTCGCATGATCAAATGGGGGTAATTAGTTCATAATCCAACGCCCAAAAGGTTCGGATGTCACAAGCACATCGTGGGCTTGAGAACCACAATGGTTTAGTTATGAGTCTAAAAAGTCCAACCACTTGGGATGGACGGTATAGAGCGACGGTCTCGCTTCATGCAGGTCGGTGTTCAAACCCCGACCGTCCACAAGTAGTTGGGCACAATTCCTTTTCCCACCCCTGTCCCATCCCAAATCCTTATCGTTATGCCCTTCCCAGTTTTTTTTTTTTTTTATTATTATTTTCTACCACAGACGTGGCCACACATTTACAATGCTAACCAGCATATATACATTTTCTTCTGTCCTCCATGGACAGGGTTAGAGAAATGTTAAACATAGAGTTCAGGGGTTTATTGAACACTCAACCACAAAAGGTGATTCGGTGCTTTTAAAATGCTAAGCTAACCTACATACGAAAATACATAGATACACAGATTTACGTATGCCCTACATAAAGTGTTTGATGTGTCTTTTACATAGTGTCATTAATGTACATTCACAAAGGTGAAATGTAATTCTGATCAGCTTCCATATATACTTTATACCCATACATATACATACATATACACACACATGCATTCACATACATCTGTCTCATTTACTCTGACAGGGTGAGATAGCTGATAAAGAAACTAGTGTGCAATTAAGCACTTAATCACTGAAGGTGATGAAGGTGCTTTTACAAGCTCAGGTTATATAGTTACATCATATAACATTGAATAAATGATATATTGAATATAACATTGAATAAGTGATATATTACATGGTCAATTTTGGATACAAGTCCAATATATCATCAAGTGTTCCAGTACTCATATAGTAACTACAGAGTTCAGCATACCTTAGCCCAGGAGGGCGAAAGTCAGTCAGTATGGGACATTCTACAATATAATGTTCAAGAGAGTGCATGTTTTCTCTTTCACAAAGTTGACACATTGTGTACTCGACATTTGGGTTTTGAGAAAGCTGCCAGATACGTCTATATCCCAGGCGTATTCTGGCCACTATAACATCACATTGCCCTTCCCAGTGCTATATAGAGGTGATGGCTTGGCATTTTCCTCTGGTAATTCACTCCCCGCCAAACACACACCGAAACTACGACGTTGGTACAACGTTAGAACAAGTTTTAACACTTCCTAACCAGTTATAACAACCAATATAGCAAGTTGTAACAACGGTCTAATACGTCATAAACACGTTAAGCTAAAATGTAACAACTTTATTACAAGTTGTAACAAGCGGAAAATAGAGACAGTTTCGGTTTGTGTTTCCAGGGTCCCTCCCTCCCTCCTCTGTTTTCTGGGTTGTCAGAGACGCGTATCGATCACGTGGCGTCCCCGAGTACATAGCATTTTGGTCCCGGGTGATTAATTGTGCCATTTGTGAGGCCGCAATAAATGTGTCAAAACAAATCGCAATATTTATTGTAATAATTAACCTATAATCATGAAATAAATTGCATTGTATAATTCTAATAATGAGATTATATATAAAACGAAATTCAGTTTATGTTCAAATTGTGTAAACAGCTCGAGGAAATTCAACTTCTGAATTTTGCAGTGTGTACTAAAGATCACTTATAATAGGCTTTTGTGAAATAAAACTTGGATTAAACACCTGTTTTTTTGTCCCCCCTTTTCTATACAGATTGTTATAGCTACCTGGATGTTTTTTGGGGGGAGTGTGAGGGATTTATCCTTGAGCCTTGAACCCAACACTAAACCAGTGAACATCCGGAAGGTAACTAAAGCAACTCAAGTACTTACTGACCAACCAGCCAAGATACTTTAGTGCTGAATTATCTCGGTGTATAGTAGCATAGTAGTTGTCTTGTAGTCTCGGGAGACTATGGAGTTGCGGTCTGGTAGTCGAGGCTGGAGTGGCCTCTCCAGGGCGCAACGCCTGGGTAGGGTCGATATGGATGAAAAGCTGTTACCCATGCAGCAGGTTCCCCCCCTCTCCACGTTGCTGAAATGTTTCCATGGAAAGGCAAACGCCAATATGCCTGGTCTCAGCGCCGTGGCAATAGTTGCCAGACCGAGGTTGAAGTCAATAACGAACTCGGTGTATAGACATTGTGAATATATTCCTGTTTGTATTCTTCGGGCTTGAGCTATGTGGGCAGTGAGCGGCTGGCGAGCTGACACCTTCAGCTGTCCGGCCATGAGATGTTCTCCAGCAACACAATTTAAAAGGAAAGAAAAGGAATTCTTCGTCACTATCTGTTATATGTCCTGTTTTTCAGTATCTCTGTCCTTTCTGTTTAACCTTGATCTGAAACGTCAATAGGAACCCTTTTCTGATTGGTCTCTCGTACCATCCGCATTCTTACAATTCTCTTCAGTTACGTAAGATTTTTTTTTTGAAACCAGATTTACAAAAATTTGGAATAAACGAAGAAATCTCCAAAAGTCAGACAATCTTTAAGTCGGCACGAAGTACCGCCTGGCATTACTACTGTACATTAAATATATGTACTAACCTATCAGCATGTTACTATCAGTGAATACGGGAAAAACCCTAGCTCTTCATACCCAGCCTGCTACAGCCATGTTGGTACCTGTTGCGTTGTAACTTAAAAATTATGACGTTCGAAATCTTTTTGGACTCTGGCCTTAAAGTTGTGGATGAAGGTGGCTTACACCACCATTTGTTTGTTTTGTTTGCAGTGCTGAACTCCAACCAGTTAAGGAAACACAACTACAGACATTTGTCCTGGACTAAATGTGTCCATTTAGCAGTTCACGACTAAATTATGCTTGCTGGTTGGTCAGTACGCTATTGTAGTGGCTTTATTACCCCCTTAAAGAGTCGATAGACCTCACGTCCACTACACCAAATAATCCCACATAAACACTGCCTCCAGATAAGGGAAAAGAAAAACGGAAAGAAGAAACGAGAATTCCAGCAGAAGAAAGTGAACCCCAAAAATACATAGGTACAAGTCTTATATATAGAGATACAACGCAGTGAATTAGAGGCTGGGAAACACAATTACTGGTTCCCTAAGTGGCGTTGAAGCTCGGGGAATGGGGCGGGGGGGGGTAGAGGATAGGGAAGGGGATAGGAAGGGGGGGGAGGGGCGAGGTTAGGGTGAGAGGGGGGGGGAGAGGGGCGAGGGAATGGCAACAGAAGAGGAAATGGAGTGATAAAGCTAACGAGACGAGACAAGGAGAAGAGAGTTAGTTTGTTTGAGCAAGAGTATAGTGAGTGGGTCTTAGGGTATAGTGAGTGGGTCTTGGGGTATAATGAGGGGGTCTTGGGGTATAGTGAGTGGGTCTTGGGGTATAGTGAGTGGATCTTGGGGTATAGTGAGTGGATATTGGGGTATAGTGAGTGGGGTCTTGGGGTATAGTGAGTGGGTCTTGGGGTATAGTGAGTGGGTCTTGGGGGTATAATGAGGGGGGTCTATGGGTATAGTGAGTGGGTCTTGGGGTATAGTGAGTGGATCTTGGGGTATAGTGAGTGGATATTGGGGTATAGTGAGTGGGGTCTTGGGGTATAGTGAGTGGGTCTTGGGGTATAGTGAGTGGGTCTTGGGGTATAGTGAGTGGATTTTGGGGTATGGTTAGTGGGCAGTGGATGGAGGGAGCATAGTGAGTGGGCTGTAGAGAGAGAGAGAGAGAGAGAGAGAGAGAGAGAGAGAGAGAGAGAGACGGGAAATAATAATTGTGAAAATTGTGATAAATGTGGTAGGAGGTGAGAGATGTGTAGCGAGAGTGTTGTACCATAACACTACTGACGGTGGTCTCAAGGCTACACCCTAGCCACCAACGAAGCCTGACGACGGCTTCATATTGTAAACCCAAATACATTTCACTGATTTGCTTCGTTTGCTTCAGTGATTACGAAAGGTTAGAGTTGACTTTCTGCAGTGATCCCAATCCTGCTCTCAGCGCGGACGGGGGATTTAACAAGCTTATTAGGGATTTCTCTGTATATTGTAAAAAGAAAAATAGGATTGAGGATGAAAGGGCCGAGAGAGGTGTTAAATTTTATGGTTATGATGAAATTTGACTTCTATCGTGCTGCTCTGGATGTGGATGTTTGGCTTTTTCGGAGGGTAGAATATTGGGAATAATAATGTTAGATGGGGTTCAGTTGGAATCCTCTCCGGTCTCTCCACACACACTCACACTTTGCCTCGATATATTTGGGTTAAGCTGTGCACTGTAAACGAATTTTTATTTATATTAAAATGTAAAATGACTCTCTTAGATCTAGTGCAAAATAGAGAACTGAATGTGGTTCATTTATACTGTATTTCTGTTATCGCGGTTCAGACACAAGCCTTCTAGAGTATGTTATTGAACATTTTGTAATTTTTTTTTCAGGGGTATTCCTGGGTCGGCTCTGAGTCTTTCCATGGCCAACTAGTCAAGATATTGATATTTGAATGTTTGTTATTTAAAAATCTCTTGAGTTTTGCTGAGGCACTGAGACACTGCAGAGTAATAATCGGCTTATTTTGGTTAGGTGAAACTACTAAACTAAACTATCAAAAACATTTATTGATATAGATTTTGGATTGTTAAACAATTATTCTTAAAAAGCACGATATTCAGTGAATGTAATGTATATCTGCTAGATATATTGGTGATTCTGTCCCAAGGTTGGGGGCCGGAAGCTAGGGATAGCCTCGCCCAATTTTTACACATGAAGCACGTGTGGTAGGGGAGTTGCATAGACCAGTCTGGAGTCGGCTCCAAAGCCACACTTCAAGAAATATCAGTATATAACCAAACCTACCCCGTTTTCAGGGTCAAGTCTGAAATAATGGGTTAATGCACCGTAGACTTATGTACCCATTTCAGTACTTCATAGGTGACGGATCTCCCAATCCTGAGCACTCCAGGTGCAATTTATGTGAGCAGGAACTGCGGCATGATCTCCCACACTACATTACCGAATACCCAGTTATTAGACCATTCAGACCCGTTGGCATGAGGTACCTGGAGCTTTGCAATTACTTTATTCACTCTCGTGTTCTTGAAGATATCCTCATATTGTATCCAAAATTTGCCAATGCAGGCTACTAAACATATGGCCCTGAATGACTAACCATCCTGCGAGATGGGGACTTTTAGTGTCACTGCTGCCTTATTCACTCTTGTGTTAATGATATCCTCATAACGAACCCAGAGTCTGTCAGTGCAGACTACTTATCACATGCCTCTGTATGACTAAACATCCTGTGTGATGGGGATTTTCTAGCATCACGTAGTTAGCTTTTTGACACTGTACTCCCCTTCATATAGTCTAGGGTAGCTGCACAAATACAGATGTACCTAATGTATTAACAAAAAAAGTATCTTACCTATTATGTATGTATAAATATGTACAATATCTGTGTATATGTATCTAATAATCCTGTCATCGTTTCTCTCCATCTCTTTCCTTCCCTCGTACTAAAGGCTCATAGGGTGCAGGAAAGAGGGTTTTCTGTTCCATTGATGGTGTCCGACCCATCGGAGGGATGGACAAGGAGGATTATGCGATCTCCCCGGTTTTTCTAGTCAGAATTACTCGGCGCCACGACTAGATTGATATTAGTTTCGCCTTCCAACAATTCAGAGGGAGGGAGTTAGAATATCAAATTTACCACACACACACACACTTTTACAGGGATTTACGAAAAATGGAGTCTTGTATATATTTTTGTTAACAGCTTTACGGTAATATTTGTGTATTATCTCCAGTGATAGTTTCATCAGCAGGCACTTATGAAGGAAATAATAAGAAATATGACAGAATTAATAATGAGTGATTTACCAAGCATGTAAAGAGTACTATATGTAAGCCTCTCTCTCCCTACACCCACCATCACTATATGACCCTCCCCACACCCCCACACCCTCCTCCACCCCCTACACGCTCGTCCCTAACATCTCTCACTGATTCCAACACGAGAGTCAGCCAAACTATCTGCAACCAACGCCTTCACAGCCACAACCAAACTTTGCAACCAACTCGACTATTCCTCCCCAGGCAGCTAGCTACATAGCCATGCCAGAACCCACCTGCTTCACACACCATCAGCTCCATCAAAGACCTCAAAGTACTCAAAGAAGAATCTATTCGAAGATCTTCAAGAACAGACAAACGTCTGAAGACTTTGTTAGGATGAAGATTCTACAGCAGCAGCGAACGCTCGGATATTCAATCACACATACCTTGATACGGTAATCCAGCGGCCAGTTCTCTTGATTTGCCACAATGGACACAAACAAAAGTGCTAAACTAGTTTAGCTAGTGCTAAACTAATCAGAGACGTACGACCCCAAGCAACCCACCTGGCCTAACCTAACTAAGCGTAGGAAACGTGGATATTTAGTGAGTCACCACTTTGCATTGTTCTTTGTTATTCGTATGTTTGGGACCATTGCGTACAGAATGGGACGTACTAGTTAAGGGGGCATATCAATGTAAAATTAAAAGTGGTTCAATTTGCTTATAAATTTTTTTATGATATGGTTATAGAAAGGGCTGCAGCTGGTCCAAGTTTCATCATCACACCCTAAACAGAAAAGGAGAAAAAAAATAAACAACGAATTATGACACGAATTTTCAAATAGTTTCAGGGAACACATGTGCCAACTAAAATCATTTCTATAACACTCAGATATTAAATTAAGCACATAATAAAGGATTCTAGTGATCAGTTTTATCAAAAAAGTGTTTAGTGCAATAATATAATTTTTCAAAGTTACCCTTCTGAAAAAATATGCAATATATGATATTTATACATTTTTATAAAATCAACAAATAGACTTTGGACTAAAATGTCTACTAGATTCTGTAGAAGCACAAACGCTACATATAAGGTGTAATTTGCATGTAAATTGATTAATAAATGAAAGCTCTGAAGTAATTTGAAGGTGTAAATTACTTTCCAGAGTAAAATAAAGATCCAAGTTCGGCCACCTGTAGCTGAGCTTGACTTCGACAGATTTCGTTCATAATTGGCACCCTTGCAGATAGGCATCCATTGAGCAAGGTGTGCAAGTTTCATGCAAATCCCTTGATAACAAACGAGAAAAAAATACTGGCCAAAAAAAAAAGAAAAAAAAAAAATAAATAAATATAAATATATTGCACATACATATTACAATTATTACAAGAGTTTGTGCTTCTACAGCGCATAGTAGACATTTTAGTTGACACATGTGTTCCCTGAGATTATTTGAGAATGTTGAACATTCGTTGCATAATACGTTGTGTATTTTTTTTCTCCTTTTCTGTTTAGGGTGTGATGGTGAAACTTGGACCAGTTGCAGCCCTTTCTATAACCATTTCATAAAAAAATTAATAAGCAAATTGAACAACTTTTAATTTATAACGATTTGGAATGATATGCCCCCTTAAGACATGGTTACTGTAAAAACAAAATGGTTACTGTAGGCCAATTTTGGTATAACTACCACATCGGTTTTCACGCTTTATTCCTAATTTTCATGCTCTGTTCTTAATTGTCATGATCTGTTCCTAATGTTCATGCTCTATTCAGAAATTTCCTGCTCAATTCTTCGACTGTTCCCAGTCCATATTAGCATTTTATACCCCCTCCCCCTTCCTCTTATCCTCTCCCCCCCCCCCCCTTCCCAAAACAGTTTTCTCCTCTCTAAAATGCTGATTAAATTTCTGTAATAAGTTAATGTTATTTTATAATGTAAAGGTTATTTTAAAGACTCTAATCAGTTAAGGGTTATAAGGTTATTTTAAAGACTCTAATCAGTTAAGGGTTATAAGGTTATTTTAAAGACTGTAATAAACCTTACCATGAAGGTAAATATAACCAAAATAGCAACATTAACAAAGATAATTAACAAAGATAATTTTGTTTTTTAAATCATTGATTACGTATATATAAAGAATATATATATATATATATATAAGGAGATGGAGATTATAGAAGGAATATGTAGCGGGAAAATATAAACGGAATACGGAAGAAGAAGGAATATTGAGAAAGTATATATAGTGTGAGGTGTAATTCTCTGTTACTCCCACAATCAGCTCTGTGACTCCCACAGTCAGCTCTGTTACTCCCACAGTCACCTCTGTTACTCCCACAGTCACCTCTGTTACTCCCACAGTCACCTCTGTTACTCCCACAGTCAGCTCTGTTACTCCCACAGTCAGCTCTGTTACTCCCACAGTCACCTCTGTTACTCCCACAGTCAGCTCTGTTACTCCCACAGTCAGCTCTGTTACTTCCACAGTCAGCTCTGTGACTCCCACAGTCAGCTCTGTTATTCCCACAGTCAGCTCTATTACTCCCACAGTCAGCTCTGTGGACGGAAGCACAGAGATGATAACTGTGAAGATGGTAAGAGAGATACTGACGATAAGAGGGAGAAAGTAGATAGAGAAAACGAATGAGGGAAGAAGAGAAAGATATGGTGAAAGAAATAGAGAAAAGAACGACGGGAGATTGGCGTGTAACTCGAGCCAGATGAGGTAACGAAAGATTGAAGGATAAAGGGCGAGGTAATTTATATATATATATCACCTGGAAGGGCTATCTATCCCAGGATAGGAGGTTGTAGTGAAGTAATGAGACCTATTCACTTGAATCACTGCGAATCCCAAAACGAAACCTCTGCTTCACTGACCAGAGAACAAGTGGATGGATCAAAGAAAAGGGGTGAGAAGACAAGGGACCAGATTCACGAAAGCACTTATGCAAGCCCTTACGAACCTGTACATCTTTTCTCAATCTTTGCCGGCTTTGTTTCCAATTATTAAACAGTTAATGAGCTCAGAAGCACAAGGAGGCTGTTTATAACAATAACAACAGTTAAATGGGAAGTTTTCATGCTTGTAAACTGTTTAATAAATGTAACCAAAGCCGTCAAAGATTGAGGAAAGATGTATACGTTCGTAAGTGCTTGCGTAAGTGCTTTCGTGAATCTGGCTAAAGGAGTACAAAGTACAACAAGGGGACGAAATGAGCTACAAAGGGCAGAAATAGGAGGAAGAAATTGTATATCTCTGATGCTCTTTTCGTCGTCCCCCCCCCCCCCCCAACCATGTTCTTGAGAAGAAGAGTATCCTGGATAAACATTATTGAGTGCTTCTCGGCACGCGAGGAGAGGAAAGAGCGAGTAGACGAAAGACACAGTAAAGAGAAACGTGAAGAGAAGAGGAGAAGCAGAAGAACTAAGAAGATATGAAGAGAAAATTAAGACGATACAGAGTCGACACAGCAATTAAGAGAAATAAACCAGAGAGAGCGCAAAAGGATATACAGAGGAAACGAGAAAATGCGAGAAAGAAAATATGAGAAGTAATAATGTATTAATCATGTATTGTCGAATATCATACAAGATTATATCACGAATCTTTCGTCTATGTTCCTTAAAGCCCTTCCCTTGGTAGGTATACACGTTCCTAACTCTCCAAAATTAATTTTACAATCTTAGCCTGACGCTAAGAGATGCGTTTCGAAGAGCCTGTCAGCATTTTTAAAGGCAGAGGGGGAAGTGGATCAAATTAACTTGGGATAACAGAGCATTTAACAGAGAAGGATGGGGTTATGGGGAAGGATTGGGTTAGGATGATGATTGGGGTAAAGTAAGCTGGCTATTCTGATTCGTATTGAGGATGGTCGAATGCTTCAGGTTGTTAATAGTTGGTAGAGATTGGCGAAGCGCTATAGTAAATTAAATACTATTTGATGTAATATGATGTTGTATGTGACGGTGTTGTAGTGAGAATATCTCTGAAATTCTTGTTTGTGTGTACAAATTGTTCTCTGATAAATCCTTATTTCTGCATTGTCAGGAGTGCAGAAATAAAGTGCGCACTTAAAGAGTGCGCACTTAAGGAGTGCGCACTTAATTGTATATATATATATACAATTAAGTCTCACTCTTTCCAATATGTATCATGTGTGTCAGTATGCATCACTATACATGTATGTAGGTTGCGTGCATATGTTTAGGTCAGGACATGTGATTGAAAGTGGCTTAGTAGGGCATGGAAGTTTGTCTGGAGAACTGGAATGGATATTTTCATAAGAATCCCAGTGTGATCTCAAGAACACTAATTTGCCTATTAAGATCAATGAAGGAGAATTTTTTGGACAATTTTGCAGACATCAGCACTAATGTTTTACTATATGAAAGAGAATTAGTTTTTTTCACTTTAGTTTTTTTTAAAACATGTTAAAGGTTGAGCAGGTCCCATAGGCGTCATGTTCTCAAGGGTCACTATGGTAGAAAGTTATGCTGGAGTCATTTGGTTGGTGCTGACACCGACCTGGTCATGATGAACATATACTAACCAATTACTGTTAAAAATGGGATAAAGTTGACCCTATGCATCAGGCCTCCAACTTTGAACAGAGACAGACATTCTCTTTTTGTCATATATCAGTCATTTTTGATGGATATATCAAACTATTCCCAATTCAATATATCTCAACTTATTTCTACGTCTCAATCAGTCTTTTGCTTTACTTCCCCCCCCCCCCGTCCTCTCACCATTATTATCTTTGTCTATTACACACTTTTATTCTCATTGCCTATGTATCTCCCAAATGTATACATTTCAATAGCCCTTGTGTTGACCAGACCACACACACTAGAAAATGAAGGGATGACGACGTTTTGGTCCGTCCTGGGCCATTCCCAAGTCGATGAGAATGGTCCAGGATGGACCGAAACGTCGTCGTCCCTTCATTTTCTAGTGTGTGTGGTACGGTCAACATATTTCAGCCACGTTATTGTGACTCATCCTCTGCAATAGCCCTTGCATATATAAACACAGTAGCTCAGAGAATTGACTAGATTTTAAGCAGGAAGACAGAGACAGGAACGGGGAGCGCCCAATACTCTCAGACGAAGCGGAAATTGGCAAGAAAATTGTACCGGCTAGAGACGAAAAATTTCTCCACCAGTCAAAAATGTCAAAAACACGCCAAAAGTAATCTGTGTGGCGGAGAGAGAGATGGGTGGGGGGGGGGGGAGGCCACCTTCCCATCCTCACGCCTACCATCCCCCGCCCTCACACACGCCCGCCCTCACACACGCCCGCCCTCACACACGCCCGCCCTCACACACGCCCGCCCTCACACACGCCCGCCCTCACACACGCCCGCCCTCAACTACTCGTATTTGCTGTATGGCAACCACTCGTGTGGGCAGCATATCAACCGCCCGTGAGGTCTGTATGGCAACTCATATTTGCTGAGTGCAATTACGACCGAGTTTTTTCAATTCTTAAAGTTATTATGTGGACGAGGAACTATCTAGTGGTCAGAATATACTTTTATTGTCATTTTGACTTGCAATTGAATCTTTTGTGTGATCTATCGCATACTCAAACTACGGGCTCACCATAGCCCGTGCTGCTTGGAACTTGTTGTTCCCAGTAGCTGAATCTAAAACAACATAAGCATACTCAAAAAGGCTATACAGTGACTTGCAGACGATGAGTCACAATACCATCGCTGAAGATATGATGACCAAACTACTCATCAGAAGATGGTAAGAAACGAAGACAGTTTCGGTCCGTCGTGGACCATTATATCAAGTCGTGTGTGGCTAATGACATATTTTCATACTGACTTGTCTGTTCATTTTAGCTTCGTGCCTTCTACTTTGCTGACACAACTTGGAGGAAGTCGAAAAGTTCTGACGAATATTGTGTCCTGCCACCGGAGAGATGCCATAACATGTTGACTTAGGCTCAGCCACCTTCAATAATCTCCCCACCCACTATTTTTTTCGTATAAATGTTTTTTCTCGAAATCTAATCGACTTTTTAAAGCCCTTTCCTCCCCCCCCCCATTTCTTTTCCAGGTTGTTTCTCTTCAGCTTCCACCCATTTTGCACACCTTTCTCCTCCTTCCCTTCCTCCCTCTTCCACATTTATCTCCGCTTGCTCTTTCTGATTATTAATTGTTGATTTGCTTGTTTTTTGTATTTATTTTTCTCTGGTGAAGGATCGTATAGGATGACTCTACGGTCCTCGAACGACAGTCTCTGGGAACACCCATCTGGACTCTTCCTTTCTCTTCTCAGAGAATAGTTTCTCCTTCTGTTGCTCACCACCCTCTCGTCCTCTCCCTCTCCCTGCGGCTCTCTTACCAGATTATCTCTCTTTCTCTGTCTCTTCTTTTCTTTTCTCTCCCTCCTATTTCTTAACCTAAACTCGCTTCCCATCTTCTATTTATTTTTCTTTAAGCTTATCTTTCGTGTCTCTTTGTTCTCCATTCCTCCATGCTCCCTTCATCGACAACGAAAATCAAAATAAACAATTAAAAAGAAAAACAGTAATAAGAAATGAAAAGGAATTATTTTTTTATGCGAAACTTTCTTGTCAAGAACAAGGCCAGAATATGATTAAGTTTCTTCCTTCAGTTTTTGTTTTTGATCTGTGCAGACGGAGGCTTTGGCGTTAATGCAAAGTGAATTAGTTTACTTTTTTGTACTGTGGGTTGCAGGGGGTAGAGGGTTGCAGGGGGTAGAGGGTTGCAGGGGGTAGAGGGTTGCAAGGGGAGGGTGGCAGAGGGGGGTGGGGGCGGGATGCAGATAGATAGGAGAGGGAGTAGCTGTGGATAACAACCAGAAGAGAAATGGTTGATTGAGTTAAAGTGAATGCATTAACGCGAATGAAAGATAGAAGAAGTAGCAACAGTAGAAAGGTGCTAAAAGATGGAAAAAAAGATAACAGTTGATGAGTAAAAGAGGGAAGGAGAGTGTAGAAAGAGAGAGAGTGGATTGGAGTGAGACTGGTGGAGAGAGGAAGGAAGGGAGGCAGGGAGAGGGGGAGAATAATCGAAACTGAGAGAAAAGGGGAAGAGTGAGAGACTGCACAAATCACCACCCGCTTGTCCTATTTCCGGGTTGCTGCTCTTAGCATTCAAGCATCCATTTCCAATTTAATTTATGGGTCGAAAACCAATTGAATCCTCCCAAATTTCTCAGACCAGGCATGTTGAACTCTGTCTCCCGGGGTGGTTAACGATCCGATAGACAGGTGTTGCTTCATTGAGGTGTATAGTTGTCTATCGACTGAAATACCAGTTTTATTTTACATAACTAAATACATTGATCAACACAGACTATAAATTGTCCTTGGTGTATTGGAGGCTTCAGGCTGGACCTGTCTTTCTCTCCTCCAAATTTGTCTTAGACTATGTCGTCTACTTTTCTCTGTGTGACAGTGTACTGTCAAAAGTGAAGGGGGGAAAAAAAGCTTGAATGCTTGAGTTTACCCGGAGTCAGGACACAGGAAAATCAAATCTATAAACAGAGCGAAGAATCGGATAATTCCCCACTGTATGATCTGTCGCTTTGTTGTGGGTGTTGACAATACTGTTGTTCTCTGTGGTAGTGATGGTTGCTGCATGGGGGGAGAAGAAGGGGGGTGGTAGTAGTTGTTGTAGCATTGGTGGTTTTTGTCTTGGGATTGAGGGGGCTGTGGAGGCTAATGGTGATGAAGGAACAAATGTAGTTGTTATAGTGGAAATGGTGATTATGGTGATGCGAACGGTTTATCAATACATCTCCCAGGCGAGCCCCAACATCTCACCATCACCTGTGGTCATTATTTATGCTTTGATGGGAAAGGAAAAAAATGAGACCTGCCTCCTTCCTGCCACCTGGTTCTATTTTCTACTTTCTTCCTCCTCCTCTTCCTCCTCTTCTTCCTCCTTCTTCCTCCTTCTTCTAGCTTTCCTCTCGGTCATCCTCATTACGCTAGGGGGCTCCGTTTATGGTGAGGGATACGCCTGTTTCTCTCCCCTCGAATTCTTGTATGATTTTCAGATTAGCTTATTCAGATTTCTACCTTTCTTTTTCGCCTCCTTATCGTGACAATTATTCCTAAAGCTACCACCACAACAATCACTCCTTACAACCATCGACACTACCACCACAATTACCCCCAACCTCATCCCACCTACCAACACCCTCAATACTCCAATCATAACAACCACAACACCGCCATATAACTTTACACACTCCCCACAGAAACCTCCACACTCCCACAGTAAACCCTACACACTTCCTACAGTAACCCCCACACACTCCCCCATAGTAACCCCCACACACACCCCCACACACTCCCCCACAGTAACCCACAACAACAACAACACCACATAACTGACTTTCCACCGAACTAGAGCACGCTTTTTCTCCTACTGTCACAACCTATCATCTTCCTGTACCAACATTTCCTCCTTCCCCCTCTCCATATCATTAGATCTCTGGCCTCCAATAATGAACCTTGCCGCTCCCTCCACCTCTCTCTCTCTCTCTCTCCCTCTCTCTCTGTCTCTCTCTCTCTCTCTCTCTCTCTCTCTCTCTCTCTCTCTCTCTCTCTCTCTCTCTCTCTCTCTCTCTCTCTCTCTCTCTCTCTCTCTCTCTCTCCCCTCGCCTTCTGCAACCTGGGTTGCCATCCACAGGTCTCGCCTGCATCTCGTTAAGCTTGGTGGGAGGGGGGAAGGAGAGTCCATGCACAAGACTGCTAGTTCCCACAAGATGATATTCCTTTTTGCTGCAAGGTGCGTAGGTAAACTCTGCTTGATTTTGGGAGGAAATGTATTTCAGCCGACAGTTTCTGTGTGTGTGTGCTCATCTAATTGTGGTTGCGGGAGGTTGAACATCGGCTCTTTGGTCCCGCCTCTCAACTCAACTAGTGCTCAGATTTCTGAGCGTATTGGGTTCTATCATATCTACATTTGAAACTGTGTATGGAGTCTGCCTGCACCACATCACACACCCACACACTCCCTTACAGTAACCCACGTATACTGGGGGTTAGGTGTGTGTGTGGGGGGTCTAGGGCGCTGGTGGATGAGTGGATAGCACGCTGGATAAGTAGTCCAGTGGTTCAGGGTTCGATTCCCGGCGCCGGTGGAAACAGATGGGCAGTTTCTTTCACCCTGATGTTTCTGTTACCTTGCAGTAAATAGGTACCTGTGTGTGTGTGTGTGTGTGTGTGTGTGTGTGTGTGTGTGTGTGTGTGTGTGTGTGTGTGTGTGTGTGTGTGTGTGTGTGTAAAAAGAATTAGTAGTTAGTAACAGTTGATTAATTCAGAGTTCAGAGGCGGGCCGAAAGAGCAGAACTCAACCCCCCTCAAGAACAACTAGGTGAATACAACTAGGTGAATACATCACTGCCTATTGTATTCCATTTGTTAACTACTCTGACAATAAAAATTTTATTTCTATCGTCTCTATGGCTCATTTCGGTACTTAAGTTTCACCTGTGCTCCCTTTTGCGCGTGCCCCTTGTGTTAAATTGTCTTTATCTACACTATCAATTCCTCTGAAAATCTTGTTTGTGGTGATCATGTCTCCCCCAGCTCTTCTGTCATCCAGCAACGTAAGGTTTAGTTCCCGTAGTCTCTCCCTCGTAGTTCATACCCTTCAAGCTCGGGTACTAGTCTGGTGGCATACCTTTAAACCCTCTCTAATTTAGTCTTGTGCTTGCTTAGACAAGGATTCCATGCTGGAGCTGCATACTCCAGGATTGGTCAGATATATGTGGTATACAAGGTTCTAAATATTTACCTACACAACTTTTTAAAAGCCGTTCTTATGTTGGCCAACTTGGTATATGCCGCTGATAATATCCTCCTGATGTAAGCTTCAGGGGACAGGTTTGGCATGATATCTACCCCACAAGTCTTTCTCACTCTCCGATTCTTGAAGAATTTCATACCCCAAATTGTACCTTATATCTGGCCTCCTGCTCCCTACACCTATCTTTATTACTCTACATTTCCTCGGGTTTAAACTCTAAACAGTCACCCACACACCCATCCACTCTATATGTGTGTGTGTGTTTGATCTCTTCCCCCCTCCCCTCCCACCCCTGAAACCTCCCAGCGAAAAATATATACACAAGATTAAAAAAAAATCCAGTCAATCATCGAATGGATATTCAGACAAGAAGGAAAAAAACATGAAAGAGATAGCACACTGTGCCATGAACACCAACACACACAAACCAACGGTATCAGGAAACAAATATATAAACAATAGGAACCCATAGCCAGAAATGCATTAATCTATGCGGTAGAGTAGGCTCGAAACACCCGCCGCCCGACCGTCCCCTTGCTCTCCCTCCTGCTGGAAGAATGGGAAAATATCACCGGCGGTCTTAATGGAAAGCAGAGAGGCAGGTTACAGGGGGTGCAGGAGAGGAAGAGTTCCACATACATTGACATTAGTGTCGCCAGGGGGCGCCCCCTACCCCATGCTGGGGAGGGGGGTGGGGGGAGAAGGATACAGGGGGGGTTAGGGTAAGGATAGGCAAGGGGGGGGAGGGAATGGACGAGTAAGCAAGCAAGTAAGAGATGGATAGAAATGGGTGGGAGGGATGGTGATGGAGGGGTATTAGCAAGAGAAAAGATTCAGAAAGGATAGGGAAGGGAGATAGAGGGCTAGAGAAGGATAGGAAAGTGGTAAGAGTATGCAAAGGCAGGATAAGAGTGGGTATTTAGAAAGGATAGGATAACGGGGAGGCAAGGGATAGAGGAAGAGGGGGTGGGGAATAAAAAGAAATTCGGTGGTGGTGTTAGGTAAAGAGACATGGACAGGGGAAATAAGAATAGGGGGCGTATTAAAGCAAGAAGGGAAGAAGGTAGGGGTTGAAAAGAGGCAAACGGAGGAAAGTCATACAGCCGAAGAATTACATAGCCTGAAATTGAGAGAGAGAGAGAGAGAGAGAGAGAGAGAGAGAGAGAGAGGAGAGAGAGAGAGAGAGAGAGAGAGGAGAGAGAGAGAGAGAGAGAAGAGAGAGAGGGAAAAAGAGAGAGAGGGAGAGGGAAGAGAAGAGAGAGAGGAGAGGAGAGAGAGAGAGAGAGAGAGAGAGAGAGAGAGAGAGAGAGAGAGAGAGAGAGAGAGAGAGAGAGAGAGAGAGAGAGAGAGAGAGATTAAATGGATTTGGATAAAAAGCTTCAAAAACAAGAGGTCTTCTTCCTTTTCCCCGCCTCCTGATCCTCTTCCTTATCTTCTCCTCCTCCTCCTTATCTTCTCCTCCCTCCTTCTGGTGGCACTGTACTCTCCGTGACGTTGTTGTTGTTTAAGATTCGCTACTTGGAACAAAAGGTTCCAAGTAGCACTGCTATGGTGAGCCCGCCCTCTCCGTGACGACTGCGTCTCGTCTCTGTTACCTCCCTCACACTCGTGTTATAATGATTTCCTACGGGGATTCCCACCACGAAATTCTTTTTAGACAAATAATTTCTTCCACTTTCATGTTTGTGGTCTCTTGAAGACGACATTATATATAGTTCTGCTGTATTTGTTCATGGACACTCTCTCTCTCTCTCTCACTCTCTCTCTCTCTCCCCTCTCTCTCTCTCTCTCTCTCTCTCTCTCTCCTCTCTCTCCTCTCTCTCTCTCTCTCTCTCTCTCTCTCTCTCTCTCTCTCTCTCTCTCTCTAGGCTTTTCAAATCAATTTAATTTTTAAACTTGCAATACAAATGAAAAAAAAAAATTGTGGGCACTAGTCGTCTTGTGTTCACCTTGAAGAACATTTGTGAAGACACTGACCCCCCCCTTCCACCCCCCCTTCCACCCCCCCTTCCACCCCCTCCCCTTCCACCCCCCCCTTTTCCACCCCCCCCCCCCCCCTCACCCCACGCAATCCGGTTGTGAAGTGGTCTCTGGGGTTAATGGTACGGTCATTCGGACTGATTTGGCTTGCAGCACGAATTCCTAGCAAAGGCTCCAACAGCTTCGTTGATCAGGAAACGCGGAGAGGTATTAGTGAGGGTTTCCTCTCGATAGCAAGTTGAGGTCTGTTAACCCATATATTTAAGGCCAAGGGTACTGACAAGATTTAAAGTTATATTTTGTTTATTGTTAAAGTAGCCCCCATATTTTGCAACTAGTCAATTTTATACAGGTTTATATACTCCTTGGTCTCGTAGGGAATTATTGCCATATACCGAATTGGAATCAGCCTCGGAATGTTTTCCAGATTTTAAAACATTATGTATCTCTCGCTGGCAATGTAAGTGGTCCAATTCGAGATATTCTAAACAGTCCCCCTGTTTATTTATTTTAAATTTATTTTACCTGTTTGATTGAGTGGATCCGTCAATAAAGGTTTTGTTTGTATTCACAAAACCTTCTCCAGTCTTGACGGGAGTAGTTAATGAAATGGTATAAGAGGCTTCGCACCTTTTCTTTCAATGGTTTTCTTGCAAATGTTATTTTATTGCAATCTCTAAACACGAGTTCGTTTGACACGAATCCCTTCTAGATCTCTTTCGTTGCTCTCTCGTTCAATATCATAGTTACATAGAATTATGTAAGCTATTCTAGTTTAAATTTCACAATTTATCTGTAGCACAGAAGCTGGAACATTTATTTATTGCTGCGTGTGCGGCCATCCTCTCAGGTTAATTAATGTTCGCATAAACTTCCTAGTGGCCTCTGCAACAAATTTCGTTTTATCTGTCGGATATTAAAGAGAATAGGAGTACCGGAGTAAGAACTGAACACCGGGGATAGGCTGGGGGGACTCAGCAGGAGTACCGGGGCAAGTACTGTACCCTAGAGGGGGAAGGAACTGAAGAAGTATACCGGGTCAAGCACCGTACCCTGGGAAAACGGAGGGTACAAAGATCTTTCCAAGGTAAAGGCTTCAAAATATGTTTTGAATATGCATGAATTACCTCGCTTTGTTACGAAGTGGAAAACACGTCTCCTTGTTTGCCCTAGCTATTCCTGGGAAAAACAAACATTGCATATGTTTTTACACCACAGTCATATGTGTCGAAGTCTGTTTTGGTTGTCTCTATATGAAGTCGGTCATTTCGATCCGACTTTATCCAGCAGCGGCCAGAATCGGGAACGTCAAGAACCATATCGTAAGACCTGAGGAACCTGAAATGTTTGGAGAAAGGAGGAAGCACAGCAGAGCAATGAGGTAGGGGGTCGCAGACTAAGCAGAGCAATGAGGCAGGTTTTGGAGACCAAACAGAGCAATTAGAAAGGGTTCGGAGACCAAACAAAGCCAGGACAGAGCACGAAAGAGGTAATATAGGCCAGTTTTTTCATTGTACTTCTTATGCACTTCCTCATCTATCTGTCTGTGTTCGAGTTTCAATATATTAGTCTCGTGCATAATACCTTCTATGACAAATTCAATCTTACTTACAAGGTGTTGAAGCCAACTAAAAAAACAATGAGAACAACGAACAAATATATCACGCTATTGTGATTTCTGTGTGTATTGAGAACCATTTTCAGAATGCAAAATTCTGATATTATTCTACTTAACTACGCATTGCCTGAACCAACTCAAATTTCTGAACTTTTTAGATATATTATTTTTATCTCTTATACAAAATGAATTGGGTCAATTATTGTGTGATAGGTAATTTTTAATTAGAAAAGGTAATGCATAATAATTACTCACTAAACGTACATAGTGTTATTACAGACCATTTTGAAGGTTTCTTTGTAGTTTTAACTTTTTTTTATACGCTTTGAAACTGGAAAAATGAAAAAAGCTTAAAATTAATAATATATTAAATTCCTAATGTTATCAGTCAACTTAATTCACACAAAAAAACGGAAATTAATGTTGAAAGAAATGTAAAAAAAAAAATTATCTCATTTTAAGTCTTAATCGATTCAGATTAAAATAAAATTAATAATATATTAAATTTCTAATGTTATCAGTCAACTGAATTCACACACAAAAAACGGGAATTAATGTTGAAAGAAATGTAAAAAAAAAAAAAAATCAAATTTTAAGTCTTAATCGATTCAGATGAAAATTACCCCAAAATGGCTATACCATATTAAAGCGAATATCTCTTCAGTAACATAAAAAAAAAAATTCCAGGATTTCCCTGCTAAATGTGTCATTACACTTTTCTCCATATTATTTTTTGTTTTTAATTGGTAATCGAGATCGAATTGCTGGCATACTCTTTGACGATGAATTTAGCCTCATTAATATATCTGTTCCAAACACTATCGTCTCCTTTCAGAGAGATAGCGAGCGATATCGTCAAACATAGTTTATGGGAAAAGCAGAAAGCTTCGTTCAGTGGGTTTCATTTTTCAATTTGTTTATTTTCATGCATTACACTTGTTTAATTTTTAATTTTTAATTATTGTGATATTCATAAAAAAATTGCGACCTTAAATTAAATATTTTTGTATATATATTAAAAAAATTATTTGTAAATATTTTTGTATATATTTTATTATATTTAAAAAAGTGTAAATATTTATTATTAAGTAAATTATTATTAAATATTATTTATTATTGTTATAAATTTATTATTAAATATTTACAATTTTAAGTGTAAATACTTTATTTAAATAAGTGAATATATTTAAATACGTGTATATATCATAAAATATATATATGATATACTTAAATAAGTGTATTTTCCACTTACAAAATGAAAGAAGTTGTAAGTTGGGATTGTCTCATCATGTAATGAGTTTTGGTACTCATCATTTGACACTGTCAGCAGGCAGTGATAGTTGTCAGAGCACGCCTCAATGGTTAAGGAAGCATCAATGGATACAGAAGGCATAAATGGTTACAGACGTGAATGGCCAGAGCAAACATTAATGGCTGTAGTCAGCTTTAATAGTTAGTCAGTCAGCCACCAGCATTAATAGTTAAAGTTGGCATCATCACGTGGCATAAATGGCTAGATGTGGCATCAACTGATAACCAAGGGCATCAATGGTTAGAGTAATAGACATCAATGGTGGTAAACAATAACATACACGCGACTCACAAATGTTATTATTGATTAAAATAAAATACAAATTCGAGGTCTTGTCTGTTGCTGAAACAAGTCACTCCCGTTAACGGTGTTAACGGTGTTGCCGTTAATAACGCCCAGCGTGTCTGGGCTGTGTTAACAGGTGGGTGGCTCTTGTATCGGGAGAAATGGGGAGGCTTTATTTTTTTCTTAAAGCCCTGTAAATAAGCTGTTTTCTCTGGAGAATAACACGAAAAGCCTCCACGCAGGTCTGCTCAAGCAGCTCATTAACAGCAGATTAAAAGCCGTACAAACCCTCAAAAAGCACACTGAGAGAGCTTGAGCGCGTACTTAAATTTTGAGCCCCCCTCATTACGTATTTTAAGCACTCGATGCTTATTTTTAGTACTCGTGTGTATTGTAAGCATGAATTTTGCATTTTAAGCACTCGTTGTGTAATTTAAAACCTCACTCCCTTACCTGTTCTAATTGGGCAAAAAAATTTAATCAGGAAAGTGTATATGGTTGATATGTAAGGAATTGTTTTAGTGATGTTTGCTATGCTGATATGTTAGTGCTGGTCTTAGAAATGTTTTTAGAATTGATGCATAGACACTGAGCTTACTTGACTCTAGTTCCTTTGTGGTGACGGTCAGTAATATGGCTGTAAAAGTCCCCTACAGACACTGGTAAACCTTTTAAGCTCGACACCAAATTCGACAAATGATCGTGAATTTCAGAACATTATTTGATTTAACGACAAATTTGTAGGAATTTGGAGGATCTTTCATTGCTTTTTTTTATTTTTAGGCATCAACCAAACGTAATGGAGTATGACAAAGGCCCCCCAAAAAAGTGGCCCAACTGGACAATTGAGAAGTTATCTTTGCTTTTTTTTCCCAGAGCAATTTTTTTTTCTTTTTTAGGTTCGGTGAGAGGATAGATTTTACGGGACTTGGAAACTTGTGGTTACCTTCGGAGTTGGGAACCAGGTGCTCGTAACCGCTAAAGTTGAAGCACCTGAACTGGAGAGAAATGAAAGAGTTGAGCCGTAGCAATTTGGTCCGTCGGTTGTAGGGTGGGAATTTATTTCTTCGTTGTCGTAATGATGTATGCGGTGATGGGAGGAGGGAAGGGGGGGGTTGGATGCGGTGATGGGGGAGGGTAGAAGAACTGATTGCCTCAGGCGATGAGTCACAATAACGTGGCTGAAGAATGTTGACCAGACCACACGCTAGAAGGTGAAGGGACGACGACATTTCGGTCCGTCCTGGACCATTCTCACAATCGACTTGAGAATGGTCCAGGACGGACCGAAACGTCGTCGTCGTCCCTTCACCTTCTAGTGTGTGGTCTGGTCAACACTGATTGCCTCAGTTGTAGAGTTGCTCTTATATAAGCAGTTTACACTTAAGGTTCACCAAGAATGGCTTTGTACATTTTTGAATGGTGCACAATCCACTTACCCTTTCCTGCGCCCCCTTGATGAATCAATGGGAAGAGGGTGGAGACATGATCCTCTCCCTTTCTTCTTCCATCTTCTCTCCTTCATTCCCCTCATAATGCTTTCCTCTAATCTATCTCTTCTTTAAGTTTTCATTTTCCCAACTCGTATCTAATGCTCTCTCTCACTTTTCGTTCTCAATCTCAAGTCTGCCTCCCTCCTCCACATCCCTTACTTCTTTCCTGTCTTGCTCTCACCCTCTCCTCTATCTATTCCACTTCCTTCACTCCTCTCTTCCACTTTCTTTCACCCCCATCATCTTCCCCTAAACCCCCTCTTACTGCACCCGTCACCCCTCTTGCTTATCTCTCTCTCTCTCTCTCTCTCTCTCTCTCTCTCTCTCTCTCTCTCTCTCTCTCTCTCTCTCTCTCTCTCTCTCTCTCTCTCTCTCTCTCTCTCTCTCTCTTCCCTCCTCCCTCCCTTCTCGTACCTCTCTATCTATTTCAACTTAATCTCTTCGTCTCTTATCCTCAACTTCCACCGACTCTAACGTGTGCTCTAACAAAGCATAAGCCAGAAGGACAAACCCCTAATGGAGGATAGAGCCTTGACAGAGACCGATGCACTATGGACCGGCAGAGGTGGTTGACTGACGGTCACTCTATAGACAGGTGAGCTGACAGGGGGTCACTAACCCCAGGCCAACGTGACACCTACAGAATGAAGTGTGATTGAAGTGTGCCTTCAAACTCTTTAATTTTTTAACGTATCCCGTCAATCATTTATATTATATGTCTATGGCTCATTATGATCCTTTATATCTCCATCTATGTCCTCTTGTTAGTGTACTACCCGTTCTAAACAGGTCTTGTCTCTTCCTGCCTATTTCCCCCCCCCCCCGAGTATTATATGTGGTAATGTAGTCTTCCCTGCTTCCTTGCTCTTCCAGTAACATCAGTTTCATCAGGAGAAAAATCTGCTTTTCGAGTCTTTTCCTTTCAGTTCATCTGTTCCCTATTTATCAGTCCTCTTTTCAGTCTTTTCCAGTTCCTGCACTCTTACCAACTCTATTTTTTTCCTTTCTGAAATAACTAATTTTAGAAGCAAATGTGATAACTTAAAAAATAGAAAAGATGAGGCTCGGTTGAACCTATCACTGAAAGCAAACAACACACACACACACACACACACACACACACACACACACACACACACACACACACACACACACACACACACACACACACACACATACACACACACACACACACACACACATACACACACGGACGGATAGTGTGTGTGACAAGAAAGTTTCTAGGCCAACACATCAAAAGATCGACAAGAATGAGAGGGGAAGATGAACCAGCTATGCTTGATCTAATATTTACCCTGAATGAGTTGGATATTAGGGAAGTTAAATTAGAAGCCCCCATTGGAATGAGTGATCACAATGTATTGATCTTTGAGTACCTGGTTGAGCTAGGATTTATCTCGCCAAAAAAGAACTATGAATCAAAGGGCTGCCGTACCGAAAGGGGAATTATGATGAGATGAGAAATTTCCTAAGGGATATACCATGGGACATATAACTCACAGCTACGTCCGTACAAGATATGATGGACTATGTCACCCAAACGTATCAGGAGGCATTAAACAGGTTTATCCCGGACCCAAAAGGAAACATCCGAGAAGCAAAAGAAGAATCTGTGATTTAATAGGGCATGTATAGAAGCAAAAAACCGAACAAAAGGGCGTGGAGGAACTTCCGAAATAACAGAACACCAGAAAGCAGAGAGAGATACCAGAGAACCAGGAATGAGTATGTTAGTGTGACAAGAGAAGCAGAGAAAAAGTATGAAAATGATATAGAAAATAAAGCCAAGACCGAACCAAAGCTACTCCACAGTCACATCAGGAGGAAAACAACGGTGAAAGAAAGGGTGATGAAACTTAGAACGGGAGAGGATAGGTATACAGGTGAAGAACTCCATAAGAGGTTCCAGGAAGTCTTCACAACAGAATGAATTGAGGTCCCTGCATTAGGAGAGGTGGCAGTAAACCTGGCGGCCTTGGTAGGGTTCGAAATTACATGAAAGGAGGTCAAGAGACACCTGATGGATCTGGATGTGAGAAAGGCTTTTGGTCCAGACGGAATCTCCCCATGGGTACGGAAAGAGTGTGTAGAAGCACTTTGCTTGCTTCTCCATAGTGTATAGTAGGTCACTGGAGACGGGAGACCTACCAGAAATATGGAAGACGGCTAATGTAGTCCCAATATACACAAATGTTGACAGACAAGAGGCACTGAACTACAGGCCAGTGTCCTTAACTTGTATACCATGCAAGGTGACAACTTTGTGACAACCCATCAACATGGGTTCGGGGAGGGTAAATCTTGCCTTACAGGCTTAATTAATTCTACGATCAGGTGACAAAGATTAAGCAAGAAAGAGAAGGATGGGCGGACTGCATTTTCTTGGACTGCCGGAAAGCCTTTTATACAGTACCCCATAAGAGGCTGCTGCATAAGGTGGAGAAACAGGCGGGAAAACAGGTAAAGTGCTCCAGTGGATAAGGGAGTACCTAAGCAATAGGAAGCAGAGAGTTACAGTGACGCGGGAGACCTCAGATAGACGTGAAGTTACCAGTTGGGTTCCAAAGGACTCTGTACTCTTTTTTTATCCTGTTTCTGATATACGTAAATGATCTCCCAGAGGGTATAGACTCATTCCTCTCAATATTTGCTGACGATGCCAAAATTATGAGAAGGATTAAGACAGAGGAGAACTGTTTGAGGCTTCAAGAAGTCCTGAACAAACTGAAGAAATGGTTGAACAAATGGTTGTTAGATTTTAACCCAAGCAAATGTAATGTAATAGATGTAAGGAGAAGAAGGCCAGATACAAGGTATCATTTGGGAGATGAATGTCTTCAAGAGTCATAGAGAGAAGACTTGGGGGGGGGGTTGATATCACGATAGGCCTATCCCCTGAAGCTCATTTCAAGAGAATAACATCAGCGGCATATGCCAGGTTGATCAACATAAGAACGGCCTTTTGAATCTTGTGTAAGGAATTATTCAGAACTTTATATATCACATATGTCAGACCAATACTGGAGTATGCAGCTCCAGCATGGGGCCCATATCTAGTCAAGCATAAGACTAAACTGGGAAAAAGTTCAACGGTTTGCCACCAGACAAATACCCGAACTGAGGGGTATGAGCTACGAGGAGAGACTACGGGAATTAAACCTCACGTCGCTGTAAGACAGAAGAGTTAGGGGGGACATTATCTCTACATACAATATTCTCAAAGGAATTGATAAGGTAGATAAAGATAGGCTATTTAACACAAGGGGCACAGGTTGAAATTGAGTGCCCAAATGAGCCACAGAGATTTAAAGAACTTTTTGAGTGTCAGAGTAGTTGACAAATGGAATGCATTAGGAAGTGATGTGGTGGAGGCTGACTCCATTCACAGTTTCAAGTGTAGATATGATAGAGCCTAATAGGCTCAAAAACCTGTACATCAGTTAATTGAAAATTGAGAGACAAGACCAAAGAGTCAGAGCTCAACCCCCGCAAGCACAACTAGATGAGTACAACTAGGTGGGTACACACACACACACACACACACACACACACACACACACACACACACACACACACACACACACACACACACGTACATAAGAGAGGTACCACTATCAGGCAGCAGGACAGTCATGGAATGGAAGCTGGGGGAGAGCTGGCTGGCTGGCTGGCTAGCCTGGCCTGGGTGTTGGGGAATGGGGGAAAGGCAATGAGAGAGGAGGAACCCCATCACCCATCGTTGACCAGGTGATGTCAACACACTGACAGTGATGGTAGGCTGGGTACCCCCCTTCAGGCTGAGTGGTGTCGCGTCAGGTCGTCTGCTCCATCACCCCCAGCCAGCCAGCCCCCGACACACACACACACACACCCTTTGTGTATTATTCCGTTCTCCTGCCCCACCCATCGCGAATGTGATCGCGTTTCCGTCACCCCGTGAAATACGCAATGTTAGGCTCGCGCTCTTAAAGACACACACACACACACTCCTCGATAGAGTTCCTAAAAAAGCGGTTTATGTAGTATTTTCATGATTTTGAACGGAAGTGAAGTAATTAAGGGGCATGTGATGAGAGTGGGACCGCCAGCCTCCGCCTATCTCCACGTCCATCTCCTGTCGAGTTATCTGGCACGAGCATCTAAATGGAAAATGTATTTATATGCATTTTATTTTATATTATATACATATATATATATGTATACGCACACACACCACACACCACACACACACACACACACACACACACACACACACACACACACACACACACACACACACACACTACAACAACTGGACCTGGAAAACGGGTGAATATAGTGAACACAGGGGAGGGTGAGCGAGCGAGAGTCAGCCAAGCAAGGAGGACTGTCGCTGCGATAACCTTCACTACAGACTCTCTAGCTTAAGTCTCCTACCATGGGTTCTATTTAGCGAATAGACGCATATCCTAGTTATAACACAGTTCTCCGTTCACAGTTATAACTCTGTATTGTGATTTATTACTGTTATATATATCACATGTTGTATATCACTCTCGTAGCGAATCTTTATGACTCGATAGAACACACGTAATGTGTTGAAATACCTGATTGACTACGTGTAGGGCTTAACTCACTCTCGTTCTTAGCTTAACACACTGGGAACATCTGGAGTTTACGGCTACTACATCCTGGAGTCCATCTCTTGCTACCCCCTGAGTCCATCTCTTGCTGCCCCCTGAGTCCATCTCTTGCTGCTCCCTGAGTCCATCTCTTGCTGCCCCTGAGTCCATCTTTTACTCACCCTGAAGACCACTCCTCACAGACACCATGGAGATATACCACCTCTTCCTCAGGCATCGCTATACTCTAATGCGGACGACGGACTCCAGCAACTGCAGCCGCTGCCTTCCTGCCTGAACAAAGCCCTCAGCACTGATCCCCCGTGAGACTCCACAGAGCCCACCTCTGTGGGGTCTGTGGGGTCGTCCCTTCCCCCACACCAGACACCACGTATAAGCTGCTCCCACAACAACAACTGCACAAACACCTCTCAGGTTCATTAAACTCCTAATTTACAATACAATAAATGAATATAAATGAATAAACACTGACTACGAGACATATAAACAGCATGGTGTCACTCTGGCTCCCTCCGAGTCTTCGGGCCAGGAGCCGGGTTCCGTAATCCATACTCAATTGTCCTTCGTTTCAAAAGGATTTCTCAAGCGCCCCCCCCCCCCCTCCCTCCAATCCGCCCCCCCTCTCCCTCTACCACCATGTCAAAAGCGTTCTTGAATGTTAAGTGGAGAAGAGGGGAGAGAGAGAGGAGAGAGAGAGAGAAGAGAGAAGAACGAACTGAAGAGACGGAGGAGACATGGGAGAAGCATATTGATATATGGGGAAAGAATGAGTGGAGCGATAACTAGAGGGAGAAGAGACAGAGAAGTAACAGGGAAGGAGAAAGACGAGATAAGTATAAGGAGAACAAATAACGAGATGTTAGGGAGGTGGGATGAGGTTGGGGGTGAACTTAACAAAAGGTAATCATCCGGATAAAGAGCTGAGCCAGCGATAGCACTTGGTAGAGATAAGAGCTACAAGGAACAGGCATGTGAGGAACGGTGCCTATAACCACTTCGACCAGCGGGGATCGAACGCCGAATCTGCAAGAAGCGAAACCATCGTTATACCAATCAGTGCCAGCTAATGTTATCGCAGTGAATTGAACTGAGATGAAGAGAAGAGAAAGGTAGAAGATAGGGAGAAAGTGGGAAGAGAACGAATGGGGGAGAAGGAAAGTGGTAGGGGAAGATGAGAGTGGTAGAGGAAAGTGGTAGGGGAAGATGGGAGTGGTAGAGGGAAGTGATAGGGGAAGATGGGAGTGATAAGGGGTAGTGG
>NC_091154.1:28730784-28767890 GCF_040958095.1 Procambarus clarkii | reverse complement strand
ACCGGTGGCAAGTAGCCACCGGTAGTTTTTGTTTTTAATTATGCTTCGTTACCATAATCGAAAGCCAGGGGCTAAGAGCTGAAGCTCGATCCCCTGCAAGCACATCTAAGTGAGTACATATAGGTAACTGACTAGACGCTCACACTCTCCCGGATCCTCACAGCTAAACAAAATTCACCCGAACTCATCGACACACGCTAACCCCACAACTACCATAACATACACACTCAAGTGGTCGCCGTGCGCAGGTGTGGTCGCCGTGCGCAGGTGTGGTCGCCGTGCGCAGGTGTGGTCGCCGTGCGCAGGTGTAGTCGCCACAGCTCCCGGTCTTCATGGCAACGCTAAAGTGTTATCGAGTGTATAAGTGCCCGAGAAATACCTCAGTAAAAAATGGGGCCTAGGGGCCTCGTAGCCTGGTGGATAGCGCGCAGGACTCGTTATTCTGTGGCGCGGGTTCGATTCCGGCACGAGGCAGAAACAAATGGGCAAAGTTTCTTTCACCCTGAATGCCCCTGTTACCTAGCAGTAAATAGGTACCTGGGAGTTAGTCAGCTGTCACGGGCTGCTTCCTGGGGGTGGAGGCCTGGTCGAGGACCGGGCCGCGGGGACACTAAAGCCCCGAAATCATCTCAAGATAACCTCTCTCAAGATAGTGTTAAAGTGTATTCTGGTTAATTTGCGAACTAAATCGACTGACGACACCTAGCACTGCCTCTGCCCCTGGGGTTAGAAACGGTTTACAACCTGTCCTCTTAAAAAGAACGTCGTTTTAGGCCGTTTGCCCGTATGGCCGAATCTGGACGTAATTTGAAAATGAAAAAAAATGAAAATAAATTTGTTTTTTTTTTTCAACAACAGAAAGTTAAGGGTCCTCTGATAGGTTAGGTGGGCAGGAAATTCTCATAAACTTTCAAAACGGTATGAAAAACGTTAATGGAAAGTTTCCTCTTCTAAGCTTGCCGAGTAAGCCGGACGACTCAAACAGAAAACGGAACAGTACGTCACTTTTGTGAGTCGATTTCATTTCAAATTACGTCCAAATTTGGCCATAGCGCGCATACGAGCGAAAAGTGACGTTATGTTTAAGAGGACGGGTTGCACACACACACACAAAAGGAGATTATGATCGCTGCCTCTACTTGGCTACAGGAGAATTTCTTAGAGATTATCAACAGCGAAGAATTCCCCTCCTTCCTGACGTGTAAGGTAAGAGACGAGAAATGTTGTTTCCACGTTCTTGACGACTAGGGAGAGTTGAGCGGCTGTTAGCATGTTTACACGAACCTAAACAACACAGATGACTGTTGCGAGGGAGAGAAGGGACCTATCAGGAGAAAGCACCAAGCCATTACGACTATATTGCAAGGGAGGGAGATCAACACCACCTATCCCTATTCCCCTTCACTGTACCTGAGGAGGATGAGCTACGGCTCTGGGTCTCGCCTCTCGACTTGTGTATAGGTTCCATAGCGAATTAGGCTCTGCCGTATCAACATTTAAAGTTGTAAATTGATTTTTTCCACTATTTTTTTTTTTTTACACAATTAGGAACAGAAACAGACGACTGCTGACTGCTGTTAGCATCCCGAGAATTTTCCTATCCCATAGCTCATGGGATAGGAAAATCTATCCTATCTACAAGGTAAGGGGGCCTTACCCCTTATAGTTCCCCTGGAATACGACCCGCTAATCATCTAACAACCAGGTGCCCATCACTGCTGGGTGAAAAGAGACGTACAGTTAAAGATTGTCACCTAGTCAATCCTCCCCGGCCAGGATACGAACCCACGCCAGGAGAGGATTGACTCCCGAGTGTGTTACCACTTAATCATCGCCAGTGTGTTACCACTGCTTCACCCGGGGACTATTCTGGTGTAAATAAATTATTTATAATGTCTGCGTGGCTCATCTGAGTACTCATATCGAGGTGTCCCGCCCCTTGTTCGCCGTGTGCTGGAGGTGCTGTACAGCCTGGGCTCGTGTGGGACGCCGTGTGATGGTCAGGAGGGAGCCGGGAGCGACACCGGGAGCGACACCGGGAGCGACACCTGTAACTTGCAAAAAACAGGGAAAAAAAAGAGTTACTGAGAGCACAGACACGATAATTATTTTGGAAAGAATAAAAAATACAATTTCAAGTACAATGGAAACTAGGGGGTGGGGGTAGGGGGGGGTAAATCCAAGAGGGAAAATTTCACATTGGAGAGACAGGCAAACGAGAAGGGGAGGGGGGGGGAAGGGGAATGAAGGGCCAACCCCGTCCTTTTGAATAGTACATCCAACTTCCTGAGTAATGTATCGCTGTTTTGAAGAATTATTCACTCTCTATGGCAAAAACTGTTGTTCTCTCTCTCTCTCTCTCTCTCTCTCTCTCTCTCTCTCTCTCTCTCTCTCTCTCTCTCTCTCTCTCTCTCTCTCTCTCTCTCTCTCTCTCTCTCTCTCTGTCTCTGTCTCTCTCTCTCTCTCTCTCTCTCTCTCTCTCTCTCTCTCTCTCTCTCTCTCTCTCTCTCTCTCTCTCTCTCTCTCTCTCTCTCTCTCTCTCTCTCTTCTCTCTATCTCTCTCTCTCTCTGTCAAACAATTTTTAAAAACAAAAACAAAAATTTATTTGATATACTAATTCCAACTACGATACAATTTTTTTGTGAGTGTCTGATTTTACCATATGATTTGGGACACACGCGACACATTTTATATCCCCCCTCCCCTTCCTTCCCCTCCTCTCCCCTCCCTTCCTGTTTCCTTTCGGATACACTTGATGCCTGATCGTTAAAGTTATTTTCTCCAGCGTATCCAACGGGGCCGAAGACTCTCCGTCGCCGAGTCTCGTAAACCAGGTTATTGTCCTTCTAAATGGACCCCTTAAATGGCGATTTTTGCTAGCATGTTTCGCCCCGCGCTAAGTGGAGACGTCCCGTGGGCCTGCTATAGGTAGTAACGTCTTGTGGGCCTGCTACAGGCTATAGGTAGTAACGTCTTGTGGGCCTGCTACAGGCTATAGGTGGTGACGTCTCGTGGACCTGCTACAGGCTATAGGTAGTAACGTCTTGTGGGCCTGCTACAGGCTATAGGTAGTAACGTCTTGTGGGCCTGCTTCAGGTTATAGGTAGTAACGTCTTGTGGGCCTGCTACAGGCTATAGGTGGTGACGTCTCGTGGACCTGCTACAGGCTATAGGTGGTGACGTCTCGTGGACCTGCTACAGGCTATAGGTAGTGACGTCTCGTGGGCCTGCTTTAGGTTATAGGTAGTAACGTCTTGTGGGCCTGCTACAGGCTATAGGTGGTGACGTCTCGTGGACCTGCTACAGGCTATAGGTAGTAACGTCTTGTGGGCCTGCTACAGGCTATAGGTGGTGACGTCTCGTGGACCTGCTACAGGCTATAGGTAGTAACGTCTTGTGGGCCTGCTACAGGCTATAGGTGGTGACGTCTCGTGGACCTGCTACAGGCTATAGGTAGTAACGTCTTGTGGACCTGCTACAGGCTATAGGTAGTAACGTCTTGTGGGCCTGCTACAGGCTATAGGTGGTGACGTCTCGTGGACCTGCTACAGGCTAGGTAGTGACGTTTCGTGGGCCTGTTACAGGCTATGTAGGGACGTCTCGTGGGCCTGCTACAGGCTATAGGTGGTGACGATTCGTGGGCCTGCTACAGGCTATAGGTGGTGACGTCTCGTGGACCTGCTACAGGCTAGGTAGTGACGTCTCGTGGGCCTGCTTCAGGCTAGGTAGTGACATCTCGTGGGCCTGCTACAGGCTAGATAGTGGCGTCTCGTGGGCCTGCGATAGCTAAGTAAATATTCTCTAAGGATTCTAGAAAGCCATGTTTTAATTTATTTTCTTCATTATACTAACTATACATAGTTTGTTAAGATAATTTTTATATCAACTCTGTTTTCCAGTGACTATTGTTACTTGAGAATAACCAATTGTTTCTCTGTGACGTGACAGCGGCGATCAGATCTTGGTTATTCTCTAATCGTTTAACTAGGTATAACAGTGGATCTCTTCTGCATGGCACTTGATTCGTATTTTGTCCTCAAAAGTAAGTCTATAAGTCTCTGTAGACCTATAGTCTATAAGTCTCTGTAGACCTATAGTCCATAAGTCTCTGTAGTCTATAAGTCTCTGTAGACCTGTAAGTCTAGTCTCCTCTGATCGGCTGTAGAGCTGGTGGGAAAACACATCACAAGCCAGTGACTTCAGCTCCGTACGGAAGCCACCATAAGGAAGCATTTTCAGAAATTGATGAAGTAAGAACAATTCCATCAATTTAGGAAATTCGTAGGGGTTTAGAAATTCAAGTGATTTGGGTTTCCTTGGTGCTTTGGGACTGATTTGTCGTCAATTGATCACCTAGAACACCTGGCTGGGTGGGTTTTGTTATGTGTAGTGGGGTTTCTAGGGGGTGTTTGTTTGTAGTTCCATGTGTCTCTGGGTTTCAATTAAGGTGTCGATGCGTTTTCGGGTGTGTGTATCCATGTTGACAATCACGGTACTCTGATGGTATCTGTAGGATATTACATCTTAATTATATGATATCAGTGTGTTTAATCTTGTCAAAACCTTCTCTGTCTGTCTGTCTGTCTGTCTGTCTGTCTGTCTGTCTGTCTGTCTGTCTGTCTGTCTGTCTGTCTGTCTGTCTGTCTGTCTGTCTGTTTGTCTCTTTCTCTCTCTCTCTCTCTCTCTCTCTCTCTCTCTCTCTCTCTCTCTCTCTCTCTCTCTCTCTCTCTCTCTCTCTCTCTCTCTCTCTCTCTCTCTCTCTCTCTCTCTCTCTCTTAATTTACCTCTGTTTCCATCCACAACATTTCAACTTTCTCTCTCCTCCTTCTCCTTTTCTTCCTCCTCCCCCAGGGTGCTGGAGTCGACGGGAGCTGGTAAAACTCTCCACCCAGCGCCAAGTGGCTGGCCTCTAACGAGCCATCGGAATACCGCTATCATGATCTCTCTTCAGACCGAAAAACAAAAATATTGCTTCGCCTCATCTGGGCTGGTAAATATGACGCGCTGAGACCATGTTGATAGTTTGAGCTCAAGAGATGGTGTGATGGGAAGGGTGGAGGAGGGAAGGGGAGGAGAGAAAGATATGGAGTGGGAAAGGGGTGGTGGAGGGATGGATATGTAATGGGACGGAGTGGAGGAGGGGAGGGTGTAGTATTGGAGGAGGTGAGGTGGAACAGGTAAGGGTATGGAAAGAAGACGGTGGAAGAGATTAGGTTATGGAAGGTGAGAAATGGAGAAGTGGAGGCTATAGAAAAGGAACATGGTGTTGAAGAGAAGGTTGTAGAATGGCACTGGGGTGAAGAAGAGAAGAGTAGGGCATTAACTCATGTACAACAGCACTGTAGAAGAGATAACAGGACTTACGTGCCAAAAGAGACGCCTTCTAGTTTGGGTTAGATTTTAAACAATAGTTTGTGGGTATACTGGTGATAATGAGAGAAGGGGGAGGGAGAGAAGTGTAAACAAAGAGATTGTTAATTAGTTTACTAAAGAGGGAGATGGGAAAGGATGACATATATATATATATATATATATATATATATATATATATATATATATATATATATATATATATATATATATATATATATATATATATATATATATGTATATATATATATATATATATATATATATATATATATATATATATATATATATATATAATATATAATAACCCTTTTATATATATGCAATATTATAACCCTTTTCCTTGGCTGGGGAAAAGAAACGTAAATTCTTGGTTTGTGATGGTGGTTTTTTGGTCTTTTTAAATTGGCCTTGACCATCTAGGGTAGATCAATATGACCTCTGTGGTGGGCTGACGTGACCTCCGTCGCTGGTAGACCAGACAGCCAAGACGGAGCCATACGACACTGAACGCCGCGAAAACAGGGCCAGAAAAAAAAATGACTTTAGTCTCGATTCTGTTGATGTTTCGCGTCTCTCCTCCGGCATGCACAGAGGAGACACCCAACAGACGACCTCCAAGAAACAAAGGACAATCGTGAACAATAAACGCAATATATCCGTGCGAATTATTTCCCAAACTCTCCACGCGTTGATTCTTTACCGAAGACTGTAACGAAACCAAATGGCGGGGGGGGGGGGGGCGGGAGGAGGTTAATATCCTGCTTCTGTTGATGCCCAAAAAGTTTTTCACTTGGACCCGATGGAAGTGGACGAGACATTCTTTGACAGAGGGACGGCAGTGAATGCCGCTGACGGCAATTTGTGAGATGAGGGAGCCAGGGTGTGTGAGAGGTGGCTTCCCCCAGGAACATGGGTAGGGAGGTAGGAAGAGAGGCGTGGAAGGCAGGGTTAGCAAAGTTAAGGAGGGAGGGAGGCAGGGAAGGTAAGGGGTAGGGAAGGCAGTGAAGTCACAGAGGTTGCGAATTCAGATAGGAGAGAAGGAGCAGGTAGAGAAGAAGCAGGGAGAGAAGGAGCAGGGAGAGAAGGAGCAGGGAGAGAAGGAGCAGGGAGAGAAGGAGCAGGGAGAGAGGGCTGGGGGGAGAGAGGGCTGGGGGGAGAGAGAGGGTGAGGCAAGCACACATACACTCTCCACAATACCAGGTAAACTGTAATTTGAGTGAAAACCTTTGTTCCTGCCACGATTGCTTCATTCCTCAGAACTGAATTTTGAGCAGGAATAAAAATTAACGTTGCTATCTCGGTAATCCATATTGTTTTTCCTTGCTTCCAATTCCTCTCTCTCTCTCTCTCTCTCTCTCTCTCTCTCTCTCTCTCTCTCTCTCTCTCTCTCTCTCTCTCTCTCTCTCTCTCTCTCTTACACCAACCCAGCCCTAACACCCCGCTGCCAACCAATGCGCCTTTCAACATTGCAATCACGGCCCCCTAGCGGCAACGTCATAAATCATCGGCGTTGTTGAAGACCTGCCCTTCACCTCCTCCTCCTCACCCCCTTCTACCTCTCCCCTAGACTTCTCCCCCACCCTCCCCAACCCTCTCCCTCCCCCTTGCCTTCACCGCTTTCTCTCTACACACAACTTTCTCTCTTTCACCCACTCTGTAGATGTCGTCTGTTTTCCACGATACTTCTTTCTTCCTGTCATTCACACTCTCCTATTCCCCTCATTTCCCTTTTCTCTCATTCCTTTTTCCTCTCTCCCTCCCTCTCACCTTTCCTCCCTTCCTTTTCCCCCTCCCATTGACAGCCTGGCGGTTGTAACTCGGCCCTGATTGATTGACAGACTTTGATATCCAATAGAGTTTTATAAACACGATAACTTGATTTTTCAAAGTGCATGTAGTATGTTCATTGTTTGTTTGTTGAGGGGAGGCGGGAGTGTTAAGGGGGTGTCAAGGGAAGGGGAAGGTGGGATTGTGTGTTCTAGGAATGTGTGACTTGGGGAGTCAAGTGTGTGCATTGTGGAGTTGTGTGTTTGTGTGTGTGTGTGTGTGTTTGTGTGTGTGTGTGTGTGTGTGTGTGTGTGTGTGTGTGTGTGTGTGTGTGTGTGTGTGTGTGTGTGTGTGCGCGCGCGCCTTGTGGGGGGGGTGTAAACGTTGCGGGGGGGGGGGGGGAGGGGGAGTGTGCACGCTGTGTGGGAGTGAAAGCCCTGTGGGTTCCCTCTTTTAAACTGTTCCACATGCCTACTATTACAAGATAATGGGGACTCATGATGCCAGAGACGTAAGATGTATGGGTGCGCGCTTAAGCTTCAGCATATCTACACGGAGGCATAAAATGAACTTGATCGTAATACTAATCAATTACACAATCATAGTTTAAAATACAAATGAAAAAGTAATAAAATGCGTTTAAGTTTTAATGTTATTCGTGTATTTTTTATTTATTTTTTTACATATAATTGTTTTAATAAAATAATAGTGCCGTATTGTAACTTTTGGGTCACCCTTTTACTTCAATTATAATTAATTCAAGATTTGCAGCCTGTTTCTCGTAAATAATACCCGGGCCTTTACCTAATATATAATTTAACTCATTTAATTTATATCTAAGTAATGCAACTAATTAAGCCTATCTAGTTCAGAGAGAGTAATTTGACCTTGACTTTTAATGCTTTGTTTAAGTTCTATTAGGTTAGTTTAAATTAGGTCCAAGTTACATTAGGCTAGTTTAGTTAAACTAGGTTAGGTTAGGTTAGGTTAGCTTGGTTTGAGTTTGGCTGGGTTGGGTTAGGTTATGTTAGTCTAGGTCAGATCAGGTTAGGTTAACACGAGATTGGCTGGGTGATATCTGTCAACGCCTCCTGTGTGTGTGTGTGTGTGTGTGTGTGTGTGTGTGTGTGTGTGTGTGTGTGTGTGTGTGTGTGTGTGTGTGTGTGTGTGTGTGTGTGTGTGTGTGTGAGAGAGTGAGTATGTGTGTATTTGCCAAGAGTCACGTGTCATCCGGTATCTAGATCCTCGCCTCAAAATTCATGTCATACGCTCCCTTTAGTGTATTAGTGTATTGTATTGTATCCCAAAGCTAATGAATCTAGCATAAACTCCCCAATTTTTTTGTACCGTTCTGTCCAAATTATGGCCATATATTTTTGCTAAAAAAAATTAATTCGTTTGCTAACGAATTATCTTCTTTCAGGAAGTTAAATATTAATGACATTCCCAATAAACTATTATTAACAGTTCAGCCAAAAAGTGGTAAATATAGGAATATAAAAAACTGGTAGATACATGAATATAAAGAAACTGGTAAATATATGAATATAAAAATCTGGTAAACATTGGAACCTTTTGTTTATCCTATCAGATAGGCCTTTAAAATCCATTTTATATTTTCCCAGTACAAACAAGAACTCTTCAATATACAGTACACGTCCTTGTCCGTCCTGGGTAAAACCTGAGCGTCCCTCCCGCCCGCCTCGCCAGAGAACTCAATTCAAAGTTTCTTTTTTCCGCTTCCTGAAGACCCGAGGAAATGTTGCCAATCTCACGAGCTCATAAAAGAAAGTTTGAGTCCGGCGCCTTCGGGGACCTGTGGCTCAGTGGACGCCGTGGCTAGAGTAGTGCACTATCCCGACAGTTTCTGGGAGAGGGGGGACAGGAGCTTATCTTGTAAGTGGGGTAGCGTCCCCACTTATTCCCCCACTATCCCCCATCCGGCTAGTTGTGGGGATAGTGGAGGCTCGCGGAACCCAGATAGTGGAGGGAGAGGACTCTTGAAGGGGCCCAGTTTGCGGAGAATAACTTACGGTTACTTTGCGGCATTTCCGAGGATCAACGTCCTCGCGGCCCAGTCTCTGACCAGGCTCGTCTGGTTGGTGGTCTGGTCAATTCAAGTGGAGCCTAGAGAGTCCCTTATTTTCCGCGGGGCCCTTAAGCCTCTGGTTAGCCCACTAATGGAGAGTCCTGGTTAGTGGGAAGAGGGAACGCTTGGACTCAATAGTTCACTTCCCAATAGTAAACTATTGAGCTCTGTTACGGGATCAGTGCAGCATGGGAAAGTCCACCATTCTGACTATCCTGACCACTTTATATAAAAACAAAACGTCGTTCTATCATTGCCATTCTGGCAACTTTGCCAAAAAACAGTGTACTATACTTCCGGTTTCTGACAACATTGCTAAAAGAAAACTTAGCATCATTCTTGCGAGGGAGAATGATGACAACTTTGCTGTCAATCATGACAACTTTGCCAGAAAACACAACGCAATAGTCTTACGACACAGTCAACTCTTACGGAACCCAGCAAACAACAACAACATCAGTGGCTGGGTGTGTCTGTGCAGCTTATCAAGCTTTCTTTGCCCAAACAGAAAACCAGCAAAGTGTACCCATATATTTGACTGGCCTCTGTTATTGACGCACCTTCATAAGGTGGAATACAAGCGAGAATGGTGGCGACGTAAATGAAATACGGTAATGGATTACAGCTTAGTATAAAGCGGATTAAGGTTGAAGTTAATAATGGATTGTGTCGAAAATGTGTGAAGGATTACTGATGAACATTAGAGAGGATTGGTTATTGAACATTAGAGAGGATTGGATATTGAACATTGTAAAGAATTGTTTATTGAATACTGCAAAGGAATCTTTATTGAATGTTTGAAGTTTATTTTTTCGTGAATATTGAAAAGGACAGTTTAGCGATTAATGCAGTGTACTTTTTTTTAATACTGCTAGGGGGGGTTGTTGAGAGAATATTATAGTGGATATTTTTGCAAAATTTTCCAAAGAATTGCAAGATTAATACAGCTGAACATATTTATTTATTAACATCTTACAGAGCTGTTTACCGAATATTACAGAAAATTCTTTATTGAACATTACAGAAAACTATTGAATATTATTGAGTGTTTATTCAATATTTGCATTAAATTGTGTATTGGATATAATAGAATGTTGATTAATAAATTATGACAAATGAATGTGTTCATCTTGCTTCAGGCTGGGAATGAATAAGGCAGACTGTGAATAACCTTACCCCTTGTTTGAAGTTAACTATAATACCTCACTTGACCTTATTATAGAAGTGAAGATTACGGGAGTATAGTAATGAAATGCGATTAAACACCGTTCAAAAAATATATTGAGTTGACTCTCTGGTTTCGGTTGTTAAAGAGGACTTTAATAAAATATAAAAATTGTGGATTGCAAAAACAGACGATTGTGAGATACTTTTTAAGGAATCATGGTTGAGTGAATGTATGATTGTTGTAGCATGAAGCACATGATTATAGACGTTTGGTTAAATAGAATACGGAATTATGAATGGATTAGCATGTAACTGTAGTTAAATATAGTATGTAAATACTTTATTATAGTAATGTATTTGAATATTGTAGGAATTTGTGTCTGAATTAAATGGAATGAATTAAAATGGTGAAGGAGACAACTGTAATGGAATATAATGGAATAAAATTAGTTATAGGAGAGGGGCGAGGTTAAACATAACGAGATTGAAATGTTTCGAGATATATATATATATATATATATATATATATATATATATATATATATATATATATATATATATATATATATATATATATATATATATATATATAATGACGTAACTGTAATGAGATTGGTTTACGAATGGATCTCTACCTTATAAATAAATTTTCTAGGCTTAAATACTTTGGTTTCTAAAGTTATGAGTTTACAGCTTTCGCAAAATCTACCCCCCTCTCTCACTCTCACTCTCCCTCTCTCTCTCCCTCTCTCTCTCCCTCTCTCTCTCTCTCTCTCTCTCTCTCTCTCTCTCTCTCTCTCTCTCTCTCTCTCTCTCTCTCTCTCTCTCTCTCTCTCTCTCTCTCTCTCTCTCTCTTCAACGTAGCTGTGGGAAGGGAAGCATCAGAGTAATTTCTACTTGTTTTATGATGATTCGTGTGACTATGTTTACATATTTTATTGCCCTTGTTTTATTTCGTGTGGTGCTCAAGTGTGTGTGTGTGTGTGCGTGTGTACTCACTTAATTGTACTCACCTAATTGTGCTTGCGGGGGTTGAGCTCTGGCTCTTTGGTCCCGCCTCTCAACCGTCAATCAACAGGTGTACAGGTTCCTGAGCCTATTGGGCTCTATCATATCTACACTTGAAAGTGTGTATGGAGTCAGCCTCCACCACATCACTTCCTAATGCAATCCATATGTGTGTGTGTGTGTGTGTGTGTGTGTGTGTGTGTGTGTGTATGTGTGTATGTGTGTGTGTGTGTGTGTGTGTGTGTGTGTGTGTGTGTGTGTGTGTGTGTATGTGTAGTGTCCCAGAGCCTGTGTAAAGGCAAATACAGTCTTTACGACCAACATTTACTCTCTAAACTTAGCACTGTTAAAATTTAGTGGTCTTAAGAGCTAAGTGTTCTTCAAACTTAATAATTACCGAAGTTAGAAAGGCTTAATCTTAGTTTACACAGTCAAAATAAAAACATAAAGCGCTTCCATGAGAACTTGAAGATCCGAGCCTCCTTGTTATTCGTGCTTGTAGTGGAAATATTATTTCTCGTACACAAAGGCTGGAGTTTATTTGGTCATTGACGATATGTTGTGGCTCATATATTTCATGATTCTATTTGTGCTAGGATTGTGATGGTTGAGTTGATGGTGGGGATGGGTTGGAGAAGGGGTATTGTTGGGATTGGTTGTAGACGTTGAGGTGGTGGGGGTGTTTGAAGTTAATATTGCTCTCTATCTCTATCTCTCTGTCTGTCTGTCTCTCTCTCTCTCTGTCTCTCTCTCTCTCTCTCTCTCTCTCTCTCTCTCTCTCTCTCTCTCTCTCTCTCTCTCTCTCTCTCTCTCTCTCTCTCTCTCTCTCTCTCTCTCTCTCTCTCTCTCTCTCTCTCTCTGTCTCTCTCTCTCTCTCTCTCTCTCTCTCTCTCTCTCTCTCTCTCTCTCTCTCTCTCTCTCTCTCTCTCTCTCTCTCTCTCTCTCTCTCTCTCACTCTCTCTCTCCCTTTTTCTCCATTTACAATCTCTGTAGGAAGTACAATATCTACCAGCTGTTCAACTTACAAAGCAGAATATAGTACCCCAATTAGATTCAGTATTTATACCCCAACCTCTTTTTTTCCCCCCTCTTCCTGTAATTCCTGGGCTAATTTATTATGTAGATAACGAGCCCATTCAAGCCAGAACATTCAATACGCTTGGAAACGTGTAAGCTCTCAAAGATGAGGCTCACTCCTGGTAAGTGTACACATTTTCACATAAATGCATGTGCAGTTATGTATTTATGTGAAAATGTATATAGTTCTCGGTGGCAAGGGATGCGTATTTTCTTGTAAGATTCCCGAGAAGCCACGATGAGAAACTGTTTTACTAACGCTAAGAATGTGCGCGGAAAAAAAACACTTTTTCTTTTGACTTTTTTTTTTTTTTTTGGTAAACTCCCTTTGTCTACAAGACGCGTCGCCGCCCTCCTTCCTGTCCCTCAGCCTCGCCGTAATTATCTCTCGCTTCCTCTACAGTCTACGCTGTATGTAGGAGGAAGGAGGAGGCCTCGAGGGAGTTTCCTGCGTGCTCCATTTTAATATGTTTTAAGGGATGGTGTTCGTCTCGTATGTCTGAAGTGTGTGTCCACGTGTGTCTCATCCCCCGGGTGTGTGTGTGTGTGTGTGTGTGTGTGTGTGTGTGTGTGTGTGTGTGTGTGTGTGTGTGTGTGTGTGTGTTTGTGTGTTAGAGATAAATATATGTAGCAGACATAACAGAGGAAAAATAGAATGGCTAGAAAGGCGGGGTCCAAGAGCTAATAGCTCGATTCTGCAGGCCCAAAAAAAGTAAATATGACGTGTGAGCAAAGGGGGTTGGATGTGTTTAGCTAATTTCAGATTTGTTGAGAGCTGAAAGTTTGTGCAACATGCGAAGCGCTCTAGGACGTAATGCAAGAGCCCTACTGCCTAATTGGTGAGCTAACAACTCACCCCGTGATCCTTTTGCCTGTGATGTGATGTACAGCTTCCTGCAACATGCACTTCCACTTAATCAGGTGTTGCTGCACCTCCTCCGCTCCTCTGTTTCCGTTATTGACTGATGATTTGGTAGCCTCTGGCGGCCAGTGTATGTGTGTGTGTGTGTGTGTGTGTGTGTGAGTGTGAGTGTGTGTGTGAGTGTGTGTGTGTGAGTGTGAGTGCGTGTGTGTGTGTGTGTACTCACCTAGATGTGCTGGTGGCCGGGACCAGCTTCGCTCTTAATTTGCAACTTCTTCCCTCCACACATTGTTAGTTGCATGCAACTACTCAGCCACCACGTGTTAGTCCTCTCACGTGTTTATTTACAACCGCGTCGTAAGTTGCCTTCAGCGACTCCTTCGTCTAACCAAAGAGTCCGGCCTTTGTTGACGACACTTAAGAGTGAAGAAATCCTCAATGACATCTCTTTGTCATTCTTGACTAATGTTTTTGTCTCTAATTTATTCATTCTCCATTAATTCTTGTATAATTCCTGTTGATGGGGATAGGAAGTTTATGCTTAGGCTTATCGAGGTCCTCCCCCCTGCCCCGTCCCTTCTCTCTTGCCTAACAGGCCAACTACTGACCTTGCCCAGAATGCTGCCCACAATAGTCACCTAGATCCCAGGTTTTCCGATTTACTGCTGTGTGAATTGAGCCATCGGGTGAAACGAAATGTGCACAACCGTATTTATCTTGCCTGGTTGACTTCAAAATTAAGAGGCATTATGTGTGAGGATAGTTTGAACACCATCATTCCCTTGAATAACTCTCATCCCATTATTACCATCAACCCATTGACCAGTACTCCTTGACCGGCAACCCCTTGACCGGCAACCCCTTGACCTACAAATTCCTTAACTAGCAGTTCCGTAACCAGCCAGCCCTTAACTCGTGGTTCTCCGCGCCAGAGTGGTGGAATTTATCGCCCTATTATTCAGAAAGATGAGGAATGACGCCTTGTGTCATACTCCCAAAGGTGCTCCCTTACCTTCCCCGCTTCCCTCATCTTTTCCTCCCTTTCCTTCTCTCCCTTCCTTTAATACCCCTTTCCTTCTCTCTCTTTTCTTCTGTCCCTACTTCTCTCCCGATATTCCTATCTACTCCTGGTCTCCCTTCTCTCTCTCCCTCCTTAAATCCACCCTTCCCTTACCTTCATCTTACCCACCCTTCCTCCCTACCTCGAGTTCTCCATCCCTCCCTAAACCCTCCCTCCCGCCTAGTCTCTCAGTGTTACTCACTGATACTCTATCCTCTCCTACAATCCTTCCACTCTTTCTAAATCTTTTTCCAGTTTCACTCAACTGCTTCTGTGTCACGTAATCTTCTCCCTTTCCTCTAAATAAACTCGACAGATAGGTCGAAAAGAGGTAACTGCAGAGGCCCAACTGACCTGTGCACACACACACACACACACACACACATCATATATATATATATATATATATATATATATATATATATCTTTTCTTGAATCTGTAAATTGCTCTTCCTTATTATCTCCTTAAAGGAGAAAGTTCTAATTCCTGCCAATTCATCATCCTTGTACATTATTTGGACAAAAATATGTGCATGAGATATTTTTTGTTGGTAAAATCTGAGATGTATCAATCTAAATGGGAGTGGCTAAAGGGGCAAAGTATAGCGAAAGACTAACATTAGGTTTCTTATAACTGTTGTTGAGACCTCTTGTTGTGTCTCCTGCTGGTCTTAGATCGAGCACCTGTGTCTGTGGTGGTATGTAGTAATTTTGTTACTATTATCTGGACTTCGAAGTGGGCAGTGTAAGTAGTGTGGGGCATTAAGTAGTATGTGTGTGACCTTAAGTAATGTGTTTGTGGCCTTATGTAATGTGTGTGAGTGTGTGTGATTTTAAGTAATGTGTGTGTGTGGGGGGGGATCTTAAGTAATGTGTGTGTGTGTGTGGTTTTAAGTAATGTGTGTGTGTGGGGGGGGATCTTAAGTAATGTGTGTGTGTGTGTGTGTGTGTGTGTGTGTGTGTGTGTGTGTGTGTGTGTGTGTGTGTGTGTGTGTGTGTGTGGTTTTTAAGTAATGTGTGTGTGTGTGTGTGTGTGTGTGTGTGTGTGTGTGTGTGTGTGTGTGTGTGTGTGTGTGTGTGTGTGTGTGTGTGTGGTTTTTAAGTAATGTGTGTGTGTGTGTGGGGGCCTTAAGAAGTGTAATTATATAAATGCTATTACCTTTAAGCAAAAATAACAAAAATAATGCATCACTCCCCGAGTCAAAGCAATTAAACAGATTACTATGTGTAGCTGTGATTAATTTTTGTGAAAGCGAGTGTAATTTGTGTTAATTAATGTCGCAGGCGTTTAGTAAATGCTAAAAAAAAATTATCATTATCATCATCTTCCCCATCATTATAATCATGATCTTCTTCAAAATTATCAACACCATCATCATCATATACGATGTAAGACGAACCATTAATATTTTGCATTCGGGCCCCCTTCACCTCCCTTCATTTTGATCTTCCATTCGCCTAAATATATATATATATATATATATATATATATATATATATATATATATATATATATATATATATATATATATATATATATATGTCGTACCTAGTAGCCAGAACGCACTTCTCAGCCTACTATGCAAGGCCCGATTTGCCTAATAAACCAAGTTTTCATGAAATAATGTTTTTTCGACTACCTAACCTACCTAACCTAACCTAACCTAACTTTTTCGGCCACCTAACCTAACCTAACCTATAAAGATAGGTTAGGTTAGGTAGGGTTGGTTAGGTTCGATCATATATCTATGTTAATTTTAACTCCAATAAAAAAAAATTGACCTCATACATAATGAAATGAGTAGCTTTATCATTTCATGAGAAAAAAAAAATAGAGAAAATATGTTAATTCATGAAAACTTGGCTTATTAGGCAAATCGGGCCTTGCGCAATAGACTGAGAAGTGCGTTCTGGCTACTAGGTACGACATATATATATATATATATATATATATATTGGTGTATACTGGCAGCAGGTTTTCTTTCAAACATGTTTCATTGAATATGACCGCATATTCTGTATTTATTATTTTCTGGTTTAGGGCTTCTATCCCTCTAACTATTTTCTTAGCATCAGGGCTTAATTGAAATAGTTCTCCAAAACTCATTTTCGTACTTTTAAGGTGAAGAAAAGAAGTGATTTACTATAGAGTGTATTACACTTATTTGTATAATTTGCACGACGTTTCGAACCTCCATGGTTCATTCTCAAGTGAACAGATCTTACAATACTAGTTGATTTTATACCCGCATTAGGTCAGGTGATAATACAATGAAGGTGAAAACATGGGGGGATACATAAGGGATAAACATAGGGGCTGCAGAAGGCTTATTGGCCCATACGAGGCATCTCCTATCTAAACACAAAGATTAATCCAGTGTAATTGGCCTGTTATGTTGGACATTGTCTTCTGTGTTGGCATCGATATGTTCTTGTCTTGTCCTTACTCTCATGGTGGGTAGAGTGGTACTCTACCCACCATGAGAGTAAGGACAAGACAAGAACATATCGATGCCAACACAGAAGACAATGTCCAACATAACAGGCCAATTACACTGGATTAATCTTTGTGTTTAGATAGGAGATGCCTCGTATGGGCCAATAAGCCTTCTGCAGCCCCTATGTTTATCCCTTATGTATCCCCCCATGTTTTCACCTTCATTGTATTATCACCTGACCTAATGCGGGTATAAAATCAACTAGTATTGTAAGATCTGTTCACTTGAGAATGAACCATGGAGGTTCGAAACGTCGTGCAAATTATACAAATAAGTGTAATACACTCTATAGTAAATCACTTCTTTTCTTCACCTTAAAAGTACGAAAATGAGTTTTGGAGAACTATTTCAATTAAGCCCTGATGCTAAGAAAATAGTTAGAGGGATAGAAGCCCTAAACCAGAAAATAATAAATACAGAATATGCGGTCATATTCAATGAAACATGTTTGAAAGAAAACCTGCTGCCAGTATACACCAATATATATATATATATATATATATATATATATATATATATATATATATATATATATATATATATATATATATATATATATATATATATTTTTTTTTTTTTTTTTAAAAAGTTTGTGAGGGTACCACCTCTGGTGCCAATGTGGGGACCCATAGCCTCGGAGAAGAAAATAAAAAGTATTCAGAGGAGACCTTGTGGTCTCTCACTGAACACTAATATTATCTTCTCCTACCACCCCCATTCTTTTGTATGTACATATATATATTTACTTTATTTGAACTTTGTTACAAAAAAGGAGTTACATATGGGTTACAAAGATGGTTGTCATAGGTTGTCGAGTTCCTCCAGCTCCTCAGATGGCGGGCAGGAACCCTGGATGCAGTGCGCATTTCCCCTCTGTATCGCCACACTGAGGCGCTGGAAAAGAAAGCTTGCAGCTCTCGGGTCCCTTGTTGTTTCAATGAGCCTAGAACCCAGTTCCTTCAAAAAACTGGTAGCACTTTTACCCCAGGCGCCGAGCGTCTCAGAAGCAATGGGGACAAAATTGTAGTGGTGATCCAGTTCTCTATACTTACGGGATTTGGCTGCTTCCCTGTGGGTGGCAGCGCCACCTGGTTGTGCAACACTGAGGTTAATGTAGGTGTTAGCCAGGGTTGATACGCACGTGTAGTCCCATACCAACTGCTTGCCATTCTTCCAGGGGTTCACTGTGATACCATCCGGGCGACCAATAAGAGCATCAGAGTTACGGGGCGTTAGGTAACGGGGCTCTCTTTCAGCTGGGCATCCAGCTGTAGTGAGGCTCCTCTTGATGATGTCGTTAACTTCACTGTGCCTCGAGTGCCATCCCCCTGTGCTTTGGCAGAGTAGGCCATGGTGACCGTACCTGTCAGCCACCACCTCGCCGCAAATACACCTATATCTGGTGTGGATTGGGGCAGCAAGGCGGAGGGCCACAGCAATTCGGAGGGCGTGTGGTGTGAGACGCGTGCCAGTTGCCGACATTGGGGTTGCTAACAGGAAATCCCCTGCATGTGGTGCTGCTACTGCTGTGAGGCGAGCAATGTCGTGTTGTGTTGTTGCAGCACCCAGGCACTCTGCAGCAACTTGGTCTACAATGGGACCATCCCAGCTGGATTGCTTGTGGGATTTTGGGGATGGTGGTTGAGGTGATTGGCCTGCACGAGAGGCCCACTCTGTGGCACAGCGTGTAAAATTGGGATCATGTACACCTGCCAGCTGATGTAAGTGGGCAGGTAGAATTTCCTTCACAAGGTCGTCGGATGCTGATAAGGAGGACAGGAAGGCTGGAACAGCGATTTGCGTTGCTGTTCGAACTCCGAGGCCCCCAAGTCTTACGGGAAGAGAGGCTTGTTTCCACTGTAGGTCATCGAGAGAGAGGTTAAGGGCTTTTTCTAGCATTGATTTCAGTAACCGGTCATACTCACTTAGTTTTTGGCTACTGTAAGATGGTGAACACCTCAGAAAGTAGGTTAACCTGGGGAGGGACAGACATCTGGTGATGAGGTAGAGTGCATCATGAGCATCAATATCCTCAATCCTCCCATCCATCCTCTTAAGGTCGGCGATTTTCTTATCAAGGACCTCATCGATGGCTTTCAACCCCAGGGGAGCTCCTAGGAGTGTGCTGTCTTCAGGTTTAGTTTTATGGATATTTGGCAGAAGACCCTCTATTCTCTCTACGATGCCCTGGTTGGAACATATTATTTCACATTTAGAAGGGTTCAGGGTGAGGCCTAAAACTGCACCTTGCTCCTGGATTTTTCTGATGTCCTCCAGGAGGGAGTCTTGGGAACCAGCTAGGGTACCATCATCCAAGAACCAGATGTTAAGCTCGCTGGACAGGACCTCTGTGACTTGTTTGATGACTAAGCAGAAAAGGAGAGGAGCGAGGGGGTCACCCTGTTGGACGCCTTCTCGCGAGTCAATTTCATGTTCGCCAAAAAGTAGCTTAAGATCCATACTGTAGCATGAATGTACAAAAGGGTAGAGGGAAGGGAAATGACTATGAACCGCACGGAGTACAGCATCCCTCCGCACCAAATTGAAGGCATTTTTGAAATCTAGCTTGATAAGGGCCTTTTCGTCTGTGATGTTGGCGATGAAGGCTCGAGCTGCATGGGCTGCCGCCTCACACCCTTGTGGAATGCCAAACCCGAGCTGTTTTGGCTTCAGCATGTTGGCCGCTGCATCACTAACTGTTCTTGCAGCTGCCTTTGCGACGAGACGCCGGAGAGAATTGCCCACAGCTATTGGCCTGATCCCTCCATCCTTTTTCTTTAGAGCACAGAGAGATGCTCCAAAAAAGATAGGTCTTATGGACGCTGGTATGTTGCCAGCTAGACATGTGTTATATATATATATATATATATATATATATATATATATATATATATATATATATATATATATATATATATATATATATATATATATACCCTTTGTATATAACCCTCACTTATCGACCCAAACCATGCGGGTGCATTTGATTTAGTTTGGAACGTAATTAGATGTCAAATTGCGAATGCTTTGGTTAACTATGTATTAATGTTGACCGAACTTTACGCTCGGCGGAACTCTGGCGTCACATCCATCTTTTGCGTCACCAAAAACCTACGTCAGATTGTGGTAAGAATCAAGAGGGGAAATATAGGCAAATTAGCGAGAACCTTGATGACGTAATTTCGAGAGCTGATGTGTGTGTGTGTGTCCGATCGGGCTCTCGGGAGTTCATTTGACGTTCTATTTTAGTGAAGAGTAGAACGTCATGTGAGGCTTTCGAGGTGAGAACTCCGAAGCTGTCACCTTGTTGATGGTCTTTTAAAGTCAGAGCTTGAAGCTTGAAGGAGCCGATGAAGCGTATTTCTAAAGCCTCACACAAGCTATGGTACTTCCGAATCGAAATTCTCCGGCTGAAACGTGAAAAGTTGACTTCGTTTTGATTGACGGTGAGGAAACCGTGAAAGTTTTGGCTCTCGAAGTCGGCGGTGATACACGAGTGGTACAGCTTAAGTGTTACCAAGCTTAAGTGTCATCAAGCTTAAGTGTTATCAAGCTTAAGTGTCACCAAGCTTAAGTGTCACCAAGCTTAAGTGTCACCAAGCTTAAGTATCACCAAGCTTAAGTATCACCAAGCTTAAGTATCACCAAGCTTAAGTGTCACCAAGCTTAAGTGTCACCAAGCTTAAGTGTTACCAAGCTTAAGTGTTACCAAGCTTAAGTGTTTCCAAGCTTAAGTGTCACCAAGCTTAAGTGTTACCAAGCTTAAGTGTCACCAAGCTTAAGTGTCACCAAGCTTAAGTGTTACCAAGCTTAAGTGTTACCAAGCTTAAGTGTTACCAAGCTTAAGTGTCACCAAGCTTAAGTGTTACCAAGCTTAAGTGTCACCACGCTTAAGTGTTACCAAGCTTAAGTGTCACCAAGCTTAAGTGTTACCAAGCTTAAGTGTCACCACGCTTAAGTGTTACCAAGCTTAAGTGTCACCAAACTTAAGTGTTACCAAGCTTAAGTGTCACCAAGCTTAAGTGTTACCAAGCTTAAGTGTCACCAAGCTTAAGTGTCACCAAGCTTAAGTGTTACCAAGCTTAAGTGTCACCAAGCTTAAGTGTTACCAAGCTTAAGTGTCACCAAGCTTAAGTGTTACCAAGCTTAAGTGTCACCAAGCTTAAGTGTTACCAAGCTTAAGTGTCACCAAGCTTAAGTGTTACTAAGCTTAAGTGTCACCAAGCTTAAGTGTTACCAAGCTTAAGTGTCACCAAGCTTAATTGTTGCCGCTTGGTGAACCAGGAGCTACGACCACCGACAAGCTTAACGAGCTGGAGCGGCTGAGACGTCTCTCTCTCTCTCTCCGCCACGACGTGTGAAGTTTAAGGCCACCCAGAAAATGGTGCCGTCTCCAACAGGAGGAGAAAGAGGCTTCAGTTCGAGACCCGGATTTATTACATTAAAGTCGAAACAAAAGGCGACCTTAAAAAAAAAAAAACTTTTCGAAAGATTATTGACTGCTCGCCACTGCGTGTCCAACCACTTGGGCTGGACGGTAGATCGAAGGTCTTGCTACATGCAGGTCGGCATTCAATCCCCAACTGTCCACAAGTGGTTGGGCACCATTTCTCTCCCCCCCGTCCCATCCCAAATCCTTATCCTGACCCCGTTCCCAGTGCTATATAGTCGTAATGGCTTGGCGCTTTCTCCTGATAATTCCTTCTCCACTGCGTTCGAAGATTGCCATCCTCTTAAAAAAATAATATTTTAACGTCGTCATATAAACTGCCTTGTTGTCATCTGATGGGAAGAAGAATGATTCTCTGACGTCAACCAGAATGAAGAGTTGAATGTCATATATATATATATATATATATATATATATATATATATATATATATATATATATATATATATATATATATATATATATATATATACATATATATACATATATATATATATATATATATATATATATATATATATATATATATATATATATACATATATATACATATATATATATATATATATATATATATATATATATATATATATATATATATATATATATATATATATATATATATATATATATATATAATATTTTAGAGTGGGGGAGAAATATTTCGTTCAATAATAAAATATAAATATTAAATTCGGTAATGACTGTAGGCTGGCCTAGCTCTGATATTTATAAGTAAATAATCTACCATCATTAATCCCATTCAATGGAAAAGAATAAATGAAGTGCATTAGCGAGCAGCGAGTCGCCTTTGTTTTCCTGCGTCCCCATTATAATGGTGTTAGTGATCAGAGCGGCGGTCAATGTATTTTTCTCACCTTCCATTTATTTCTTACATATTTACTATTCCAGTAGCCAGTTACACACACACACACACACACACACACACATGCAATCTCTCTGAACATTCAATCCCAGCAAATATACAGCGCAACAATAGCGTTATTTTTACTGTTGCTATTAACGTTGCAGTTACGTTTGTGCCTGATGGGATATTACGAACAGGGGGGAAAAAACTTATTAAAAACTGTAGGGAAAAAAGGCAGTTTCAGACCTATTAGTGGTAACTGCCAGTCGCAGTAACTCGGTCCATCTTAAGATGGCTTAAACTCCCGACCTGCCTATGACAGTTCCCAACCACCTATATACCATCCTGAAAAGTCGGACGAGGCTAGCCCCTAGCATGTGGCTTTCAACTTTGGGAAGACTAGTAGTCTCATTTATAGCAGATAACTGTGAGGAGAGAGAGAGAGAGAGAGAGAGAGAGAGAGAGAGAGAGAGAGAGAGAGAGAGAGAGAGGTTTGCTGTTAAGGTTTCCTCTCTTGTTCCTCATTGTCCCTGTTCTATTTCCTGCATTTTCTCACCTTTGACATTGCAGTCGACGAGTCACAACAACGTGGCCTAAGATATGAAGACCAAACCACACACCCGAAAATGAGGAGCCGACGACGTTTCGGTCCGTCCTGGTCCATTAGCAAAGTCGATTGTGATGAGACGAGGGAGGCACAGGCATTATTGGCTTTGTTTTATTTATTAGTATTCGTTCTTAGCACCTAACTTCCTATTTTTCTCCTCTTCTTCCACTTTTTGTTCTCCAAACCTTCCAGCATCTCCGGGATCAACACTTTTAAGCGTTTTAAACTTCTCACTAAGGTCGCTCTACTGTCTTCTATATTGCTCTTCCTTGCTCCTTCTAACCCGAGTATTGTTTCTAGGAATGTTTCTTTTTTGGGGGGGGAGGGAAGAAGGCGGATGAAAGTGAGGGAAGGAGGGTGTGGAGGGAAGGGAGGAAGGGGGGGAAGTGAGGGAGGGAGGGAGGGAGGGAGGGAAGGAAGGAAGGACGGAGGGAGAGGTGAGAGGTTGAACAACACATGTAAGGAAACTTAAGAAATAAGAGATCGTCTCTGCTATGATTGCTTCAGTACAAGAGTTGTAAATAGAATGTATTAGACGAAAAATTGGTTGATACTAATTCAGTTATCCTCATTTTCTTCAATTCCGTTTATCTCCCTCTCTTTCCCTATATTTTGTACCTCTCCGTCCCTTTTTTTCAGATCCTATGTTTTGATCGACCTTTCTTTTCATCACCCTCCGCCTCTCCTCGTCTCTGGCATGCACACCGTCCTAAGGAACTCGTAAATTTGAGCCTGCAATTTGGCCGGGTAAAAATGGCAATTAATGAGTGTTTGCGATTGATGAGATTCGGCCCGTTGTAACCACGTCAGAACGAGGAGTATGGTAAGGGGTGGCTCTCTCTCTCTCTCTCTCTCTCTCTCTCTCTCTCTCTCTCTCTCTCTCTCTCTCTCTCTCTCTCTCTCTCTCTCTCTCTCTCTCTCTCTCTCTCTCTCTCTCTCTCTCTCTCTCTCTCTCTCTCTCTCTCTCTCTCTCTCTCTCTCTCTCTCTCTCTCTCTCTCTCTCTCTCTCTCTCTCTCTCTCTCTCTCTCTGAATTCGATCGTGTAAGTATTTGTGAAAATAACTTTCATCACGGATAAGGACTTCATAAGAAAATAGACAAGAATTTTTAGTTATTTTTTAAAGTGTTTTTGATTTTTTAGTTTGTTATTTGATCTTGTTCAATCTCTACTCACTATTTTGGCCTTTGGGCTTTCTTCAAGCATGCTTAAACACAAAATAAATGCTCTCATATAGACCCTGTTTTGTGCCAATATTATTTTTTGGACTTGGTCTGGATTAATTCTTCAATCCAAGTTGGAGACTTCTTCACTAAAATAGAAAGTTATGAGGAGAGATCCCCCCATGTGTTCCATTCACCTGGGCTCTAGGAGACTCGAACCGTGGACCCCACGTGTGTGAGGCCGAAACTTTCCTTATGAAGACTTCTCAATAGCCCGGTCAATAGGACCCCGTGCGTCTCAACCTGCATCTCTCCATATTCTATATCCTTATTTCACATTGTCCACCCTCTTTAATTCACCTGTCTTCCTCTTCTTTCACCTTCCGTCCCTCCCTCCCTCCCTCCCTCCCTCCCTCCCTCACTCTTTATACCCTCCATCTTTAATCCTACATCCAACCAACAGGAAGGATCAGACCGAGAAAACGGGGAAAGGAAGGGATTGAGGTGCGCTGCCTTGGATGCTTTGGTGCCTGGAAAATATTTCTAGGGAAAAGTCTTGGAAACTGGAATTGGTTCTACAGGTGGAATACATTCTCGAATGCTGTAGGAAATCCTTAAGGCTGGAAGATAATCTGTGGGATGGAGGATATGATCTCAAACCATAAGAATTTGTCTCCATTCTGGAAGATAGTCTTCAGGCTGGAAAACTCTATGCATGCTGAAAAGTTCTTACAAAAAAAAAAAGGTAAATCCCAGATCCTTTAAGAAATTATGTGGACTAGGAGAAATCTTTTGAACTCGAAGTAGTCCTCGAGACTTGAAGATATCTGTTGGCTGGAGTTGATATTGGGTTCTGAAAGAAAACCCCGAAGGCTGTAACTATTTCTGAAAACACGGCCGACTGCCCTTGAGATCGAAACTTTTTAATGGTTTGATGGTTTTGTTACTGGAAGTTCTTGTTACTGGAGCTTATCATGTGAATTTTTTGTATCATGCTACGAAGTCACCCCTTTCCAAGCCTACATTGTGCCAAGCGTCTCTGCTGCGGCGGAAACGTCACAATCCAGCTCTCCTCAGCGTCCTCTTGTGTGTCGAGCCTCTCTACTGCGACAACTGAGGACACAAGAGTCTCCATGCGCGCAGCATTACTACTGAGTGTGAACAGTTTGAGTCATTTTACTGACGCTATCAACTACAAACCACACGACCTGTACTCTCGGCTATAAAGTTACAAATCACTCTTGCAACAGTTTTAATTACTTTCCGAGCCCTGTATGGTTGTTACGACCCGCTAGTGCTCGAACTTCGCCCATCATTCCCCTGAACTGGCTGAAACACAATCCGGCTCAGTGGGCTGTGTGTGTGTGCCAGCCTTGCTCAGTGGGTTGTGTGTGTGCCAGCCTCGCTCAGTGGGCTGTGTGTGTGTGCCAGCCTCGCTCAGTGGGCTGTGTGGGTGCCAGCCTCGCTCAGTGGGCTGTGTGTGTGCCAGCCTCGCTCAGTGGACTGTGTGGGTGTGCCAGCCTTGCTCAGTGGGCTGTGTGGGTGCCGGCACTCAGTGCCTCATAGCGGCAGTAGACCAACAACTGCACTAACAATACTGCCAAACCTTACATGTCAAGCTGTTGACTAACAATTAAGCCCGTGTCAGGAGCCTCAGAGCTAGCACACAACCCCCGCCGCTGCTCACTCCACCACACACACACTGCACACGTACACTGCCTCGTTTGGCAACACTTCAAACAAAAGTAACTTTTAATTTATCAGTTCGGAAAACCAGAATTTTTGTTCTGATTATTTCACGTTCGGAATTGTGATTTTTGTGTGTGTGTGTGTTTCCTGACTACTTCGTGTTCCAAATTGCATTTCCCCGACTACTACGTGTTCGGAATCTAATTATTATTTATTTTTCATATGATCGTTCTGAAAAACACTTGTAATATGGGATTTTTTTACCGGAGTGACGAAGGATCAAGAGGAGAGGGAACAACAATTAGTACATGCTAAGTCAGCGGCTGTTGAAGGTCGCGTGTGCAGCTGTAACAGAGCTTAGAACAAGCACGAACACCAATGATGACGTAGTAACAGGGACACGAATGACGGTGCACTAACAGGGACACGAACGATGGAGAGAGGAGCTTGAACTACCTCAGAGCACCGTGGAGAGAATGCAAGCATCGCGTCTCGACTGTGAGCAAGGAACTCTTGGAGCTGCACAGTCTATTTGGGACCTGACTGAAGGTGAGGTTCACTGTCTGTGTTGATGAGTGGCAGCAAGACACGGGAGCCAGGCAATGCCAAGGTGACTAGGTTCACGAAGTCAGTTAATTGATGAAGTCCTGAGAGAGAGAGAGAGAGAGAGAGAGAGAGAGAGAGAGAGAGAGAGAGAGAGAGAGAGAGAGAGAGAGAGAGAGAGAGAGAGAGAGAGAGAGAGTTGGGGGAGCTAGCATACTCACAAGAACATTGCACACTCACAAACCATACGAACACACTCACAAACCATACGATCACACAAACCATACGATCACACAACCAACCATACGACCACACTCACAAGCCATACACGAATATCAACAAACCATATACGCAGATGTTCATATATATATAAAATAATTAAGAACATTCACTAAAAGCCACATTGACCCCAGCTTGTCATATCCGTTGTTTGGTCATTATAACCGGATGGTAATATTATATGATACAGGAATTCAAACCTCGAATGAAACAAAGTTTTCAAACCAATATAATTGCTTTTTTATAACCACTCACAAAGGCATGGAATGCACGTTACAGCTCTTGTATTTTGCATTTTTTTTCCCCTCCCACACATTATATGCCGTTGACCCAGAGTGTGTTCGGCTATTGCTATTTGCATAAGGACATTAATAACAATGATAACAATAATTGTTATTATTATTAATAGTCATTTAAGATTGGCTGTCAAGCTCACGTGTAATAGCAACAGGAAAAGGAGTTGTGTTGTTTAGAGTAGTAGTCAGTAATGAAGCAGTTGTAATGGGAACAGTTACAGCTCTGGATACAGTTGGGATGGTAGTACATAAGGTGGCCATAGTAGTGAACAGGATAACTGTAGTTGGTTGCAATATTATATATATATATATATATATATATATAATATTGACAGTCCCGACTGCAGCGAGCGCAGATAAACACCGAATCGGGTGCGTCTGACAGTGGTCGAGACCTCCTCTGAAGTCTATTATCCTCCGCCAGCCTCTTCAGTTCACCCTACGAATTGCTGGAGTCCCTTCTGTACTTTGCATCTCCAAGCAGATCTGTCTGCAGCTGCTGCCTCCCAAGTGTTGATGTCGATGTTCATCTGCTTGAGGTCGCGTTTGTAGGCGTCTTTGAAACGCAGCTGGGGTCTTCCGGTGGGTCTCCTTCCTGATGCCAGTTCTCCATACAAGAGGTCCTTCGGTATGCGGCCGTCATCCATGGGTGTGACATGTCCCAGCCATAGCATACGTTTGTGCTTCAGGAGAGTGAACATTGATGGGACTCCTGTTCTCTCGAGTACTGTGTTGTTGGTGACGTAGTATTTCCACGTAATGTCAAGGATGCGTCTCAGGTTCCGCATGTGAAAGGTATTGAGCCGTCTCTCCTGGCCAGAGCGCAGGGTCCAGGATTCCGAGCCGTAAGAGAAGTGTACTCACCACAAATGCCATGTAGACTTGTGCCTTGGTGTGCACTGTCAGTTTGACAGTTTTCCGAACACGCTTTGTGAGCCTGGCCAGTGTTGTTGCGGCCTTCCCGATACGCCTGTCGAGTTCAGTGTCCAGGGAAAGGGTGTCTGAGATTGTGGAGCCCAGGTTCACACACTCGTGGACCGGCTCCGGCACATAGTCTGCGATGTTTATACAGGGTAACTCATTGACGTCTTGTCCCATCACCTGTGTCTTCTTCTGGCTGACTGTCTGGCCGAATGCGGAACAGGCTGCGACAAAGCGGTTGATTAGCTGCTGCAGGCCGTCTGCTGTGTGTGTGTGTGGTGATCGCTGCGTCATCGGCGAAGAGGAACTCCCTGAGGATGCGCATCTGTACTTTCGTCTTTACTCGGAGTCTGGATAGATTATAGAGCTTTCCATCAGATCTCGTCAAGGCATGGTTGGCGAGGATCGCGAAGATGCCTAACAGTGTTGGAGCAAGAACGCACCCCTGTTTAACACCACTGTTAATGTTGAATGGTTCAGAAGTTGAGCCGTCGTACGCGACTGCTCCCTTCATGTCCTTGTGGAACGATCATATCATGCTGAGTAGGGTGGGTGGGCAGCCAATTTTGGCTAAGATCTTGAAGAGTCAGTCCCTGCTCACGAGGTCGAAGGCCTGTGTAAGGTCAATGAAGGCGATGTACAAGGTTTTTTTTCTGCTCCCTGCACTTTTCTTGAAGCTGTCTCGGGGAGAACACCATGTCAGTGGTCGACCTCTCTGCTCGGAAACCGCACTGTGACTCAGTGTACACTCTTTCAGCAAGAATCTGAAGCCTGACCAAGACGACCCTGGCGAAGAGTTTGCCGACGACGCTGAGGAGAGATATGCCGCGATAGTTGTTGTCATCGCTTCTGTCACCTTTATTTTTGTAGAGAGTGATGATGTTTGCATCTCTCATGTCTTGTGGCACCGAGCACTCCCTCCAACACTGGCACAGAAGTTCATGAAGCTCAGTTTTAAGTGTTCCACGAGCGCACTTGAGAACTTCAGGTGGAATCCTGTCGTTTCCTGGGGCCTTCCCTGAGGAAAGTGAATCCAGTGTTTCCTCAACTTCTTCCATAGTCGGTTCATGGTTAAGTTCTTCCATAATGGGCAGGCACTTGATTGCATCCAAGGTCTCTACACTGACCAAGTTCTCTCTGGAGCAGAGTTCGGAATAATGTTCCAACCAGCGATTCACCTGTTAATCACGGTCTTTAATGATCTCTCCAGTGTCTGACTTCAGAGGAGCAGTCCTGTTTTGTGTAGGGCCTGTTGCCTGTTTAATCCCTTCGTACATGTCTCTTATGTGGCCGCAGTCTGGATGCTGGAACAGAGTCGGAGCCAGTAATCGTTCGCACAGCACCTCGCAGTTTGTTGAACTCTACTGCGGGCAGTACGGAGGGCCTGTAGGTTCCTTTCTGAGGGCAGGTTCTTGTAGGATGAGAGAGCTCGTTTCTTTTCCTCTACGAGGGGTAACAGTTCTTCTGCAATGGCCTCGAACCAATCTGCTGACTTGTTCTGCCTCTTACCAAAGATGGACATGGCAATGTTGAAAATAGTGCCCCTGAGATGTGACCACCTCTCACTTGCGCTATCGCAGGGTGGTACAGGAAGGTCATTTACCAGTGCACCAGTGAATTCTTCCACCTTGTGAAGGTCACGGGTCTTGTTTACGTTAATGCGTGCTTTTCCCTCCTTCTTTGCTCTGTGGCTTTTCCGGGGCTGGAACTTTACTCTGCAAACGACGAGAGAGTGGTCGGTGTCACAATCTGCACTCTGGAAGCTGCGGATCAGTTTGACGTTTCTCAGATTGCTACACCCAGTAAGCACCAGGTCGAGTTGGTGCCAGTGCTTAGACCTGGGGTGTCTCCAGGAAACCTTATGCTGGGGCTTGGTGTCGAAGAAGGAATTGGTGATGCAGAGATCATGACGACAGCAGAACTCCAGGAGGCGCTGCCCACTCTCATTCATTTCCCAAATCCAAACTGGCCCAGGCAGGAAGGCCAAGAGCTGTAATCAGGACCAACTCTTGTATTAAAGTCTCCCAGGAGGAAGACTGGCTCTTGTTGAGGTTTGTCTCTGAGAGTTAGGCCGAGGTCATCATAGAACTCGTCCTTCACTACGGTAGAGGAGGTCAGTGTTGGTGCACAGACATTGATGAGGCTGACCATTCCTGCTGCTGTATGAAGCTGAAGTTTGATGATCCTTGCAGACTCTTCCGTGGGCGGTACTATGGACCCTAACAACCTGTACCTGGTGGCAAAGTCAACGCCATGCTCCCTTACCTCTTCTGGTGGTTTGCCCTGCCAGAAGAAAGTAAAGTCCTCCCGTATGCTGCCAGTTGCGGGCAGACGTGTCTCCTGCAGGGCGACAATGTCCATCTGGAGCCTGCGCAGTTCATTGTTAATCACAGCTGTCTTACGGGCGTCGTTCACTTCCAGTAGATGTTCCGAGAGACCCGGTGTCATGGTCCTTACATTCCACGTGCCCAGTTTGAGAGCTGGGTGGCTCTGTGTTTGTTTTCTTTTGCCTGGTGCATGGTTGACGATCCGCTTGTTGGATTGTGGCCTAAGCCCCACGCACCCAGTGGAGCAGGCGGACCGTGGCGGGACAGCACCTTATTGGCTGGGGGCTGCCCAGTTTGAGGCGGGCGGTAACAGTCCTATGAAATCGGATGATTTCTCTCACCGACGGAAGCAACCCCTGGCGCCAAGGTGCCAGGGGTTATATATATATATATATATATATATATATATATATATATATATATATATATATATATATATATATATATATATATATATATATATATATATATATATATATATATATATATATATATATATATATATATATATATAATGTGTGTGTGTGTGTGTGTGGAGAAACATACTAGAGCAAGGACTACCACAGAGGTGTTGGGATCGACCACGGGCGCAATTTTTGGTGCCCGGATCGAGCCAATGAACCAGGTTGATCCAAGGCTCCCACCACTTAAATGACTTAACATTTTTTGAGTCGCCCCGGGCCCTGCCGGGTAACCCCATCACCTGGACTGTTGTAATAGCTATATTATCTGACCTTCGACCCAATAAGGATTTTTTTTTACGAATATTTGCACCTTGGACGTCAGACCCTGTTTCCCCTAACGCTCCATTTGTATACATACCGTGATGTATAAACAAAACAACACACACACACACACACACACACACACACACACACACACACACACACACACACACACACACACACACACACACACACACACACACACACACACACACGCACACACACACACACACTCAAACATTTGTTGTTGCTTTGTTTTTCCTGGTCGTGACCTGTTGATAAATTTGTGATGAAATATGGAGATAAATTGTATTAATATGTGCAAATTATTCTGTCCATCATATTCAAATATGAAAATTAATGTTGCATGCGGACAAATTTGTAAATGTGTATTTTGTCTGATTGGTTATTTTGGGGGTGAATTATTTATTAAGTCATCCATTAAATGTTTTTTCTGACCTAATGTGTATTTATCGGGTACTTGTGTTAATTTGACTTGTTCATATTTGAGGTATATTGTATATTGACAATATTTTATATAGAAATAATTCGAACAAAATTGTTATTATGTAATGTCATTAATTTGTTCATAATATTATTGGACGGTTTTGCTAACTAATTTGCTTATAAGGTTAGTTTTAATAATATTGTTCAATCGGTCAATTATTTCTCAATTTTATAAAATATTCATAATTGTAATTTTAACATTCCTAAACCATTAATGTATAATAAATGCAAGTAAATAATTAGATATTAAGAAAGAGCGTTAAGTCAGTCGGAAATATGAAGTTCTTATAGGCCTCTTATAGGCCTCTTGAGATGAAATAAGGTTACAGTGAAATAATGAGTACACTCCCCCTACTCCTCCCTTCTCCCCAAGCAATCATCTCCCTTGTTACCTACTTTTCTCCCTCTCTCACCTACCTTTCCCTTCCTTCCCTATACTCACAACCCTGCCGTCTCAAGCCCTCACCCTTCCCTATTCCCCACCTGCCCACCCTTACTGCCTACCTATTTACTTGCCCGTCACCCTACTCTTCTACCCTGTTCCCTGCCCCTTCCCTAATCCAACCTAATCTTACATCTAACTCCCTTCCCGTCTCCCCCCCCCCATTCCTCCCCCTTTCCCAAATGAACCCTTTTCTAACCTGTTCAACCCCCCCAACCCCTTCAAAACATACGCCTCGTTACTATGGAAACCAAAGTCTCGTTGACTTAAAATTATCATTACGAACACAGGAAAAATTTACGGGAAAATTTTAGCTTCGGCTCCTCAATTTTCCCCATCATCACACCTCATCAGATTCCCTCTCACTCATCTTTCCCCCTTCCTCTAATTTCATTCATTTTCCTTTCCTCTTGATCCTTGCTATACCTGCTTTCCTTGTCTTTCTTTCTTTATTCTTTCTCCTCTCTTCCTTTCCTCATTCTTTCTTTCCTCCCTATTTTTACCCTTCTTTTTAATCTTACTTTGTTTGTTATTCATCTCTTCTCTCGGTCTCTTCCTTATGCATATCTTCCATCCATTCTCCCCCCCCCATCACATTTCTTTTTCTTCTCCACCCCCTCCCATCTCCAACCTCATTCTCTCTCTCTCTCTCTCTCTCTCTCTCTCTCTCTCTCTCTCTCTCTCTCTCTCTCTCTCTCTCTCTCTCTCTCTCTCTCTCTCTCTCTCTCTCTCTCTCTCTCTCTCTTCTCTCTCTCTCTCTCTCTCTCTCTCTCTCTCTCTCTCTCTCTCTCTCTCTCTCTCTCTCTCTCTCTCTCTCTCTCTCTCTCTCTCTCTCTCTCTCTCTCTCTCTCTCTCTCTCCCCCACACCTCTCATTTCCATTACACATCAGGTGCCTCCATCTCCCTACCCTCCCGTAACACAGCCAACGCCCCCCACCCCCTCCCCCTCCTCTCCCATGTCCCCCGTCTCATTTACCCGTCCCATTCCGCATTTTCCCTTACCACTTACTCTGACATTCTCATTGAATAATGATCAGCCGGGATTTGCAAGGTATCACTATGGCCAGAAATATTTGCTGTTGTTTCCATGGAAAATGAGGATATGGGGAAGCGTGGAGTGAGGGACGAGTGAGAGGACTGAGAGCTTAGGGGGTACGGGGATGAGTAATGAGTAAAGGTAGTGTGGGGTTAGGATTCCGGGGGGGGGGGGAATGAGTGATGAGTGAGGGGGGGGGAGATTGGAGATTTAAGGTTATGTACTCACTTTGTTGTGCTTGCGGGAGTTGATTTTTAGTTCTTTGGTCCCGTCTCTCTACCGTGAGTCAACTTGTGTACAGATTGCTGTACAGGTCCACAGCCCACTGAGTAAGATTATGTAGATATCTAAACTGTTCAGATATCGCGAAATATCTATCCAATCTGCAGATGGTTTCCAGGATTTGTCTGATTTAGAAATATATCTAGTAGAGTAATCACAGGCTATATATATATAGCCTGTGATTATAGCTATATATATATAAGATCCCATATATATATATATATATATATATATATATATATATATATATATATATATATATATATATATGTGTGTGTGTGTGTGTGTGTGTGTATATCACGAAAGTAAACACGTGATTAAAAATGTGACAATGTCAGACCACGGAGGAAAAATGAAACAGGAATTTCCTTAAGTACTTTCGTATATTAATACATCTTCACTCCTCCTGAAATACATCACTCCTTCTGAAGATGTATTAATATACGAAAGTACTTAAGGAAATTCCTGTTTCATTTTTCCTCCGTGGTCTGACATTGTCATATATATATATATATATATATATATATATATATATATGCGGAAAATCCACAGAATTTGAGTCAGTCTGGTGTTGACAAAGGCTTTAACAAAGCCGAAACGTTCACCTCATTTCATATTTCTCTGTGGATTTTCCGCATAAAATGATCAGTGTTTTGTGATCGTCAATTGCATATATATATATATATATATATATATATATATATATATATATATATATATATATATATATATATATATATATATATATATATATATAAGGGATCTTCGTCCTTAGTTCTGTGTTCCTGAGTGTTTATGTTCCATGCTACTTATCTGCCGATGTATGATGTATGTGGAATACTTGGTGTAATAAATGTGCTGTCTGGTGTATGCGATACATTTATGATGTATGCGATATTCTGTCATGGCGTCAGCGTATGGTATGTCACCTTCTGTGTCTATCGCATATCTTTGTCCCTTCTATAATTATCCCCTCACCTTAGTGACACAAACCTGGAAGGTGACTGTGGCGTGAGACGAGGCAAAGACGAACAGAAAGATAAGGAAGAGGGAGACAAACGTAAGGAGGGAAAGAGGAAGAATCGTCGATGTGAAGTGTTGAGGAAAGAGTGGGGCAGGGGATGTTAGAATGGAGAAGCGAACGAAGATTAATTAGCAGGTAGGAGATAAAGCAGAGATGAAGGGGGAGCTGAGAGCCGATGAGCGATAGACTGGTAAGGGAGTGAAAGTGAGGGGAGGAGAAAGACAGAGAGAGAGAGAGAGAGAGAGAGAGAGAGAGAGAGAGAGGAGAGGAGAGAGAGAGAGAGAGAGAGAGAGAGAGAGAGAGAGAGAGAGAGAGAGAATGAGTGAGCTGGGAAATAATTAGGAAAACTATAGGTCACTTCAACAGAACACGACGATCGAAAAAAACATTAGAAAAAGACAAAAGCATTTGCAGGCGATGAGTCACAATAACGTGGCTGAAGTATGTTGACTAGACCATACACTAGAAGGTGAAGGGACGACAACGTTTCGGTCCGTCCTGGACCATTCTCAAGTCGATTCTCAATCGACTTGAGAATGGTCCAGGACGGACCGAAACGTCGTCGTCCCTTCAATTTCTAGTGTGTGGTCTGGTCAACAAAAGCATTTATTGCACGGAGAGAAATAAAGAAGGAAAGAGAACCAAAGAGTATGCAAAAGAGGCTGAACAGTACTTCGGTGTTGACGAAAGTTCGAATCGCAAATCTGAAAATGCTTCGTCTACGTGCTTCAAATACAAATAATCGCCAACAGAACCTAAAGACCAAACCTAACCTACACCTAACTATACATAGAACATTAATATATAATAATAATAACATATATGAGAACAAACCTCTTTTTAAATAAACAAAACTTTAAACTCGATGAATGTGTCTCTCGAGATGGCCGCCGCTTTAACGATCCTACCACGATTACAGGTCGGTGACCATGTCTAGCCTCATTACCACAGAGACGAGACGCTCATCTAGGACCGCCATACATCCTCAGCATCATTCTATTACCTGAGTAAGCTTGCGCTCGCTAATTACCAGCGACAAACCTGCCTGTTATTCAGAGTTCCACGAAGATGTATTACCTGAGGCCTCTGCAACACATTACCTTCTGTAAATCACCTTCAACGTCTTCACGAAGTTTGCTAGTTGGTGTGGTGGTTGTGGTGTGTGTGTGTGTGTGTGTGTGTGTGTGTGTCTGTGTGTGTGTGTGTCTGTGTGTGTGTGTGTGTGTGTGTGTGTGTGTGTGTGTGTGTATGTGTGTGTGTGTGTGTGTGTGTGTGTGTGTGTGTGAACTGTCAATCAACTGGTGTAAAGATTTCTGAGCCTACTGGGCTCTATCATATCTACATTTGAAACTGTATATGGAGTCAGCCTCCACCACATCACTTCCTAGTGCATTCCATTTATTAACACAGGTGTGTGTGTGTGTGTGTGAGTGTGTTTTAGTAGCGTGTGTGAGGGTGTTTGTGAATGATTGTGCGGGAGCGTTGCGGAATGAGTGATGGTATGAGGGAGTCAGAGGTGAAGATATGTGGTCCTGACTGGAACTGGTCATGACGGCTGTCAAACGTAAGATGATAAAGCAAATGGGAGAGAAATAGTCAAACGAGTAATTAAAGATAAAAGCAGACAAGTATAGAGAGAGAGAGAGAGAGAGAGAGAGAGAGAGAGAGAGAGAGAGAGAGAGAGAGAGAGAGAGAGAGAGAGAGAGAGAGAGAGAGAGAGAGAGAGAGAGATACAATACACTTTTCCATTCATTTACGCTTTTGCCAAGTTAATGAATGACCATTTACTGTTACGAAATTTCTTCTAACCCCATTCAAAAAAATCAACACACACTCGCAAGGATTCCTCGACACCTCAATGATCGTTGAGTGATGTTTTTCTCCGCTCGTGTCAACAAATCGAAGACGTGTCATTCACACGAAGTCGAGATGCAAGACAGTTCTGTCGTCGTGCCTCTTGTAAGAGGCAGCGAACCACCCCAACCCCCCCAACCCATCCTTAAAAGCTGTGGGGTCTCCCGTCATAAATCTGAATTCATGGTGTTAAAATACGTCTCTGATCTCATCTTCAATCGTGACACAAGACAATGGACATCATTTTTTGTTAATTTCAGTGTGTGGATGATGGTGATGATGATGATAGTGGTAATGATGACGAATGTGATGAAGGTAGTGATAATGATGTGGTGGTGATAGTGGTGACGATGATGATGACAGTACAATGAGACTAATATTTTGTCCTGTTAGGTCGCATTAACGGCGTGATTACCCACGTTAAGTGAACCTATCGTAAACAAACAATAATATTCGTACCAAGTAAAGATTACGTAATAAACAAAAAAATAAGATCATTCAGGTGAATTCATTTATCTTACCCGCAACTTTAGAAACGAACTTCGTAACATACACAAACGTTACAAACGAACTTGGTAACATACACAAACGTTACAAACGACTTCGTAACGTACACAAACGTTACAGCAACCCCCGTCCCTTGTCTTAGAACTCATTAAACAGCGAGAGAGGGGAGACAAAGCTCCATTAATACGGTACAACAAACTCCATTACAGTCAGTTGACCAGACCACACACTAGAAGGTGAAGGGACATTACTGAAACTGTATTACAGTCAGTCTACGACTTATTTCTCACGCCGTCCACTTGGACTGGGTTGATACAGTGACGGCCTCGATCTCTCCTAGCAGGACGGCGTTCGAGTCCCGATGGTCCAAATGGATAGGCATCGTTCCTTCACTTCGTCGTCCTATCCCAGCTGCTATAGCCTGTCCCCCCATATCACTTACAAGTGCTGAATGGTCATCGTTGCAGTTCTTTCTCCTGTATTCAGACCAATGACGAGATCACCAGCAGCGATCGTCGTGTAGCCAAGTGTGTACCTGCAATCAGATGGAGCAGCTGCTGCGGTGTCTCAGGATCTGTGGGCATTACACAACCATGTAGCTGTGGTACTCAGATTGAGTAGGGAAATTTAGTGTAAAATTTGCATAACTGAACCGTCAGCTTAATACTCTCAATACTCTCTCACTC
>NC_091154.1:28705770-28730284 GCF_040958095.1 Procambarus clarkii | reverse complement strand
AATCAAACATTATCAATGTTGCAAATCAACATTAATGATTTTCCCATAATTATACATAACTCACGTAAATCCCAACACATACACTTGTTTATATCTGTGGTTGGGGGGGGGAGTGATTTTGAAATTTGATTTAGAGATTTGATTTTGTATTCTGAAATAGCTTTTGTGTATATGCGAGAGGATGTCTATCTCTTTGCCTGTCCGGCCGAGGCTGCAGGGCCGGATGTTGAGGGTTGGGAGGCTGCTGGCCGGATGCAGGGGGGTGGGGAGAGGAACTAGGAACTATTGTGGGAAAGCGCCAAGCCATTACGACTATATAGCACTTGGAAGGGGTCAGGACAAGGATGGGACGGGGGGAAAGGAAAGGTGCCCAACCACTTGGACGGTCGGGGATTGAACGCCGACCTGCATGAAGCGAGACCGTCGCTCTACCGTCCAGTCCAAGTGGTTAGGTACCTTTCCTATCTGTGATAGGAAAGATGCTTGCCGTGATCGAAATCACGGCAAGCGTTCCGAACCGACTTATGTCGGGCACGGGAGTGTCTCAAGCCAGTTGAGGGGTCGGCCCCAGTGCCACACTTTGAGAAATATCGGCCAAAAGAGGGAATTACCCACCTGCGATTTCTCGATTCTGAAATTATGATTGTTTCTCCCGCAGACTTACTTAGCGGTTTCAGTGCTCAGCCCCTTTCCCATTATGTTGTTAATAAGGAGATATTAACAAATAAAGCTCCTTTATTCATTATCAGATTTACTTTTGTCGCGGAAATGTGATCTTTGAAGCAACGCCAAAGAATAGACTTCATTGTTATGTATGAAACACTGGCCGAATAATCTATCTTAATTTTGTATAAGTTACCTGAAAGATTATGGCTAACTTACCTTGAATAATAGGGCTAATTAAGTTACTTTGCTATGATAGAACTAAATTAACTGCAGTAGTATGAGTAAATTTCCTGGTATGACGGGGGACTATCTTCAGGTTATCTTGAGATGATTTCGGGGCTTAGTGTCCCCGCGGCCCGGTCCTCGACCAGGCCTCCACCCCCAGGAAGCAGCCCTTGACAGCTGACTAACTTCCAGGTACCTATTTACTGCTAGGTAACAGGTGCATCAAGATGAAAGAAACTCTGCCCATTGTTTCTCGCCGGCGCTTGGGATCGAACCCGGGACCACAGGATCACGCGTCCAGTCAACTCAGCCATCGGCTCCCTAGCTATTCACTAGCCATCACTAGCTATTAGTCTATTACAAGGACTAAGTTACCTTATATAACAGGACTAAGTTACGAAAAGATATATAGGTTATCTGATGCTATATTGTCAAGAGTTGTTTGAAAACATAGTTAGGTTCCTTCCCCCCCCCACAAATTATGAATTGTTTTGCATATATTTATTCGAGTTCCTGAATTGATGTAGCCATTAACCAGGCAGCACATGGAACGCTCACCCAACGCACCAAACAATGGGGGCAAACTAACAATGAACAAACTAACAATGGACACAAACAACATCAATATCGCCAGCCTCATTAAATACGCAGCAACCCACCGATAATAATTACATAATTATTCCAAAGTTGGAAATGTTTCGCAGAATAACGAGAGAGAGAGAGAGAGAGAGAGAGAGAGAGAGAGAGAGAGAGAGAGAGAGAGAGAGAGAGAGAGAGAGAGAGAGAGAGAGAGAGAGAGAGAGAGAGAGAGAGAGAGAGAGAGAGAGAGAGAGAGAGAGAGAGAATGAAAAAGAGAACTACCCAGCATCAAATGATCTGAGGTAGAAAATATATAACATCTCTTGCTTGCAATTTCACTAGGTACGTCATTTGAAACTTAAACTAAAAAAAAAACTTGAATACACAAATATAAATCCTTACTCATCAACAAACAAACGTTCATAGACTTACCCAACGTTGCCGCGACGGCCGTCAATACCAGGAGCCTCACCAAACGTTCGTACACTCCTGGGGCTCCCGGCGCCAAGAAACGTTTCACCAACACACACAAACGCTGCATAATGCTCCCTGGAGAAACGTTCGCAACACACTTCGATAAACGTTCAAAACACACGCGGTCTGCCGAAACGTTCCTCTCCTCCCCCCTTAGGAGAACACCAGTTAACAATCTGAGGATTGTCGTTCTCTGTGTTCAGGGGGAACTGTTCATTGGGGGATTGTTTTTAGGGCCTTAGACTTTGTTATTGTTTATTTATTTTTGTCATTTTCCCGAGTAAATGTTCTTTACTGGCCTTAGGGAGTGGGTGTTAGAAGTTGCTATTTGGAGGCCTGGTCGACGACCGGGCCGCGGGGACGCTAAGCCCCGGAAGCACCTCAAGGTATGAATGGTTCTGAGAAGAGGACGCTATGCCTCGTGAGCTGTGACCTGGGTCTTTGTGATCACTGCACTCTGGTCAATATTCTCACTGTGGTGTTCTTGCAAAAAAATACATATATGTAATTTCACTGTATTCACATTTAGACACGAGTCAACCCGCTTCACGTGCTCAACATTCTGGCAATTAGTTCATAAGGAATGTTAACGATATATTTCAATGTTAAGCATTAATGTTCACTTTGTTTCAGTCTTCTTCTTCTCGTGGAGTGTGACAAATAAAGGCTCCAGGATATTATTCACTTAGGCTGCGTTTTCGAAAACATTTGTTATATTTAACATAGTTTAAATATGGTAAAAAAAGGCGTTTAAACGAGTCACAACAATCTCAAACTTTCCCCATTAGCATCTCAGACTTTACCATTCACTAATATCATAGAATTACTCATATATTGTAGAATTATAGAATCTATAATTCATGAGTAGAGATTAATTCATATGCCTGATCGCAATTCAGGTGGCCGTCTCTCACAAATATGTCACTTGTGTCTCATTCTCGAACGTTTCTCATCCGGTTCTTCTTCTTGGAATGTCTGTAAGTATTTGCATAATTCTCATGTCTCTTATATTTCCTAAACGCACTGGTATAAAATCTTATTAAATCGGTGTCATGTGTTCGACTCTTTGAAACAATATAAATGTTCACGGGATTCAATATTTCCAGTTTTCCAGATCACTTAATTGACAAATTCTTAATTAACAATAATAAAATAATGTTATCAGAAACAATCCGGCACAGGACTAAGTTCAATAAATGACAATTATATGTTATTCATATTTGAAGTCATTATATCCTCATTATATTTTTCCATGGGAATTTATGTTTTTCGATCGAGGTAATATGTGTGCACAAGGGGTTACAAATCAGCAGTTTATTCACAGCGCAGCAGAATTAAGACTTGGTACATTTATCCTTTCTCTATATATATCCTTTCCCCATCGATCACTGTAAACCGATATCGTTTTAAGCTGACCTCAGCTCCAGCACAGAGGCGACATCTCCCCACAGACCGTCGGAGGCTGAGAGAGAGAGATTTTTATCCCCAAGTCCTTCATCGATTCTATTGTTGGAGACTTGAAGTATAAGGTGAGAAGGTTGCATGGACTTAGATAACCTTTCTTCTTATGTCAGAGAACCATGCTCTCTCTAGTTAACAAATGGGGGGTCAAGTTAAGTTAGTGGTGAATGAAATCACCGCTCTTAGACGAGGTCGGGGCCAGATCATCACTTCTAGCGAGAACCAAGACACAGATCTTAAACTCGCGAGGGGTCTAAGAAGCAAAATGTTATTATTGAATCTCTACAAGTAAGCCATATCGCTTCCGTTTAACGCGAGTAACGGGAGACCGACGTACCTTATACGAAGTGAGACAAGGTCATTACTCCCTGACTAAGGGGGACAACAGGTCATTACTTCCAGCATTAAGGTGATGACAGATCAATACTCTAAAAGATGAAGGGCAACTTGTGTTCCGGAGGAGTAAGGTGTAAGAGTCATCAGGGTTCCCATTTTCATCAGCACCATCACAAACCTGTAACCATAATATCATGTATTATTCACACCTCCTGAATGTAAATATTTCAATATATTTTTGTAATGCTTTCAAGGTCATGTGCAAAGTTATGCTATCATAATATACATCTATACTATTTGTCGTGTTTTAAAGAGCAGAGTTGCCAAATAAAAACAATCATGTAGTTCGTCTTGAATGTTTGGAACAAAACAAACATTGCAACCACACACACAACCTAAATAGACCGATTACTCCTTATTGCTACCGAACCCAAGTAAAATTCAACCATATTAGAAATATCTTAACAACATAAACGTCAATATCGTGATATAAAAAAAGGAGAAAACTGCCTAATCGGTAAGGGTGGTTCTTGCTTATTAGGTCAAGTCTTTAGAAACAAAGAACGACGTATTTTATATAGTGTATATTTACACGATCCTGGTTTTATTGAATGTTCAAATCAGTGGGAGGCCCATGCAGCCCCAACGCCCAAACCAGGCCCCCATTTCAAAAAAATAAAAAAATAAAATAAAAAAATTCAGCTCGGACAACCCAATGGTGAAAAAAGTAGCTGATGGTATGCTCAATGTTGCAACATCACAACAGGAGGCGGTGAGTGCCTCCCATGCAGGGGACTTTCTAGTGGCAGTAACCAATGTCAGCAAGAAGCACGTGTCTAGATGCGAAGACCCTCCGTGTTCCAGTGGCACTCTGCCTTGGTGACGCAATGCACACTGTATACAAATGTACTTGCAACAGGGTGGTATCTGACCATGCACTGCAGAAGCTTCAAGAATAAACATGTAAGACATGACAAAGTTAATGACATCAAGAGGAGCATTGCCTCAACCCAGTGCCCAGCAGAAAGAAAACCTCGCATTCTAATGGCCCGAAAACCATGGCGAACCGGCGCTTCGCCATGATTAGGTCGCAATATACCCGTGGACGAGGGGCAGTCAACTTGTGTGTAACTACACACGTGTGTCCAATATGGCTGACCTATATCCGCTTCACTGTGATTAGCCGCACGTGGTGCGGCTAATCACAGTGAAGTAGTAAAACCAAACAAATATAAACAACTGGAAGAGCAGTACACTTTACCTTCCATAACATCCGGGGATAATTAGCCCCATCAGGTAAGGGCGCCTTGAGCTTTTTTCCGAGAACTGGATTCTACTTTCATGGGACACTACCTGAGACTGTTTGAGGTTGGCGGCTAAACCCCTGGGCGTCTGGCCACCAACCTCGCCGCCTCACCCAACTTTTACATATGAAGCATGCGAGGTAGAGTGTCTCATAGGCCGGTCGGGTTTGGTTAAATTGCCACACTTCAGGAAATATCGGCATCAAAACCAACCCCCATGAGGTCAAATGATGAAACATGGGGTTTGTTGTCCGTAGATTTATTTCCAGTTTTCTGTGCTTCGTTATTTACTTTTATGAAATAGAGGAGGGATGGGGGGGGGGGGGTGAAAGAAGGAAGGAGAAGAGGGAGGGGGGTGTTTGAAGATAGTGACAGGAAGAGGTATGGAGAGAGGAAGAGGGGGGGACAGGTGTCGAGGTGATAAGAAGAGAGAAGAGAGGGAGAGGTGAGAGGGAAAAGGGGAAGATGGGGAGGAGAAAGTAGTGAGGAGTGGGAGAGAGTAAAAAATTAGAGATAGGGAAAGAGATTTGAGAGACAGGGATATTTGAGACAAGGATAAAGTGGAAGAGAGAGAGAGAGAGAGAGAGAGAGAGAGAGAGAGAGAGAGAGAGAGAGAGAGAGAGAGAGAGAGAGAGAGAGAGAGAGAGAGAGAGAGAGAGAGAGAGAGAGAGAGAGAGAGAGAGAGAGAGAGGGAGTGAGAGAGACCCGGGCGCAGCCGAGTCACTCCTCCTAGTTGGCTATAAACCATAGATGCAAATAAAAATGTTTATTTAATATATCATTAATATGACAAACGAAATAATCAGGTGTCTCAGAGCAGTTCTTATCGTGAGACTTACGACAACATCAGTTCGCAGAGAGAAAGCAAGACACATCTCCCCTATGTACCCTACGTTAACCATAACACATGTGACGTACCTTACAAACACACACACAGTTGTTCAGACTTGCTGACGAGAAAGCATATTTACAAATTCATTTTCTTTAAAAGCCTTATTTTTTGCGTTTACCTTTCTAAGAAAGTACACTGTAGGTCAACGAATTTACAGGTCACTATAAGCAAATCAAAATAATGCATTGGTATCCAAACTACCAATCCGTTGGACTTAAAGACTGCAGGGATCTACCTATCTACATTATACGACTCCCTAGAGCCCGCGGTGCTAATAACATGCCAATAAAATTACAACCAAGAACGGAAATTTTTAGCCAGACGAGAAAGTGATTCATGACGGTGCTTAACGCGGTCTGGAGATTATTGCCAAAGGCCACCAGCGAGGCATGGATACGCAATTTGTCTAGCTATCATCCTCTCCTATAACCCTGGCTCTATTGGATAATATATCATCTTGGCTTGAGAAAACTCTCTCTCTCTCTCTCTCTCTCTCTCTCTCTCTCTCTCTCTCTCTCTCTCTCTCTCTCTCTCTCTCTCTCTCTCTCTCTCTCTCTCTCTCTCTCTCTCTCTCTCTCTCTCTCTCTTTCTCTCTCTCTCTCTCTCTCTCTCTCTCTCTCTCTCTCTCTCTCTCTCTCTCTCTCTCTCTCTCTCTCTCTCTCTCTCTCTCTCTCTCTCTCTCTCTCCCTCTCTCTCTCTCCCTCTCTCTCTCTCTCCCTCTCTCCTGCACTCCATCACAAATTCTCACACAATAAAATTGAGAAAGCTCTTCTCGTTACGATGCTTTTATACGACACATAAAAACAGCAGGCCAAGGTTGCCAGAACTTTTATTGAACGACAGCTCTTTTTTGGGGGGGGGGGGGCCCACTCCTCAGAGCACACAATAGCCCCCAGTGAAGGCGATTCACGAGTTAAAATAATATCCGAGAGTGTAGGCGATAGCCCAGAGGCAAAATTACGAGTGAAGCACGAGCCACGAGTGAAGGCGATAACCTGGACTGAAGGGCCATAACTGCTATCTCTGTTATCTATTTCCGTATTCAGAGTTAGCGCAATATATTACGGGAAAAATAATTTCCTGTCAAAATAGATCATTGGCCGGAAAAACAAACTGTAATGATCGTCAGGGTTTATGACTGGAAATACACACACACACACACACACACACACACACACACACACACACACACACACACACACACACACACACACACACACACACACACACACACACACACACACACACACACATACACACGGTCCTAGCATGGAGCCCGTACCTTGTCAAGCACAAGACGAAGCTGGAAAAAGCTCAGAGGTATGCCACTAGACTAGTCCCGGGGCTAAGAGGAATGAGTTACGAGGAAAGGCTGCGAGAGATGCACCTTACGACACTGGAAGACAGAAGAGTGAGGGGAGACATCATCACTACCAACAAAATCCTCAGGCCTATTGACAGGGTAGACAAGAATCAACTATTCAACACTGGCGGTACGCGAACAAGGGGACACAGGGAGAAATTGAATACCCAAATGAGCCACAGGGACGTTAGAAAGAACTTTTTCAGTGTCAGAGAAGTTAACAGATGGAATGCATTAGGCAGTGATGTGGTGGAGGCTGACTCCATACACAGTTTCAAATGTAGATATGATAGAGCCCAGTAGGCTCAGGAATCTGTACACCAGTTGATTGACGGTTGAGAGGCGGGACCAAAGAGCCAAAGCTCAACCCCCGCAAACACAAATAGGTGAGTACACACACACACACACACACACACACACACACACACACACACACACACTCAGCACAGGATGAAGGGAAGGCAGCTTCCAACTTTTGAAAAAGAGAATGACTTAGGAGTGGACATAACTGGAGATCTAACACCCAAAGCCCACATCAGCTGGATAACGAGGGCAGCATGTGCTATCTTCTTGAGGTTATCTTGAGATGATTTTTTTTTCAATAGTCACGAATTCGTACGTACTTAGCTTTTAGATGGTAATGTACTGACGAGTAAAGAATTCTTGTAAAATAAATGAAGCTAAAAAACAAATAAATATTCCTAGGCCTAGTATAGCACACATATGTATTATATTAGGCCTCAGATATCGCGTATTAGACCCTAGCAAGGTTAGGTTGGGTTAAGTTAGTTTAGTTTGCCAAAGCAAATCAAGTAAAATAGTTTTCCGGTTTGTCCAACTCAATAGTTCGGATTTCTACTTTTTAATTTCGTTGTTAGCCGGTATATATATATATATATATATATATATATATATATATATATATATATATATATATATATATATATTAGTATATTTTGGTAGCAGTCTTTCCTGTAAACATATATTATTAAATATGACCGAAAAAGTAAGATTAATAATTCTAACACGAATTTTCTCAATCTTTCGTACATTACGCTTCACTGTTGGAGGTAAATCAAAAATCACTTCTCCAAAATTCATTTTTATTTCTAGTCTGACGCGACACGGGCGCGTTTCGTAAAACTTATTACATTTTCAAAGACTTCACAAATACACAACTGATTAGAACTTGCGTTTCCCTGATTTTATATCTACATTTGAGTGAGGTGGGAAGGGTGATGTGGCATTACATTTGAGTGAGGTGGGAAGGGTGATGTGGCATTAACACAAGACAGAACACTAGGGGATATTAATAGGGTATTAAAAGTATCAACACAAGACAGAACAGAAACAATGGGTATTGAATAGAAGTGTTTGTAGAAAGCCTATTGGTCCATATTTCTTGATGCTTCTATATTGGAGCGGAGTCTTGAGGTGGGTAGAATATAGTTGTGCAATAATTGGCTGTTGATTGCTGGTGTTGACTTCTTGATGTGTAGTGCCTCGCAAACGTCAAGCCGCCTGCTATCGCTGTATCTATCGATGATTTCTGTGTTGTTTACTAGGATTTCTCTGGCGATGGTTTGGTTATGGGAAGAGATTATATGTTCCTTAATGGAGCCCTGTTGTTTATGCATCGTTAAACGCCTAGAAAGAGATGTTGTTGTCTTGCCTATATACTGGGTTTTTTGGAGCTTACAGTCCCCAAGTGGGCATTTGAAGGCATAGACGACGTTAGTCTCTTAAAGCGTTCTGTTTTGTGTCTGGAGAGTTTCTCATGAGTAGGCTGGCCGTTTTTCTGGTTTTATAGTAAATCGTCAGTTGTATCCTCTGATTTTTGTCTGTAGGGATAACGTTTCTATTAACAATATCTTTCAGGACCCTTTCCTCTGTTTTATGAGCTGTGGAAAAGAAGTTCCTGTAAAATAGTCTAATAGGGGGTATAGGTGTTGTGTTAGTTGTCTCTTCGGAGGTTGCATGGCTTTTCACTTTCCTTCTTATGATGTCTTCGATGAAACCATTGGAGAAGCCGTTATTGACTTATAGGGTAAGGCAGGTCCTAGTCAATAACGGCTTCTCCAATGGTAAATAAATAAAATAAAATAAAATAAAAATGAATTTTGGAGAATTGATTTTTGAATTACCTCCAACAGTGAAAAGAAATGTACGAAACATTGAGAAAATTCGTGTTAGAATTATTAATCTTACTTTTTCGGTCATATTTAATTATATATATATATATATATATATATATATATATATATATATATATATATATATATATATATATATATATATATATATATATATATATATATATAAATAAATAAGATTCCTTGCCAGCGCTGTACACAGCCTTTGTGAGATCTGTTATTGAGTATGCTGCCTCAGCTTGGAACCCCCTAGATAAAGAAACACAAAATTAAACCAAAATAAGTCCAAAAATATGCATCAAACCTCGTTCCTGAACTAAAGGGACTGAGCTATGAAGAAAGATTGAGGGAACTGGACTTCCTACACTAAAAAAAAAGTAATGAGGGCAAACATGATAACGACATACAAGATACTAAGGGGAATTGACAAAGTAGATATAGAAGCAATGTTCAAATTAAGAAACATTAGAACGAATGGACGTAATTGAAAACTGGAAACACAGAAGAGTCACAGAAATGTCAGAAATAACTTTTTCCGTCTAAGAGTCGAAAATAAGTGAATCCGGGTAAATAAGGAATGAAAAAATGAGGGATTAAAAACCTGTATATCAAAGTGTCGAGACCAATTCGATACACTTATTAATTAATGTAAAAATGATAAGAAAAATATCATAAAAAATATCAGACAAGTATACAAGGCGACACAAGGGAGTATATCACGAAGACAAACCATCACCCGGTGTATGCATATATTGTATACATATACGTATATATGTATACAATATACACCACACGTGGAGAGTTTCTGCCTTCTTGTTAGCTGGTATTTGCTCCAATTTCAGTTGTTTCGCCTACTCTCGTTTAAACACTGTTTAAACACTGTTTAAACAACCCTAGGAACCCCCCCCCCCTAGCCAACACCACAACCCCCCAGCACCACAACCCCTCAACACCATAAGCTCCCAACACCACCACCTCCAAACACCACAACCCTCCCAGCACCACAACCCCTCAACACCATAAGCTCCCAACACCACCACCTCCAAACACCACAACCCTCCCAGCACCACAACCCCCAATACCTCAACCTCCAACACAACAACCTCACAACACCACAGCCCCCACCACAATCCCCAACCCCCCACCACAACCCACCAGCACTACAACCCCTCCCCCCCCACACCAACAAACTCCACGTTGCAGGAGACACCAAACATGACATGCTCATCAACGCTAATGGAAAATGTCTATCAGGAAGTTGTCTACCACCGCCGCTGCTGCGTGCGGCGCTAGTGGTGCAAGGTTCGCCCGCGTCTCTCCTCCCTTAACCCGGGATTTACGCCATCAGTTACGCCCAGAGGTCTAGCAATTTTTGTCCGTTAAGCGGCGTATGTGTTAACGTGGAGATAATGCTGCTCGATGAGTCTATTTTTGGCATTCAGAGCTTATATGGATGAAGGAGATATTTACAGGTGTTTCATCCATTTATATATAGCCCATCAGGTGATGGTGATGATAGCATGTGTGTGTGTGTATGTGTTTTATGTGTGTGCGTGTTTGTGTTTGTAATTTAAACAACAATAGCTTAGGAGAAAAGCTTTTTAATCCTCTCCCGCTCCTCGACCTCCTCTCACGCCGTCTGAAGTTCCCGCAGCGACAAGGTCAAGACGAGATCAAGACGAGGTCAAGACGAGGTCAGGTGTCGCAACAACTTGGCTGGTCATTCGCTTGATCCAGGAGTGCTGAACATTGTTTCCGGAGCGGCCCCCCCCCCACAACAACGTGTGGTACCCGCCGGCTTCCAGTCACCGTGGCATACCAAGGGGCTGAGCTCCTGAGTGCCAGGGTATTGGGTATTGAGAATCGAATATATATCGCATATTGGGTATCGAGTACTTTAACTCGAAATTGGGCAATGTTGAGTTTTGGGTGCTGAGGATTGTAAATTGGGTTCTGGGGGGGGGGATTGGGAGGGGTGTTAATTATTGTTTAGTAATAATATAGTGAAAAATTGTAGTAATATTGTAATTGTGAGTTAGGAATATTGTCTACCTGCTGTTGGCAATGATTTTTATCTGCTGGTAGTACTGCTGTAATTATATATATATATATATATATATATATATATATATATATATATATATATATATATATATATATATATATATATATATATATATATATTACTGTGATTATATACTGCTGGGATTATATATATTGTTCCATGTATTCCACCGAAACAAATCCATGTGGTCATCAATTTGTCTTTGTCGGATTTTTTTTTGGTTTTGTACATTTTATTTTGGGATATTGTGGAAAAAAATTCTGCTCCGTTGAGTGTGTGGAATTCTCTGCTGGCGGTATTGACTTGTTCTGCTAACTAATGTGTAAACATTTGTTAACGAGAGGATTTGTTTTAAGCTAAAAAGCGGAAAGAAATTATTCATTGTGATTCCCAGGTTGTTAGAGGAACGTCAGGGATTGTGTTGTTGCTTCTGTGCTGGTGGTTGTTGTGTTGTTCTTGCTGAGGTTGTTGTTGTGGTGTTCTTGCTGTTGATGTGTTGTGGCTGTTGATGTATGTGTTGATGTAAAGATCTCTACCCATAACCAAGGTGAAGATCACAACTCACAACCAAGGAGAAGATGAAGGTCTCAATACACAACTCACAACCAAGGAGATGAAGGTCTCAACACACAACCCAGCTGATGATCTTTACTTACAATACGAACTCCAAGGACAGAAAAAATGCTCCTTTTCTGCCCCTTAGTTATTATCCACTTGGAATGTTCGGAATAACGATGGCCTTTGCTTCTTAGCAGGGTCGTCGTTCGAGCCCCGATGGTTGGGCACCGTTCCATCACGCCGTTTCTCCCCTGTTCCAGAACTTGACCTGGGATAAGTCAAGCTCTGGAATAGGAGAGTGTACCCCCCTTCCAGAGCTAGTCATACCCGCTTAATTTGCGGTATTCTCTTGATCTCACCTCCACCTTCCTTGCCTTACTAACTTAATTGTCTTACTTATATTTAACAAGACCATTATCCACACTGTTTCACTCCTCGACGTCTGATTGGCTATTGATATCCTCCCGTTCTTCACTTTTCCTTTTATACACCTTTCATATCCTTTTTTCCCCTGTATCCCCTCTATTCCATTATCGCTATGCAATTACTCCTTACCTCGTCTTTCCCCCTTCCCTTCCCCCCTCTCTCCTCTTCCCTACCACTTTCCTCTCTCCCCGGAAAAGAAATTCTCCTCCCACATAAAATAACAGATTTTCCTGACTTTTCCCAGTGATCAAATTGCATTCGTTATTATGTCAACACAGTGTTAGTGTGTGTCTGTATATGTTCGCCTCGCATGGGTAAAAACTTTAGTGTTTTGTATCTTAACTGTATTGTGGACGTGTGTTTCGCTCTATGTGCCTTTTCACTTCTTTGAGTGTATATATATATATATATATATATATATATATATATATATATATATATATATATATATATATATATATATATATATATATATATATATATAAACACATACCAAAAGAATAGGGGTGGTAGGAGAAGAAAATATCAAAGTGTTCAGTGAGGATCCACAAGATCTTTTCTTAGTACTCTCTATTTTCTTCTCCGAGGCTATGGGTCCCAACACTTGCACCAGAGGTGGTACCCCTTATATATTAAAAATATATATATAAAATTATGAATTAATTGATATACTAATAAATGAATTACAATTTGAGCTATACAAGAAAAATGAATGCAATAAATTATACAAATTTAGCTGTGAGAAAATATTTTATAAAGAATTATGCACAATTCATACAAGGAAAAGCAGGAAAAACGTCGGGCTAACGACGCAATTCACATAAAAAACACAGTTGGTGAAACCCATGACGATGTTTGAGTGTGAACAATAACGTAAGGGTCATCATCAGCAATACCCGACTATTTTGTATCACTGCGGGATCGAACACCGAGTATACAAGAAATTGAGGTTGTCGATTTATCGACCAAACTAGAATGGAGAATAAGGAGGCAATGAGTCACAATAACGTGGCTGAAGTATATTGACCAGACCACACACTAGAAGGTGAAGGGACGACGACATTTCGGTCCGTCCTGGACCATTCTCAAGTCGATTCTCAAGTCACACAATCGAATTGAGAATGGTCCAGGAGGGACCGAAACGTCGTCGTCCCTTCACCTTCTAGTGTGTGGTCTGGTCAACATGTAGAATAACATTTATATATATTTTTTGGTGGCTTCTGGCAACGAGCTAATAGATAATCAAGCAAAATAAAAGAACAAATAAAACAGTAAATAAGATATAAAAAATAAAAATAAAAATAAATAAGAAAACAAGAAAATAAACTTAACCATAAAACAAGCCAAGCCGAAGCAAAAAAAAAAATAAAAAATAAAAAGGAGAAGAATTTAAAACTGACACATTGCAAATTGAATTCACAACCAACTGGTTCCCTCATTTTCCGAAATTTTGAGCAATGTATCTGGCAGGCACGAGCAGCGGGGTCTTCAGTATCACTGAACAACAGCTCATGACTTTAAGCTGACCTCAATAGACTTACGGAAATAAATGCAAAGTGACCGATCGGGTGGATGGGGGTAATAAGGTACGAAAGGTACCTTACTACCACGGGTAATAAGGTACGAAGGATAAGGTACGAAGGTACCTTATCCTTCCTCCCCTCCACTAGCTCCTATTTGTGCTTTCTGACCGACCAGGCATGGTTAGAAAGGGCCAAAAATAGAGTTTAGATACGGTTGTGAATTGTCAGATATTTTTGGATAGAGCGTAATATAGCTAGGAATGCCTAACAGAATGCCTAACAGGACATGAATGCCTAACAATAACAGAATAATCATTACAAAATGAAGGTGACATGGTCAAGAAGGATTTCTTGACCGCCTGAATTTCTTTCTATTTAAGACACAAACTCATGTCTTAAATATTGGCACTACATTATCTTCTCTCCAAATCTCTGCATGGAAGTTCTCCTCCTTTTGGTAATTGTATCTTTGCGTTACTACGGGCACACCATAGCCCGTGCTACTTGGAACTTTTTGTTCCAGGTAGCGAATCTTAAACAACAACAACATCTTTGCTACTTCTTCCAGTAGCATGAAGTTGGGTAGGACAACCGTACTCTGCACCCTCTTCTCGTCCAATCATCGTCGGGGCTCGGGCCTCTAAAGGGACCTGTCAGTTTTAGCGGCAAGCTATTGGCTACCGGAATGATGTCATCATTTATCTAATTTTCTGATTGGGTGACGCACATCATCACACACCCCCCCACCCCACCCCATCCATCCTAACCTTCATCAACTACAGCATACGTGATCAAACTTTCCAGGCACCTCCCGCCAAAATATGTCGACCGTCCAAGAATTCGAAAATATTTCACGACCCCAGGATGGCCGTGCTGACTCGGTGTTCCTGCCAAATCAGATCAGAATCTCCTGTCATAAATGGGTTGTACATTTACAACCGAGAAAACTATTATAGCATAACAATAATGATCTGTCCTCCTTCAGACTCGTATTATACATGTTATTGATATGTCATTATGTCAGTGACGTGTCTAGACAAAAATATTATTATTTATATATAATTACATATTATGAATATATGAATGTAAGTATGTATGTAAATTACATATATAACTCAGGGAATGGGAAGGAAATCATACACGAGTACATGTTTGTATGTGAGTGTGTGTGTGTGTGTGTGTGTGTGTACTTACCTAGTTGTGTTTGCAGGGGTTGAGCTTTGGCTCTTCGGTCCCGCCTCTCAACCGTCAATCAACTGATGTACAGATTCCAGAGCCTACTGGGCTCTATCATATCTATATTTAAAGCTGTGTATGAAGTCAGCCTCCACCACATCAATGCCTAATGCATTCCACCTGTTAACTACTCTGACACTGAAAAAGTTCTTTCTAACATCCCTGTGGCTCATTTGGGTACTCAGTTACCACCTGTGTCCCCTTTTTCGCGTACCACCAGTGTTAAATAGTTTATCCTTGTCTACCCTATCAATTCCCTTGAGAATTTTGTAGATAGTGATCATGTCCCAACTTACTCTTCTGTCTTCCAGTGCCATGAGGTGCATTTCCCGCAGCCTTTCCTCGTAACTCATACCTCTTAATTCTGGGACTAGTCTTGTGGCATACCTTGAACTTTTTCCAGTTTCGTCGTGTGCTTGACAAGGTACGGGCTCCATGCTGGGGCCGCATACTCCAGGATTTGTCTTACATATGTGGTATACAAGATTCTGAATGATTCCTTACACAGGTTCCTATAGGGTGTTCTCATATTAGCCAGTCTCGCGTATGCCGCAGACGTAATTCTTTTTATGGGGGCTTCAGGAGACAGGTTTGGTGTGATATCAATTCCTGGATCTTTCTCTCTGTCAGTTTCATGAAGTACTTCATATCCTATTCTGTATCCTGTGTCTGGCCTCCTGTTTCCACCGCTTAGTTTCATTACTTTGCACTTACTCGGGTTGAACATTAGCAGCCATTTGTTGGACCATTCATTCAGTCTGTCCAGGTCATCTTGTAGCCTCCTAATATCATCCTCTGTTTCAATCCTCTTCAAAATTTTTGCATCATCGGCAAACATTGAGAGAAGCGAGTTTATACCCTCTGGGAGATCATTTACATATATCAGAAACAGTATAGGTCCAAGGACTGAACCCTGCGGAACTCCACTGGTGACATCTCGCCAATCTGAGGCCTCATCCCCTCACAGTGACTCGCTGTTGCTTAGGTAGTCCCTTATCCAATGGAGTACCTTCCCTTTCACTCCTGCCTGCATCTCCAGCTTTTTCACTAGTCTCTTGTGTGATACTGTATCAAAGGCTTTCTGGCAATCCAAAAAAATGCAGTTTGCTCACTCCTCTCCTTCTTGCCGTGTGTGTCGTGTGTCGTGTGTGTGTGTGTGTGTGTGTGTGTGTGTGTGTGTGTGTGTGTGTGTGTGTGTGTGTGTGTGTGTGTGTGTGTGTGTGTGTGTGTGTGTGTGTTTACTAGTTGTGTTTACTAATTGTGTTTTGCGGGGGTTGAGCTTTGCTCTTTCGGCCCGCCTCTCAACTGTCAATCAACTGTTTACTAACTACTTTTTTTTTTCCCCACACACCACACACACCCCCCCAGGAAGCAGCCCGTGACAGCTGACTAACTCCCAGGTACCTATTTACTGCTAGGTAACAGGGGCACTTAGGGTGAAAGAAACTTTGCCCATTTGTTTCTGCCTCGTGCGGGAATCGAACCCGCGCCACAGAATTACGAGTCCTGCGCGCTATCCACCAGGCTACGAGGCCCCTGTGTGTGTGTGTGTGTGTGTGTGTGTGTGTGTGTATGTGTGTGTGTGTGTGTGAGTGCTTTACAACTCCCCCATTCACCTCACACGCTCACCATCCCATTCACCGCCACAATTAAAGCCAAGACGACAACATTTGAGTCACATTCTTTGAACTCTTGCCGAGTACCTGCACTCCATAACCCTATCAGAGGTCAAATCTCCTCACACCCGTCCCATGCAACCCTCCCGTCCCTCACACCCGTCCCATGCAACCCTCCCGTCCCTCACACCCGTCCCATGCAACCCTCCCGTCCCTCACACCCGTCCCATGCAACCCTCCCGTCCCTCACACCCGTCCCATGCAACCCTCCCGTCCCTCACACCCGTCCCATGCAACCCTCCCGTCCCTCACACCCGTCCCAGGCCTCGTTCTCATTTCCCCTCATCAGTACCTATCACCTCATTCAACTATCTATCAGGAAGAAAACTAGTTCAACAGCAGAATTAATGATCTTCCAGACAACACACTGCAGCCTTAATCGCGGCTCACACCCTGAATATAGGCAACTGCTATAGGCAACGAATATATATATATATATATATATATATATATATATATATATATATATATATATATATATATATATATATATATATAATTTTTGGCAATTAAGAAAAAACATTGGATTGTTAAACATGTAATTAAAATATTACGAGAGAATTTGCTGTCAATAATACCCAAGTTTTCTGAAAAAAACAAAACCAAAAAACACCCACACAAACACACTAATACATAGACAAGTGTACAAGCAAACGCGCACATCAAGCAAAAAATACATACCCACACATTCACACACCCGTACACCCACATAACTCTTCTCCCCCCCACCCACACACACAAACACTCCTCACATATTAAATTAAAACGGGACCTTAATTAATGATATATCAAGTGTATTAAAAATACGCACCAAAATTCACATTAAGAGGAAGAGTTATGGATGTAAAGCAATTAATCTGATTATATTTATATTCTACCGAGTGCTGGCGAAGATTTTAATTCTGCTAAGTAATAATTTAATTAAAACAATTAGCAGAGAATTGTAAGTATAATAAAATTGGTATGGATTAATATTTTATTATACATTATTTGACCCATTTAGTTTAAACACTATTATTTAATGGAACATTATTATTTGCGTGTATTATAAATATATAAAAATATGCATTTGCTGTTATAAATGTTTTAGATAATACATTTAACTATGGACATTTAGACGAATATTTTCTCTCTTATGTCTACCTTGAGATGGTTACCTTGAGATAATTTCGGGGCTTAGCGACCTCGCGGCCCGGTCGTCGACCAGGCCTCCTGGGTCTAGCAGATATAGATATAGATATTATATACATATATAGATTGATATAGATATAGATATTGTTGCATTAGTGGGTCTGACAGCTGAGTGGACAGCGCTCGGTATTCGTAGTCCTGAGGTTCCGGGTTCGATCCCCTGTGGAGGTAGAAACAAATGGGCAGAGTTTCTTTCACCCTGATGGGCCTGATCGCCTAGCAGTAAATAGGTACCTGGGAGTTTAAACAGCTGCTACGGGCTGCTTCCTGGGTATGTTTAACAAAAAGAAGGCCTGGTCGAGGACCGGGCCGCGGGGACGCTAAGCCCCGAAATCATCTCAAGATCTCAAGATAAACAAGTTGTTAGGGGCCATTGAGGGTCGTTAGGGGGTTGTCATGTCGTGTTATGACGGAGCTGAGTGCCCCGTTACTCAGCCCTGCCCCTCACCACACAGCCCTGCCCCCTCACCACTCAGCCCTGCCCCCTCACCACTCAGCCCTGCCCCCTCACCACTCAGCCCTGCCCCCCTCACCACTCAGCCCTGCCCCCCTCACCACTCAGCCCTGCCCCCTCACCACTCAGCCCTGCCCCCCTCACCACTCAGCCCTGCCCCCTCACCACTCAGCCCTGCCCCCCTCACCACTCAGCCCTGCCCCCCTCACCACTCAGCCCTGCCCCCTCACCACTCAGCCCTGCCCCCTCACCACTCAGCCCTGCCCCCCTCACCACTCAGCCCTGCCCCCTCGCCATCTTGTGTGGGACAGAAGCCGAGGCACATCAAGGACAATATTGAATTGTATATATATATTTTAGCATCCATCTATCAGGAAATATAAAGCGTTATGGCAACGTCGTGACAACGTCATGGCAACGTCATGGCAACGTCATGACAACGTCATAGCAACGTCGTGACAACATTGTGGCAACAACCACCGTGGGGGAAAAACCTCAACAAATTGCTGTGGATTTTTTTTATTCAGCAAGAGGGTACATAAAATGAAGTTAAGGGGTTGATTGATCGTGTTTTTTGAGAAGGATGTAAAAAAATGGATGATTCGTTTATGTGTGTATACGTGTGTATTCACCTAGTTGTGCTTGTGGGGGTTGAGCACACACACACACACAGTGTGTGTGTGTGTGTGTGTGTGTGTGTGTGTGTGTGTGTGTGTGTGTGTGTGTGTGTGTGTGTGTGTGTGTGTGTGTGTGTGTGTGTGTGTGTGCGCGCGCGCGTGTGTGTGTGTGTGTATGTGTGTGGCGGGGATACACCAACGATACTGAATACACCAACGGCAATCTAGTTAAAACATCGAAGCATCTGACGAAGGCCATCCGTTCAAATTATCGGGGATTCGGTTGTTGACAAACATAATTGCTTACTTGTTGTTCATTGGCTGAGCTGATGTTCGTCACTGCTGGCCACTAACCCTCACTGAGAGAAAACGTTATTGACAAACGTTGTCAATGCCTCTTGGCTCTGACAAAATTTAATTCGTGTTAACAGCTATCTAAAAGAGTTAACACGAAGTCACTCTGAGCCAGTCTTCTCCCTTCAGTCTTAATCTGGCAATCAGACTTCTCACTTCACCTCAATTTCAAAGGACGAAAACCTGATCTACATTTATTTTAAATACCTAAAATTGTATCTGGTCTCTTTAATTAGCCACTACGTAAATTATCCAACCTTCAAACCAAGCCAGAAACGTTCGAATCCCAACAGCTAGCCCACCTATTAGTTGAGAGGACTGGTTGACAGGTAATCCCCTCTCCACCGCCCAGACGTCGACGCAACAGCCAATTTGAGAGATCAATTTGTTGAGAGGTCAATTTCGCGAATGACGTCAGCGTGGCATCTCAGAGCCGTCTCCATGCCCGGGTAGGACACTGATAAGCGTTGATTGGTCGACCTTCCCGTCCAATAACAGTTTGCCGCGTCACACGTCGCCACGTTGACATCGTTACGTTAACAAAACCAAAATTCCGGCCTCCAAGCGCCATCTTTTGAATGACAGGAGTTGACAATAATTGCTCTAACTCAAACCCTAGATATATATCCAGGCTAAAAAAAAACATTAATAAATAATCCTAACACATGCTTTAAAACATCTCGAGAATGTAACAACACTCTCATTTGACTTCTACTCTCTGGTTGTCCAGCTGCACTCTCATTTGACGTCTTCCCTTTGGTTGGTGTCGCCATCTGCCTGACCAAAACTGAAGGACATTTTAGCTACCAGCTGGGGCTGGATACACATGTACGGTCCCACACCAGCTGCCTCCATATAGGCATAGTGGTCTACAGCGCGTCCTACGGATAATTATCGTACCCTTCCAGCTGTCTAAAATCCTTCCAGGACAATTTATTATGATCCCATCCAGATGACGTGCTCGAATGTTATTATTTGGGATCTGAAGGCATCACGGTTTACTCTGTGCGGTAAACTGGAATATGACAATGCTGCCTGTCATATTCCTGGGTCTGTGTCTGGGGTGCTGGGGTCTGTGTCTGGGTGCTGGGGTCTGTGTCTGGGTGCTGGGGTCTGTGTCTGGGTGCTGGGGTCTGTGTCTGGGGTGCTGGGGTCTGTGTCTGGGGTGCTGACGTCTGTGTATGGGGTGCTGGGGTCTATGTCTGGGGTGCTGGGGTCTGTGTCTGGGTGCTAGGGACTGTGTCTGGGGTACTGGGGTCTGTGTCTGGGGTGCTGATGTCTGTGTCTGGGGTGCTGGGGTCTGTGTATGGGGTGCTGGGGTCTATGTCTGGGGTGCTGGGACCAATGTCTGGGTGCTGGGGCTACGAAGGCATCCCACCTATTAGAGCCTTGAATGAATGCTTGATAGTGTAATCCCGCAGAGTCGCCATGATGTTCTGGTATTATTTTTGTTCAAGGTCAATAGATACAGATTAGAAAAAGGGAAGGACAATATAACAATCTTGAAGGCTGTGCGGGCACCGAGGCCACTGAACATAAAGGGAACGAATAGGTTTTTTTTCCTCACCAGCGAGTCAAGTGGAAGGTTGGTGACTTTTTCTAGCTGTGATTTCAGAAAGGTGATATATATACCAACTTAGTTTGCTACTCGTGCAAAATAGAAAACACATAACAAAACAAACATAACAAAATACATAACAAAACACATAACAAAACGTTTCTGCCCGAAACGCTTTGCGTAATAGTGGCTTTAGGCATTGTATGTACTAGCTCTATCTATAAAGCCAACAAACTTTGTAAATCTCTTTATGTATGTACCTTACCTAAATAAAGATTATTATTATTTATTATTATAACAAATTAGCCTCTGATGGGATAGACATCTTGTGAGAAGGCAGGAAGCCTAGAGAGCATCGATTTTGTCAGGTATTGTCTTCAGGTTGGGGGCAGCTCCTCAAGCAATGGCAACCCGTTCTCGCACCTGCTTAAAGTCAATATTGGCTTGTTAATAAGTTCATATGTGACGTACTAATTTATTGTGAATATTTTAGTTTACCTTGAAAAGCTGAATAGAAAACTCCGACCTAACCTAACCTTCTTAGTATGTTAAGATAAACATCTTATTGCTTCTTAATTACAATTAGTACTTAACCTAAACATATATTGATATTACAGTTTATAAAAATAATAAAACAAAACCAAAATGTTTAAATAAATTGTAAAGCAACTCAGGATATGGTCAACTATTGTATAAAATCTCTATTGTTTAATAAAACTGAAAACGAAATTCCTAATATTAAAACTAGTGTTTAGCAAACCTGTTGGAAGAGTTTGTACCTTAAAAACAAAATATAACTTGGCATATACCACATATGTACGTATTAATCAGTCAAATAGTGACTATAAGCAGTAAGTCATATATGTACTGTCTTGTGCGAGAGCGGGTTGGCAATGGAAAGGGAACACCCTTGGAGGGCATCGTCCACAGGATCAATTATGCGAATGGCTGCCAGGATATCTTCTACTCAGTACTGTGAGGCGGAAGAGGAGACGATTACACCTTTTGGTGAAGTCAAGGATTAGCCCCAGATTGACTCCGGCCTCGTAGCCTGGTGGATAGCGCGCAGGACTCGTAATTCTGTGGCGCGGGTTCGATTCCCGCACGAGGCAGAAACAAATGGGCAAAGTTTCTTTCACCCTGAATGCCCCTGTTACCTAGCAGTAAATAGGTACCTGGGTGTTAGTCAGCTATCACGGGCTGCCTCCTGGGGGTGGAGGCCTGGTCGAGGACCGGGCCGCGGGGACACTAAAGCCCCGAAATCATCTCAAGATAACCTCAAGAATGGTCTTGGATTTTAGCTACTGACCTTCATGGCCAAGTCAGAGAAGGTAAAGGTATATCACGGGTATACTGCACGAGGGTATACTGCACGTGGGAGGAATACGAGGACATGGAGCTGGGAAATGAGGATAGAGTGTAGGAACCTCAAACTCACTTGGACCATCGGGGATCGAGCGACGACCCTGTAAGAGAGCAGGCACACCAGAGAAGCTACTAGCATAAATAGACAACACCTTTACCAGTCGCGTGCTTGTGCATGGTGGGGGGGGGGGGAGAGGTAGTTAGGTAATCAGACGATCTGAATGAGTCGATAGACATTGATGTTCAATAATGCGAGTCCTGAAGTGCCACTTCGTCTTGCCAATATACAGTGCATTAAAGAAATTACATTTGTATTGATAAACAATTAGCGTTTGAAACTCTTCAAACACAACATAATGAATCAAACCTTAACTCGTTTATTTTGGCTTTAAAGAATAAACAGAGTGAAGCATGCGGGGTAAAAAGCCCAACCACTTGGGCTGGACGGTAGAGCGACGGGGTCATGCAGGTTTCATGCAGGTCAGCGTTCAATACCCGACCGTCCGCCAAGTTGTTGGGCACCATTCCGTCTCCCTCCTCCCCCTTGTTTCATTCCAAATCCTTATCCTGATCCTATCCCAGTGCTATATAGTAGCAATGTCTTGTTGCTTTCTCCTGATAGGTCCCTTCGGGGTAAAAATCATCCCGCAGTTCACGAAAAAGATCGACAATTGAATAACTAAATGAACGTGAACAAGCAGCGGAAAGTATAGTTATTATTGTTAACAATTCTGACTACTTTTTGTTGCAATTCTTGTACATTAACGTGATAAATATTTCATTCACTTGGGCCATTGGAGTTTCGAACCCGGGACCACAAAAGCTGTAGCCCTTAGCTCTAACCATTATAACCAGTTACGTATCTCTTGGAATCCTTCTCTGTTTTGGGTGTTCGGGTGTGTAGTGGTTAGATAGAGCTCCCGGCTACCGCTTTTGTGGTCCTGTGTTCGAGGCTCCGATGACCCGAGTGAATGAAATGATACTATTCACCATAGGGTGAACTAGCAGTTCAAAAGTGAGGATGTAAACAAATAGACACAAACATCCCATACACCAGATGTATGAATCTGCGACGATTGTCGAGTCTGTAAAACATTTTCAGGAGGGAGAGTGAGACGGTAACACGCCGTAGAGACGAGGTAGAGGTGCCAGGGAGGATAAACAGGTGAGGTAGGTGTGCCAGCTGGCAGGAAAAACAGGTGAGCCGAACACAAGCAAATCAAACATAGTCAAACAATGACTGACGATTTGCAGATTTAGGAAATTTCCAATACAGGCGAAGATCAGTATATTGTCGCATCAGCCACGCCATCTACCTAACACCCTGAGTGCTTCAACCACCAGTTCTCCCTCCTCCTCCTCCCTCCCACTACCAATTCCTTCACTTCCACAACTCTCCAGTACAATCTTAACTTTCCCAAGGCCTTCTGTGACTCTACCCGAGAGAGAGAGAGAGAGAGAGAGAGAGAGAGAGAGAGAGAGAGAGAGAGAGAGAGAGAGAGAGAGAGAGAGAGAGAGAGAGAGAGAGAGAGAGAGAGAGAGAGAGAGAGAGAGAGAGAGAGAGAGAGAGAGAGAGAGAGAGAGAGAGAGAGAGAGAGAGAGAGAGAGAGAGAGAGAGAGAGAGAGAGAGAGAGAGAGAGAGAGAGAGAAAGAGAGAGAGAGAGAAAGAGAGAGAGAGAGAGAGAGAGAGAGAGAGAGAGAGAGAGAGAGAGAGAGAGAGAGAGAGAGAGAGAGAGAGAGAGAGAGAGAGAGAGAGAGAGAAAGTGAGAGAGAGAGAGAGAGAGAGAGAGAGAGAGAGAGAGAGAGAGAGAGAGAGAGAGAGAGAGAGAGAGAGAGAGAGAGAGAGAGAGAGAGAGAGAGAGAGAGAGAGAGAGAGAGAGAGAAAGAGAGAGAGAGAGAGAGAGAGAGAGAGAGAGAGAGAGAGAAAGAGAGAGAGAGAGAGAGAGGAAGAAAGTTTTTTTCCGCAGGAGGGACCAGACACAAGGGGGCATTACCTCCTAGTAATGGCGACACCCATCACCCACAATGACCAACCGAA
>NC_091154.1:28672304-28705270 GCF_040958095.1 Procambarus clarkii | reverse complement strand
TCCAACAAGTCTCCAGCACTGTATTTATTGTGTATTTACTGTTTATATTTACTATTTGTGCCTGCAGAATCGAGCTAATAGCTCTTGGGACCCCGCCTTTCTAACTAATCTATTTTTCCTCTATTATGTCTATTACATTTACTTCTCTCTATCACACACACATATATGCCCAGGAAGCAGCCCGTAGCAGCTATCAAACTCCCAGGAAGCTATTTACTGCTAAGTGAACAGGAGCATTATGGTGAAAGAAACTTTTACCATTTGTTTCTGCCTCGGTCGGGAATCGAACCCGGGCCTTTAGGACTACAACCTCGAGCGCTGTCCACTCAGCCGCGAGGTCCCCGCGGACACACACACACACACACACACACACACACACACACACACACACACACACACACACACACACACACACACACACACACACACACACACACCTGTATGCAGTTGGGGCACACACACACGCACTCACACACATACACACTCACACAAACATACACACAGCTTATGTGTGTGTGTGTGTGTGTGTGTGTGTGTGTGTGTGTGTGTGTGTGTGTGTGTGTGTGTGTGTGTGTGTGTGTGTGTGTGTGTGTGTGTGTGTGTGTGTGTGTGTGTGTGTGTGTGTGTGTGTGTGTGTGTGTGTGTGTGTGTGTGTGTGTGTGTGTGTGTGTGTGTATTACCTTTGGATTTGGTTTGTTGACACGTCCCCAGTCGATACCTGATTGTGATACCACAGCTAAAAATGTTTACAGTGCCTCAGTTAATGTTTAAGCTCTCACACCTGACATATGATAGATAAGCTGATGTCTATTCGTGCTGCAACAGTTAATTTTGTTGTTGTTAATGTCAATGTAACTCTTAATATATAATAATAATAAGTGTATTCATATAATAACCTGAAGCTTATTTTCATCCAACTTTTTTATATTTTTAAAGCTGATGTTTGTTTATGTTAGCTAAGCTTTTATTTATGTTAACGTTTCTCAATCTGATAATGTTTTAAGTAATATCAACATGATTTTTACGCCCATATGATAAGTGTTTACATTGTATCAGCTGATGAGCCAGGATAAAGCACCATCATTTGTTCTACACCAGCTTAGTTGATCTATTTTTCACACTGCATCACGTGGTCTATATTTAAACTGCCTCTGCTGATCTTTATGTACAATAGATCGACTGAACTTCATCGTCTGCGTTACTTACATTTGACCTGAAAAGGAGCTTTCTCCTGAAACTGAAATCAGCAAAATGTTCCCGAAAAGTAAGATTTATAAAGAGACAGAAAACGGTGGACAGAAAGGAAAACAAAAAACGAGAAAGAAAGGAAAAAGAAAGGAAAAAGAGAGAAATGATTCTTGTGTTAAAGTGTCTTGCTTCTCTACCGTACACCTTGTACTCCATCCCTCACCACCCGGAGTGGCAACCGACATGGAGAGAGAGAGAGAGAGAGAGAGAGAGAGAGAGAGAGAGAGAGAGAGAGAGAGAGAGAGAGAGAGAGAGAGAGAGAGAAAGATAGAGAGAGAGAGAGAGAGAGAGAGAGAGAGAGAGAGAGAGAGAGAGAAGGGGAGGCTGTGTAGTCCTCGGGAGGGGCAAAGGCAGACAGGGGACGGAGAAAGTGTGGCAGGAAGAAAGGTAGGATGCTAAAAAATGAAGACACGGAAGAGGAGGTGAATTTAAGAAAGCTAGGGAGAAAAAACTGAGTTGAAAAGGAAAAAATGTAGGAGACATGAATGCAAAATGTATCTGTATTTGGTGTGTGTGTATTTACATTCACCTAGATGTACTTGCAGGGTACATCTATATTTGTTTTGCATCCATTCCATTATATTCCTTTACGACTCTTATACTGATTTTTTCTCGAGCTTTTCTCTGATTCATTTGTGCTTCCATCTATTAAACTTTGATGGCTCCATTAAACTGTGGCGCCATTAAATTAAACTTAAAGACACTATAACTTAATAGGTATACTGTTTCCTGTTCTGAAACAAAGCTGTTTTATCAACTTTGTCATTCCCCTCAGAATCTTACGTCGTCATCATGTCCTCTTTATTCTTTCTCTGTTTCGGTTTGGTCTCGTAACTCAGGAACGAGGCTTGCTGCATATCATAAATTTGGGTCCGAAATGGCTCCTTTGTCTAAATTACTAAAGGTTATACGGACGTTGGCCAGTTTCGCATAAGCCAATGACGTTATTCAGTTTGTGTGTTTCTGGTATTAGATTTTATGTTATGTCTACTCGTAGGTCTTTTTCTGGCACTTGAATCTGTCTCCTCCTTCATCCTGTACTGCGTAATAGGTCTTTTAAGAGTTATTTTTTTTAGACCACTTTTGTAGTGTCGAGATCCATTTGTTGGATTTTAGGGTTCAGTTGTCTTTTGTTTCATCTCATTAGTTATGGATAATCTTTAAACATTTAAGTTGAAGTAACATCAATCATTGTGGACCTCCATTAGTTACACCTATCCACTCTGATATCTCTGATCTCTTTGTAACCCCTTTTCTTTCCTTTTTCAGACGTACTTCTTAACCCATATTAAGACCAAATATACAATCCTGCTTCTGTAGCTTCAGTAGGAATATCTTGTGTGTTAGACAGAATCGACTGCTTTCTGACAGTTGATTAATATGCAGTCTGCCTCTCCCACTCGTGTTTGATTTTTATTTGTTTTACTGAAGAACTGTTATGAGCTTGGCAAACAGTGTATTCCTTCAATAAATTCATGTATGTATTTGGAGACAAAGTTGAGCTGTCCAGAGTGTTCCACTATCCTGCTTCCAATTCAAGTTGTTTCTTAACGCTTTCAGGTGTCAATGGCGTATCTTTGACTCTTTCCTGTGCAGGCGTCTGTCTTGCTTAAGCTCTTAACTCTAGTACCTGACCAGGCTCCATCATTAAGATTTCCTTCAATCTTTCGTACAGATACTTCTCCTGCTGATGTAGCTACGGATCAGTTTAGACAGGTCCTTAACAGCTTATTACTTTATCATTCTTCTAATTTATGAGTATTCGTTTGCAGTCCTCTTGCATATATTGTGATTTCCTTCTTTTCTGTGTCTTTACTTTTTTTCTTGTCCTGTCACTTCTCTTTGCCACCAGCCACTGTGTGTCAAACTATGGGTTAATGCTCGCTTTGGTCGCATTGTCCCTAAACAGTGGAATGGAATTTTCTCCAGCTTCACTGCGTTAACTTGAAATATAGTCCAGCATGCTTTGTACCGATTTTAGTCGAGTTCTCTTTCCTATACTCTTTCCTCCCGGAATTCTTTGACCTTTTGATATTTCCCTTTGCCGGTATGCTAGCCTTACTCTTCCTCTGTGTGTGTGTGTGTGTGTGTGTGTGTGTGTGTGTGTGTGTGTGTGTGTGTGTGTGTGTGTGTGTGTGTGTGTGTGTGTGTGTGTGTGTGTGTGTGTGTGTGTGTGTGTGTGTGTGTGTGTGTGTGTGTGTGTGTGTGTGTGTGTGTGTGTGTGTGTGTATGTGTGTGTGTGTGTGTGTGAGTGTGTGTGTGTGTGTGTGTGTGTGTGTGTGTGTGTGTGTGTGTGTGTGTGTGTGTGTGTGTGTGTGTGTGTGTGTGTGTGTGTGTGTAGAAGTGGGTTTGTGTGTGCTGAAATTCATTAGCTCTCTTTTTTGAAACATGTCATTTTTCAGACATAATTCCTCAAAAATATAATCGTTCGTTCACAACAAAATAGAATCCCGTGGGATTTTTCAGGAATATAAAACTGTGCAACTGTTTTATTACCGAGTTTTTATAAATACATGCCTTTTTGTGTTTCAGTTTTAATCTCCATATTTGATGCCAACTCTTCCATCATTGTCTTCAATATCTAAAACTGTGATTCACAAATGTTTTTGGGAATAACAAGAGTTTATAGTTCCTAGACTCCACCAAGGGTGGTGGTACTAAAAACGTTTCGAACCAGACTCGTCGATCACGGCTCGTATTACGAACAGTTAAGAGACTGGAATTTTTCTCGTCCTTTTATGAGACGAAGTTTTGTCCTTCGTGATCCTCCTTTGTTCGTTATTAGTGATCTTTCTTTGTCCTCTGTGATTCTCTTTCGTTGGCCTCCTTGATCCTCCTTTGTCCTCGGTCTTCCTTCTTTGTTTGACCCGAACAAAATTGTTCAATCTGTTATATATAATGTCTTTTTTTTATATAGTCTCTACGCTTAATAGCTTAACAAAGACGAAAGAAGTATCTGCTAACCAGAAAGCAGATGTAGGTTGGCCGTTTTCTTGGTTTTATAGTAAATCTTCAATTGTATCTTCTGATTTTTGTCTGTAGAGATAACGTTTCTATTTCTCTCTGACCAAACTAAATTCAAAAGGGTAACGAAGGACACTACAGCCGAATTGAAAGCAAAGGTCAACAAATTGATCGAAATTGTGAACGCCAAGAAATCCGGACTCCACCTGCCAAAGATTATTGGGGAATACAAACCTGGATACGCATATGGAAATGTCAAGACACACAAGCCTTGAAACCCACTTCGGCCAATCATCAGCCAGATACCCACACCCACGTACAGACTGGAGAAGCGACTTAACGGCTTGCTGACTCCTTATGTCCCTTGCGCCTTCAGCCTGAAGTCTCCAAAGGAATTTGTTGACTTACTGCGGGGAACACGGGCCACAGGCATAAGAGCCTCGTTGGACGTAGAATCACTGTTTACCAACATACCTGTGGATGAAACAATATATATATATATATATATATATATATATATATATATATATATATATATATATATATATATATATATATATGTTATATATATATATATATATATATATATATATATATATATATATGTTATATATATATATATATAATATATATATATATATATATATATATATATATATATATATATATATATATATATATATATATATATATATATATAATGTATACATATAAAACTTTTTCGTGTTATTTTTATATACCTGATTATGTATTTCCCATAAAGAGAAAATTGTAAGGACTGGGAGAAAGGGAATAGATGGATTTGATATAAAGGAATCAGGGAAGCAAGCGGGAAGGGAGGTAGCTGGAAAAGGGAAAGAGGAAGAGAGAAAAGCAATTTATGTCGGATCGTGGAATGGAAAAAGGTAAGAAAGGAAAAGTGAAATAAGGAGGGGGCAGAAGGCATAAGTAAGGAATCGAAGGAGGAAACAGAATAGGTAAAGTTGAAAAGCAGAGAAAGAGAAAATAGGAAAACAGAGGTAGAAAACTGAAGCAGAAGAAGGGAGGGAAAAGACTGAGGGGAGCACGAGATGGAAGAGATAATAAGCGACACAAAGGAGGAGGAGATAGAATACAAGGAAAATGAAATGGGGGAAAGTGTACGATTGGATAAGAAAAGGGGAAAAGTAATGAAGCGATCGCGAGAGTGAAAGATAGAATTAGAGGAATATGGGACGTTGTTGATGAAATAGGGGAAAGGGAATAGAGGAGATATAATAAACGGAACATGGAAAATGACTGAGGAAAAAAGAATGAGGGAAGAAGAGGTACAGGGAGAGAAAGGAAGAGAATAAATTCTCCAAGAAGGATAAATATTATCACCAAGAAACATAAGCTTCTTTTTAAAATCTTCCAATCGTATGTCAATCCCAGCTTCTCCCAGGAGCAAGAGGTCGACGGTTTCTGCGGAGAAAGAGTTTTCAATGTCTCATAGAAGCCAGCACTCCAGTGGAGCCTATCCCAGCTTATGATGCTGCTGAGAGAGATTCGCAGCATATCCCAGAGCATGATAGCGCTATTACAGACTCATAGTGTCTCCCGCAGTATGATGACATCAATGTCTCCTCAGAGCATAATAGCATCAATGTCTCCTTTGAGCATAATGTTACTATGAGACACTTCAAGCAGCTTCTCCCGGTGAAATATTATCGTCTGCCAGGAGTATGAATTGTCAATATCTCTCAGTACAATGCCGACGTTATCTCTTCACGTTTTGGAGCATTATATGTCCTTTTTTTCATCATCCATACAAATGGTACTGTTTGCATATCACATTTATTCAGATTAATACATCGATAAATTAGAGTTTTACGGAAATTTGGCTTAGAATGACGAAACGTTAATGGGTATGCGCTTCAAGCTTTAGTTCCCAAAGCTGTGTATGTTTGAATACCTTTGTTTTAAAAGTTAAGCGAGGAATATTGAAATGCTGGAAAAAATGTTCTACAAATATTTTTACTACTGAAGGAATATTAGAGAAATATTTTTTTGAATAGTGGAGGAATAAAAATAAATATTGCAACCCTCCAGGAAGAATACTGGAGCCATACTTGTGGAAACACTTAAGGAGACTATTGAGGTTATCTCGGAAAGAGAGAATTTTTAAGTAAAAAAAATAAATCCTGTTGTGCTTAAGTTTTGTGTTACTTGAAGAATAACTCTCATTGTTTTCCATCTATTCAATGATCAGAGATGGACTTCATTCTGGTTCGTTATTTAACCAACGTTTCTGACATATTCTGTACATATTCTGAAAACATATTCTGTTTTCCAAGATGAGCAATCATAACACGTCCAACCACTTGGACTGGACGGTAGAGCGACGGTCTGGCTTCACGCAGGTCGGCGTTCAATCCCCGACCGTCTTAAGTGCTTGGGCAACATTCCTCCCCCCCCCCCATCCCAAATCCTCATCCTGATCACTCTTCCCAGGGCTATTTAGTCGTAATGGCTTGGCGCTTTCCCCTCATAATTCCCTCCCCCTAACCATAACATTCGTTGCCAACATTCAACATCTAATTCCTGGGTTGCATATTTTCCTGAATGATGGGAAGGTCCTCCTCCCCATCATCCAGGAAATGGGTGGAGGATCCGTGGAAGATGGGGGGGTTCCCACGCCTCGGCCCCCTCAGTCGTGGCTGAACCTCGGTGCCGGCAGGACCTCTGCCTCTTGCTCCGCTCTGCCAAGGTCCCTCAAACTTTTATTGACGTCGTTTAACTTAAGTGAAGTGAGAGCATAAGTTTGTGTGGTGCCACGGGTTCTTTATTCGTACAAGGGGTAAGCACTTTCGATTGTTATTTGCTTAGATATATATATATATATGGTCAATCATTTTTACCCATAGGTATAGATTATATAATTACACGTTATCATAATCTTGAAATAATTCCATTTTCAGCCGATAATTTAGCAAGTTGTTAGAAAATGAGCACACGATTTGCAGGATATGAGCAAATGTCTACATTAGATATTGAAATGCGGGTTGCATTGGCCGTAGACTTACTTAATGAAAAAATCTCAGAAAACGCACACCTTCCCGTATTTATTTTGTATCTTCCATATCCATTACATCTAAAGAGTTTAATGTTGCGGCAGATCCCAACAGAGTAAGCTTTTTGTTTGTTTACAGTCGGAAATAAAGTTTTTATCAGCATGCACTTACCGGAGCGGAAGCTGCATCTGCGCCTTGCATTACATACGCGCTGCATATTTTTCCCTCTTCTGTTTCATAAGTATGCAAGAAAACGTAATATTTAAGGCGAGTTTCATTAGTTTTTTTTATGTATTAAAATATATTTAGGTGTTTTTTAACGTAGGGAAATGCGCAAATTACGAAGATGTGAATTTACATGCATTTATATCACTGATTTTTTATTTCAATCTTTAAATAAACTACGATTGACCTACCTATATATATATATATATATATATATATATATATATATATATATATATATATATATATTATAGGATGTGTTATGCAATTATGACTAAAACATTTAAAAGAACCATTTATACATTATCATTATCTGGTAACTTATCATTATCACAAATGCAACATTAGAATGTTGAAGGCAGAATGAAGTGCAGGGTTCCCACCGTATGATTGTAGTAATGAAAATCCTACCGAAAACGAAGTACCGGAGCTCTTGATGAACGTTGAATATCTTTGTCAATGAATACAATTTGAAATTATGGTTGGAGAATGATTTTTGTAAAGCTCTATGAATCAGTCGTAGTTTAAAGGTCTTGTTGAATGAATGAAGTAGTTACGACCATACAGAAGAATTATGAAATATGTCTATACTAATCATATATATAATTTCTGACTAAATGGTTATTCAACGCTAGTTGAATTAACAATAAAACTTTAGATATTGCAGTAGACAAAAACCATTCAAATTACCTTTTCACAGATGCTTTCACTATAATATAAAAAATAAATGTGCAAATAAATATAACACACACACACACACACACACACACACACACACACACACACACACACACACACACACACACACACACACACACACACACACACACACACACACACACACACACACACATACAGCTCTCTTGAGCACGGGCGGGACACGAACAAGGGGACACAGGTGGAAGTACCCAGATGAGCCACAGAGACGTTAGAAATAATTTTTTCAGTGCCAGAGTAGTTAATAAATGGAATGCACTAGGAAGTGATGTGGTGGAGGCTGACTCCATACACAGTTTCAAATGTAGATATGATAGAGCCCAGTAGGCTCAGGAATCTGTACACCAGTTGATTGACAGTTGAGAGGCGGGACCAAAGAGCCAAAGCTCAACCCCCTCAAGCACAATTAGGTGAGTACAATTAGGTGAGTACACACACACACACACACACACACACTCACACACACCCGATAGGCTCAGGAATCTGTACACCTGTTGATTGACGGTTGAGAGGCGGGACCAAAGAGCCAGAGCTCAACCCCCTCAAACACAACTAGGTGAGTACAACTAGGTGAGTACAACTAGGTGAGTACACACACACACACACACACACACACACACACACACACACACACACACACACACACACACACACACACACACACACACACACACCCACACACACAAAACAGGTTGTGGAAGCAAATACTATTCATACGTTTAAAACTAGGTATGATAGGTAAATGGGACAGGAGTCATTGCTGTAAACAACCGATAGCTGGAAAGGCAGGATCCAAGAGTCAATGCTCGATCCTGCAAGCACAAATAGGTGAGTACAAATAGGTGAGTACACACACACACACACACACACACACACACACACACACACACACACATACACACACACATACACACACACACACACACACACACACACACACACACACACACACACACACACACACACACACACACACACACACACACACACACACACACACAACACACACACACAAATAACACACATTTGTTTGCAACATCCGAAAACAAATAGTTTTATTTTCTCGGAGCCAGAGCATGTAATCAGATTTTTAAATCTTATGTGTAAACAGCTTAAATGCTCAACGCGGTTTTTCCTGTGCAATATTTTGTTAGGTATTATTTCTAATGGTTTTTGTTGGCATCTAGGATTATATTTTTAAAAGATTTGTCACTTCAGGATTTAATGTATTTTATAAACAATAAATTTTTAATTTTGGGTAAAAACAAATACTTATGCATTATTAATTTGTGGTAATTGTTTTTTTTATATATTCATGAGGATCTGTCAGTTATTAAACCACAAACATACACATATACCTTCTCATACACAAGCGCATACACTTTGCATGCATACGCATGCGCACACACACACATCATCATTTATTTATATATAAAATATATATATATATATATATATATATATATATATATATATATATATATATATATATATATATACCATTTTTTGTCCCCATCGCTATCGTTTCTGCGACACTCGGCGCCTGGGATAAGAGTGCCACCTGTTTTTTGAAGGAAATGGGTTCTAGGCTAATTGCAACAACAAGAGACCCCAAGAGCTACCAGTTTCTTTTTCCATCGCCTCAGCGTGGCGATACAGAGGAAGTAATGCACACTGCATTCAGGGTTCCTGGCCGCCATCTGAGGAGCTGGTGGAACTCGACAACTTATAATAATCATCTTTGTACCAATTATGTAACTCCTTTTTGGTAACAAAGTTAAAATAAAACAAATATATATATGTATATATATACAAAGAAATGGGGGTGGTAGAAGAAAAATATTTATGTGTTCAGTGTGAATCCACAGGGTCTTCTCTGAATACTCTTTATTTTCTTCTCCAAGGCTATGGGTCCCTACACTTGCACCAGAGGTGCAATATATATATATATATATATATATATATATATATATATATATATATATATATATATATATATATATATATATATATATATATATATATATATATATATATATATATATATATATATATATATATGAGGGTACCACCTCTGGTGCAATTATAGGGACCCACAGCCTCAAGCCTCAAAGAAGGGAACACAGAGCATTCAGAGAAAAACTTGCCATTTAACTCTGAATACGTATGAGTGTTCGTTTCTCCTACCACCCCCCTATTTATATGGTGTACACTTTATTATGCAAGGTTATACAGTTACATATCTGGTTTTATACAAAAAATTAACATTAAGAGGATACAAGAAAAAGTTTGCTTCCTAGAGGCTGTTGATTTTCTCCAACTCCTCCGACGCCGGGCAGGAACCGAGGATGCAGCGGGCATTCCCCCTCTGGATCGCGACACTGAGGCGCTGAAAGAGAAAACTTGCCGCTCTAGGTTCCCTTGTAGTGTCACTGAGCTTGGAACCAAGATCCTTAAGAAACCTTCTTGCACTCTCTCCCCATGGGCCTAGGGTCTCAGACCCTATTGGAACGAAGTTGTACCGATGATCTAATTGCCTGTACTTGGCTGACTTGTGTCTTTCTGTGTGTGTCACCGCGGCTCCTGCTGTCCCGGCAGAGAGGTTGATGTATATGGTTGCCAGGGTGAATACGCAAGTATAGTCCCACGCCAACTGTCTGCCACCCTTCCACGGGCGCATATATATATATATATATATATATATATATATATATATATATATATATATATATATATATATATATATATATATATATATATTAGTATATTTTGGTAGCAGTCTTTCCTGTAGACATATTTTATTAAATATGACCGAAAAAGTAAGATTAATAATTCTAACACGAATTTTCTCAATCTTTCGTACATTATGCTTCACTGTTGGAGGTAAATCAAAAATCACTTCTCCAAAATTCATTTTTATTTCTAGTCTGACGCGACACGGGCGCGTTTCGTAAAACTTATTACATTTTCAAAGACTTCACAAATACACAACTGATTAGAACTTGCGTTTCCCTGATTTTATATCTACATTTGAGTGAGGTGGGAAGGGTGATGTGGCATTACATTTGAGTAAGGTGGGAAGGATGATGTGGCATTAGAGGATATTAATAGGGTATTAAAAGTATCAACACAAGACAGAACACGAAACAATGGATATTGAATAGAAGTGTTTGTAGAAAGCCTATTGGTCCATATTTCTTGATGCTTCTATATTGGAGCGGAGTCTTGAGGTGGGTAGAATATAGTTGTGCAATAATTGGCTGTTGATTGCTGGTGTTGACTTCTTGATGTGTAGTGCCTCGCAAACGTCGAGCCGCCTGCTATCGCTGTATCTATCGATGATTTCTGTGTTGTTTACTAGGATTTCTCTGGCGATGGTTTGGTTATGGGAAGAGATTATATGTTCCTTAATGGAGCCCTGTTGTTTATGCATCGTTAAACGCCTAGAAAGAGATGTTGTTGTCTTGCCTATATACTGGGTTTTTTGGAGCTTACAGTCCCCAAGTGGGCATTTGAAGGCATAGACGACGTTAGTCTCTTTTAAAGCGTTCTGTTTCGTGTCTGGAGAGTTTCTCATGAGTAGGCTGGCCGTTTTTCTGGTTTTATAGTAAATCGTCAGTTGTATCCTCTGATTTTTGTCTGTAGGGATAACGTTTCTATTAACAATATCTTTCAGGACCCTTTCCTCTGTTTTATGAGCTGTGGAAAAGAAGTTCCTGTAAAATAGTCTAATAGGGGGTATAGGTGTTGTGTTAGTTGTCTCTTCGGAGGTTGCATGGCTTTTCACTTTCCTTCTTATGATGTCTTCGATGAAACCATTGGAGAAGCCGTTATTGACTAGAACCTGCCTTACCCTACAGAGTTCTTCGTCGACTTGCTTCCATTCTGAGCTGTGGCTGAGAGCACGGTCGACGTATGCGTTAACAACACTCCTCTTGTACCTGTCGGGGCAGTCGCTGTTGGCATTTAGGCACATTCCTATGTTTGTTTCCTTTGTGTAGACTGCAGTGTGGAAACCTCCGCCCTTTTCCATGACTGTTACATCTAGAAAAGGCAGCTTCCCATCCTTTTCCGTCTCGTAAGTGAAACGCAGCACGGAACTCTGCTCAAATGCCTCCTTCACTTATGTACCGACACTTATGTCGTAGCATATCTGGCGAAAATGAACATCATACTCTCTGACCAAACTAAGTTCCAAAGGGTAACGAAGGACACTACAGCCGAATTAAAAGCAAAGGTCAACAAACTGATCGAAACTGTGAACGCCAAGAAATCCGGACTCCACCTGCCAAAGATCATTGGGGAATATAAACCTGGATATGCGTATGGAAATGTCAAGACGCACAAGCCTGGAAACCCACTTCGGCCAATCATTAGCCAGATACCCACACCCACGTACAGATTGGCGAAGCGACTCAACGGCCTGCTGACTCCTTATGTTCCTTGCGCCTTCAGCCTGAAGTCTCCAAAGGAATTTGTGGACTTACTGCGGGGCGCACGGGCCACAGGGATAAGAGCCTCGTTGGACGTAGAATCGCTGTTTACCAACGTACCTGTGGACGAGACAATCGGAATGATAGCCGACAGAGTATATCGTGATCCAGCCTGTACTCCTCTTGACATGCCAGAAAGTATTCTGAGGAAACTACTCCAAGCTTGTACTAAAGAGGCACCCTTCTTGAGCCCGGATGGGCACATGTATAAGCAAGTAGATGGGGTCGCTATGGGTTCTCCCCTAGGTGTCCTGTTTGCAAACTTCTACATGGGTACCATCGAGCAAAAAGTCTTAGTCGACATGAACTTGAAACCGGCCATATACTGCAGGTATGTTGACGACATTTTTACACAGGTACCTGATGTCAGACATCTGCAGGAGCTGAAGGAGGCATTTGAGCAGAGTTCCGTGCTGCGTTTCACTTACGAGACGGAAAAGGATGGGAAGCTGCCTTTTCTAGATGTAACAGTCATGGAAAAGGGCGGAGGTTTCCACACTGCAGTCTACACAAAGGAAACAAACATAGGAATGTGCCTAAATGCCAACAGCGACTGCCCCGACAGGTACAAGAGGAGTGTTGTTAACGCATACGTCGACCGTGCTCTCAGCCACAGCTCAGAATGGAAGCAAGTCGACGAAGAACTCTGTAGGGTAAGGCAGGTTCTAGTCAATAACGGCTTCTCCAATGGTTTCATCGAAGACATCATAAGAAGGAAAGTGAAAAGCCATGCAACCTCCGAAGAGACAACTAACACAACACCTATACCCCCTATTAGACTATTTTACAGGAACTTCTTTTCCACAGCTCATAAAACAGAGGAAAGGGTCCTGAAAGATATTGTTAATAGAAACGTTATCCCTACAGACAAAAATCAGAGGATACAACTGACGATTTACTATAAAACCAGAAAAACGGCCAGCCTACTCATGAGAAACTCTCCAGACACGAAACAGAACGCTTTAAAAGAGACTAACGTCGTCTATGCCTTCAAATGCCCACTTGGGGACTGTAAGCTCCAAAAAACCCAGTATATAGGCAAGACAACAACATCTCTTTCTAGGCGTTTAACGATGCATAAACAACAGGGCTCCATTAAGGAACATATAATCTCTTCCCATAACCAAACCATCGCCAGAGAAATCCTAGTAAACAACACAGAAATCATCGATAGATACAGCGATAGCAGGCGGCTCGACGTTTGCGAGGCACTACACATCAAGAAGTCAACACCAGCAATCAACAGCCAATTATTGCACAACTATATTCTACCCACCTCAAGACTCCGCTCCAATATAGAAGCATCAAGAAATATGGACCAATAGGCTTTCTACAAACACTTCTATTCAATATCCATTGTTTCGTGTTCTGTCTTGTGTTGATACTTTTAATACCCTATTAATATCCTCTAATGCCACATCATCCTTCCCACCTTACTCAAATGTAATGCCACATCACCCTTCCCACCTCACTCAAATGTAGATATAAAATCAGGGAAACGCAAGTTCTAATCAGTTGTGTATTTGTGAAGTCTTTGAAAATGTAATAAGTTTTACGAAACGCGCCCGTGTCGCGTCAGACTAGAAATAAAAATGAATTTTGGAGAAGTGATTTTTGATTTACCTCCAACAGTGAAGCATAATGTACGAAAGATTGAGAAAATTCGTGTTAGAATTATTAATCTTACTTTTTCGGTCATATTTAATAAAATATATATATATATATATATATATATATATATATATATATATATATATATATATATATATACATATATAGAGAGAGAGAGAGAGAGAGAGAGAGAGAGAGAGAGAGAGAGAGAGAGAGAGAGAGAGGAAGCAGGTTTTCTCTAATACACATATCAATAAAGAAACGTAGCATTATGACTATTATTAATTTTTTTTTTGGATGTTTTCCATTCTACGGAAAAATGTTCTAACATCTGGTAGGCAAAGAAAAAACTAGATCACTTAATTTTTCAATTTTTATTGTTGGACGTTTCGTTAACAATTGAACATCTTCAGGAGTACGCTCTGTTGCACTAAGCCAGCTATTCTCAGCTTACAAGGAGAAATCTAGACATAAGTGTCGGTACACCTAACTCTACGAATCCCCTAAACCCCCTTAATCGAGATTTTACATCTTTCCTCTGGGTCAATAGAGGACCATCGAACAGTTGTATGCTCGAAGCCGAATTCATTTTGATGTTGATTACTGGTGTCAGCCCCCGAATGAACACAGCCTCTAGTATACCAAGTCTCCTTCGATCGTCGATGCGAGTGATTACTGTCGTATATTTCACTAAGTCTTGCCGCTTCAGGATGGTGTTGTGGTATTGAGAATGATGTAGCTTAATACCTCCGTATTGCAAATGAAGTGTAAGACGTTTACTCAATGTATTCGTCGTGTGTCCAATGTAGCACATATTTGGGAACGCACTGTCTACAGAGATGCATTTAAATTGCTACACTACATTAGTACACGTCAGTTCGTCAGGGGAGGCAGCGATGTTATTTCTCATAATGAGGGAAGATGTATGAGGGTTGTTATAATAATTGACAGGACGCATCCTTGCGTTTTCACTGCAAGGTTTGCAATTCCTATCAATTATGTCTCGAATCACAAGGATGGGACCCATAGCCTCGGAGAAAAAAATAAAAGAGTACTCAGAAAAGTCCTTGTGGATCCTCACTGAACACTTTGATATTACAACATTGGTTACATGCAGGGTACAAGGCTACTTGTCACAAGTTGTAGAGCTCCTCCAGCTCCTCAGATGGCGGGCAGGAACCATGGATGATGGATGCAATGAGCATTTCCTCTCTGGATCGCCACACTATGGCGCTGAAAGAGCCTTATATATATATATATATATATATATATATATATATATATCCAGGAGCAAGGTGCAGTTTTAGGCCTCACCCTGAACCCTTCTAAATGTGAAATAATATGTTCCAACCAGGGCATCGTAGAGAGAATAGAGGGTCTTCTGCCAAATATCCATAAAACTAAACCTGAAGACAGCACACTCCTAGGAGCTCCCCTGGGGTTGAAAGCCATCGATGAGGTCCTTGATAAGAAAATCGCCGACCTTAAGAGGATGGATGGGAGGATTGAGGATATTGATGCTCATGATGCACTCTACCTCATCACCAGATGTCTGTCCCTCCCCAGGTTAACCTACTTTCTGAGGTGTTCACCATCTTACAGTAGCCAAAAACTAAGTGAGTATGACCGGTTACTGAAATCAATGCTAGAAAAAGCCCTTAACCTCTCTCTCGATGACCTACAGTGGAAACAAGCCTCTCTTCCCGTAAGACTTGGGGGCCTCGGAGTTCGAACAGCAACGCAAATCGCTGTTCCAGCCTTCCTGTCCTCCTTATCAGCATCCGACGACCTTGTGAAGGAAATTCTACCTGCCCACTTACATCAGCTGGCAGGTGTACATGATCCCAATTTTACACGCTGTGCCACAGAGTGGGCCTCTCGTGCAGGCCAATCACCTCAACCACCATCCCCAAAAGCCCACAAGCAATCCAGCTGGGATGGCCCCATTGTAGACCAAGTTGCTGCAGAGTGCCTGGGTGCTGCAACAACACAACACGACATTGCTCGCCTCACAGGTGTAGCAGCACCACATGCAGGGGATTTCCTGTTAGCAACCCCAATGTCGGCAACTGGCACGCGTCTCACACCACACGCCCTCCGAATTGCTGTGGCCCTCCGCCTTGCTGCCCCAATCCACACCAGATATAGGTGTATTTGCGGTGAGGTGGTGGCTGGCAGGTACGGCCACCATGGCCTACTCTGCCAAAGCACAGGGGGATGGCACTCGAGGCACAGTGAAGTTAACGACATCATCAAGAGGAGCTTCACCACAGCTGGATGCCCAGCTGAAAGAGAGCCCCGTTACCTAACGCGCCGTAACTCTGATGCTCTTATTGGTCGCCCGGATGGTATCACAGTGAATCCCTGGAAGAATGGCAAGCAGTTGATATGGGACTACACGTGCGTATCAACCCTGGCTAACACCTACATTAACCTCAGTGTTGCACAACCAGGTGGCGCTGCCACCCACAGGGAAGCAGCCAAATCCCGTAAGTATAGAGAACTGAATCACCACTACAATTTTGTCCCCATTGCTTCTGAGACACTCGGCGCCTGGGGTAAAAGTGCTACCAGTTTTTTGAAGGAACTGGGTTCTAGGCTCATTGAAACAACAAGGGACCCTAGAGCTGCAAGCTTTCTTTTCCAGCGCCTCAGTGTGGCGATACAGAGTGGAAATGCGCACTGCATCCAGGGTTCCTGCCCGCCATCTGAGGAGCTGGAGGAACTCGACAACCTATGATAACCATCTTTGTAACCCATATGTAACTCCTTTTTTGTAACAAAGTTCAAATAAAGTAAATATATATGTGCACATACAAAAGAATGGGGGTGGTAGGAGAAGATAATATTAGTGTTCAGTGAGAAACCACAAGGTCTCCTCTGAATACTTTTTATTTTCTTCTCCGAGGCTATGGGTCCCCACATTGGCACCAGAGGTGGTACCCTCACAAACTTTTATATATATATATATATATATATATATATATATATATATATATATATATATATATATATATATATATATATATATATATATATATATATATATATATATATATATATATATATATATATATATATATATATATATATATATATTATTAAATATGACCGAAAAAGTAAGATTAATAATTCTAACACGAATTTTCTCAATCTTTCGTACATTATGCTTCACTGTTGGAGGTAAATCAAAAATCACTTCTCCAAAATTCATTTTTATTTCTAGTCTGACGCGACACGGGCGCGTTTCGTAAAACTTATTACATTTTCAAAGACTTCACAAATACACAACTGATTAGAACTTGCGTTTCCCTGATTTTATATCTACATTTGAGTGAGGTGGGAAGGGTGATGTGGCATTACATTTGAGTGAGGTGGGAAGGATGATGTGGCATTAACACAAGACAGAACACTAGAGGATATTAATAGGGTATTAAAAGTATCAACACAAGACAGAACAGAAACAATGGGTATTGAATAGAAGTGTTTGTAGAAAGCCTATTGGTCCATATTTCTTGATGCTTCTATATTGGAGCGGAGTCTTGAGGTGGGTAGAATATAGTTGTGCAGTAATTGGCTGTTGATTGCTGGTGTTGACTTCTTGATGTGTAGTGCCTCGCAAACGTCAAGCCGCCTGCTATCGCTGTATCTATCGATGATTTCTGTGTTGTTTACTAGGATTTCTCTGGCGATGGTTTGGTTATGGGAAGAGATTATATGTTCCTTAATGGAGCCCTGTTGTTTATGCATCGTTAAACGCCTAGAAAGAGATGTTGTTGTCTTGCCTATATACTGGGTTTTTTGGAGCTTACAGTCCCCAAGTGGGCATTTGAAGGCATAGACGACGTTAGTCTCTTTTAAAGCGTTCTGTTTCGTGTCTGGAGAGTTTCTCATGAGTAGGCTGGCCGTTTTTCTGGTTTTATAGTAAATCGTCAGTTGTATCCTCTGATTTTTGTCTGTAGGGATAACGTTTCTATTAACAATATCTTTCAGGACCCTTTCCTCTGTTTTATGAGCTGTGGAAAAGAAGTTCCTGTAAAATAGTCTAATAGGGGGTATAGGTGTTGTGTTAGTTGTCTCTTCGGAGGTTGCATGGCTTTTCACTTTCCTTCTTATGATGTCTTCGATGAAACCATTGGAGAAGCCGTTATTGACTAGAACCTGCCTTACCCTACAGAGTTCTTCGTCGACTTGCTTCCATTCTGAGCTGTGGCTGAGAGCACGGTCGACGTATGCGTTAACAACACTCCTCTTGTACCTGTCAGGGCAGTCGCTGTTGGCATTTAGGCACATTCCTATGTTTGTTTCCTTTGTGTAGACTGCAGTGTGGAAACCTCCGCCCTTTTCCATGACTGTTACATCTAGAAAAGGCAGCTTCCCATCCTTTTCCGTCTCGTAAGTGAAACGCAGCACGGAACTCTGCTCAAATGCCTCCTTCAGCTCCTGCAGATGTCTGACATCAGGTACCTGTGTAAAAATGTCATCAACATACCTGCAGTATATGGCCGGTTTCAAGTTCATGTCGACTAAGACTTTTTGCTCGATGGTACCCATGTAGAAGTTTGCAAACAGGACACCTAGGGGAGAACCCATGGCGACCCCATCTACTTGCTTATACATGTGCCCATCCGGGCTCAAGAAGGGTGCCTCTTTAGTACAAGCTTGGAGTAGTTTCCTCAGAATACTTTCTGGCATGTCAAGAGGAGTACAGGCTGGATCACGATACACTCTGTCGGCTATCATTCCGATTGTCTCGTCCACAGGTACGTTGGTAAACAGCGATTCTACGTCCAACGAGGCTCTTATCCCTGTGGCCCGTGCGCCCCGCAGTAAGTCCACAAATTCCTTTGGAGACTTCAGGCTGAAGGCGCAAGGAACATAAGGAGTCAGCAGGCCGTTGAGTCGCTTCGCCAATCTGTACGTGGGTGTGGGTATCTGGCTAATGATTGGCCGAAGTGGGTTTCCAGGCTTGTGCGTCTTGACATTTCCATACGCATATCCAGGTTTATATTCCCCAATGATCTTTGGCAGGTGGAGTCCGGATTTCTTGGCGTTCACAGTTTCGATCAGTTTGTTGACCTTTGCTTTTAATTCGGCTGTAGTGTCCTTCGTTACCCTTTGGAACTTAGTTTGGTCAGAGAGTATGATGTTCATTTTCGCCAGATATTCGTCTTTTTTAAGAATGACATATATTGGCGACTTGTCACCTCTCCTGACAACTATCTCCTTGTTCTCACGAAGGCTTTTAGCTGCCGCTCTAAGCTCGGGGGACAGTATGGTGCTTCTGTAGTTGCCTCGATTCTTTCCTCCTTCTGCAATAAGTTCTGCTTGTAAGGTATCTTTGGTAGTGACCTTCTTTTGTGTCTCGAGGTCGAATATGTCGTCCAACAGAATTTCCAACTCCACTTTCCGGGCCATTTCACTCGGTCTGGACATAACATGACAGTTTATGCCCAGATTTAGGAGAGTGACTTGGTCCTCAGTGAGGTTAATTCCTGCAAGGTTCAGGAAGCCATCTCTTGGTCGTGGAATTGCCATAGGTCCTCCATATAATGTTGTTAGTTTCTTGATAATCCTTGTTTCAGTGCTGAGGTGATGTTGGTCTGTGAGGATGTCGAGGTGTTGTTCAATGCGGGTACGGACACTATGGTCGATGTTGCTATTTCTCCACTCGTTTGTAGCATGAAGTAGTTGCGTTTTGTTGTCTTTGATTTCATTCTCTGCCTTGTATATCTGATCACGAATCAGATCCTGGCGATATTTTATCGTGAAGGCTTGATTCCTTGCTGCTGGGTCGTGCACTTTAACATTAGTATATTTTGGTAGCAGTCTTTCCTGTAGACATATATTATTAAATATGACCGAAAAAGTAAGATTAATAATTCTAACACGAATTTTCTCAATCTTTCGTACATTATGCTTCACTGTTGGAGGTAAATCAAAAATCACTTCTCCAAAATTCATTTTTATTTCTAGTCTGACGCGACACGGGCGCGTTTCGTAAAACTTATTACATTTTCAAAGACTTCACAAATACACAACTGATTAGAACTTGCGTTTCCCTGATTTTATATCTACATTTGAGTGAGGTGGGAAGGGTGATGTGGCATTACATTTGAGTGAGGTGGGAAGGATGATGTGGCATTAACACAAGACAGAACACTAGAGGATATTAATAGGGTATTAAAAGTATCAACACAAGACAGAACAGAAACAATGGGTATTGAATAGAAGTGTTTGTAGAAAGCCTATTGGTCCATATTTCTTGATGCTTCTATATTGGAGCGGAGTCTTGAGGTGGGTAGAATATAGTTGTGCAATAATTGGCTGTTGATTGCTGGTGTTGACTTCTTGATGTGTAGTGCCTCGCAAACGTCAAGCCGCCTGCTATCGCTGTATCTATCGATGATTTCTGTGTTGTTTACTAGGATTTCTCTGGCGATGGTTTGGTTATGGGAAGAGATTATATGTTCCTTAATGGAGCCCTGTTGTTTATGCATCGTTAAACGCCTAGAAAGAGATGTTGTTGTCTTGCCTATATACTGGGTTTTTTGGAGCTTACAGTCCCCAAGTGGGCATTTGAAGGCATAGACGACGTTAGTCTCTTTTAAAGCGTTCTGTTTCGTGTCTGGAGAGTTTCTCATGAGTAGGCTGGCCGTTTTTCTGGTTTTATAGTAAATCGTCAGTTGTATCCTCTGATTGAAATGAAATCAAAGACAACAAAACGCAACTACTTCATGCTACAAACGAGTGGAGAAATAGCAACATCGACCATAGTGTCCGTACCCGCATTGAACAACACCTCGACATCCTCACAGACCAACATCACCTCAGCACTGAAACAAGGATTATCAAGAAACTAACAACATTATATGGAGGACCTATGGCAATTCCACGACCAAGAGATGGCTTCCTGAACCTTGCAGGAATTAACCTCACTGAGGACCAAGTCACTCTCCTAAATCTGGGCATAAACTGTCATGTTATGTCCAGACCGAGTGAAATGGCCCGGAAAGTGGAGTTGGAAATTCTGTTGGACGACATATTCGACCTCGAGACACAAAAGAAGGTCACTACCAAAGATACCTTACAAGCAGAACTTATTGCAGAAGGAGGAAAGAATCGAGGCAACTACAGAAGCACCATACTGTCCCCCGAGCTTAGAGCGGCAGCTAAAAGCCTTCGTGAGAACAAGGAGATAGTTGTCAGGAGAGGTGACAAGTCGCCAATATATGTCATTCTTAAAAAAGACGAATATCTGGCGAAAATGAACATCATACTCTCTGACCAAACTAAGTTCCAAAGGGTAACGAAGGACACTACAGCCGAATTAAAAGCAAAGGTCAACAAACTGATCGAAACTGTGAACGCCAAGAAATCCGGACTCCACCTGCCAAAGATCATTGGGGAATATAAACCTGGATATGCGTATGGAAATGTCAAGACGCACAAGCCTGGAAACCCACTTCGGCCAATCATTAGCCAGATACCCACACCCACGTACAGATTGGCGAAGCGACTCAACGGCCTGCTGACTCCTTATGTTCCTTGCGCCTTCAGCCTGAAGTCTCCAAAGGAATTTGTGGACTTACTGCGGGGCGCACGGGCCACAGGGATAAGAGCCTCGTTGGACGTAGAATCGCTGTTTACCAACGTACCTGTGGACGAGACAATCGGAATGATAGCCGACAGAGTGTATCGTGATCCAGCCTGTACTCCTCTTGACATGCCAGAAAGTATTCTGAGGAAACTACTCCAAGCTTGTACTAAAGAGGCACCCTTCTTGAGCCCGGATGGGCACATGTATAAGCAAGTAGATGGGGTCGCCATGGGTTCTCCCCTAGGTGTCCTGTTTGCAAACTTCTACATGGGTACCATCGAGCAAAAAGTCTTAGTCGACATGAACTTGAAACCGGCCATATACTGCAGGTATGTTGATGACATTTTTACACAGGTACCTGATGTCAGACATCTGCAGGAGCTGAAGGAGGCATTTGAGCAGAGTTCCGTGCTGCGTTTCACTTACGAGACGGAAAAGGATGGGAAGCTGCCTTTTCTAGATGTAACAGTCATGGAAAAGGGCGGAGGTTTCCACACTGCAGTCTACACAAAGGAAACAAACATAGGAATGTGCCTAAATGCCAACAGCGACTGCCCTGACAGGTAAAAGAGGAGTGTTGTTAACGCATACGTCGACCGTGCTCTCAGCCACAGCTCAGAATGGAAGCAAGTCGACGAAGAACTCTGTAGGGTAAGGCAGGTTCTAGTCAATAACGGCTTCTCCAATGGTTTCATCGAAGACATCATAAGAAGGAAAGTGAAAAGCCATGCAACCTCCGAAGAGACAACTAACACAACACCTATACCCCCTATTAGACTATTTTACAGGAACTTCTTTTCCACAGCTCATAAAACAGAGGAAAGGGTCCTGAAAGATATTGTTAATAGAAACGTTATCCCTACAGACAAAAATCAGAGGATACAACTGACGATTTACTATAAAACCAGAAAAACGGCCAGCCTACTCATGAGAAACTCTCCAGACACGAAACAGAACGCTTTAAAAGAGACTAACGTCGTCTATGCCTTCAAATGCCCACTTGGGGACTGTAAGCTCCAAAAAACCCAGTATATAGGCAAGACAACAACATCTCTTTCTAGGCGTTTAACGATGCATAAACAACAGGGCTCCATTAAGGAACATATAATCTCTTCCCATAACCAAACCATCGCCAGAGAAATCCTAGTAAACAACACAGAAATCATCGATAGATACAGCGATAGCAGGCGGCTTGACGTTTGCGAGGCACTACACATCAAGAAGTCAACACCAGCAATCAACAGCCAATTATTGCACAACTATATTCTACCCACCTCAAGACTCCGCTCCAATATAGAAGCATCAAGAAATATGGACCAATAGGCTTTCTACAAACACTTCTATTCAATACCCATTGTTTCTGTTCTGTCTTGTGTTGATACTTTTAATACCCTATTAATATCCTCTAGTGTTCTGTCTTGTGTTAATGCCACATCATCCTTCCCACCTCACTCAAATGTAATGCCACATCACCCTTCCCACCTCACTCAAATGTAGATATAAAATCAGGGAAACGCAAGTTCTAATCAGTTGTGTATTTGTGAAGTCTTTGAAAATGTAATAAGTTTTACGAAACGCGCCCGTGTCGCGTCAGACTAGAAATAAAAATGAATTTTGGAGAAGTGATTTTTGATTTACCTCCAACAGTGAAGCATAATGTACGAAAGATTGAGAAAATTCGTGTTAGAATTATTAATCTTACTTTTTCGGTCATATTTAATAATATATGTCTACAGGAAAGACTGCTACCAAAATATACTAATATATATATATATATATATATATATATATATATATATATATATATATATATATATATATATATATATATATATATATATATATATTTATATATTATATATATATATATATAATATATATATATATATATATATATATATATATATATATATATATATATATATATTATATATATATATATATATATATGTATATATATATATACATATATATATATATATATATATATATATATATATATATATATATATATATATATATATATTAAGAAACACAAACTACAAGACCAGATATGAGACATTCCTTGACAGCTTTGCGAAATGTGACATGCAGAATATTTTTATTAAATTTATTTTCTTCATTGTGTATTGTATAATTTTTATGTGGCGGACAAGGTCAGAAGCAATCAGTGGAAGAGAGGTATTTGTTTATATATATATATATATATATATATATATATATATATATATATATATATATATATATATATATTATTGCGAATGTATATTAGGAGAAACGAGAATCAATTCTAGTTACAGAGATGATTCAGCGGTTACATCGGTGAGGCACCATTTTAGTTACGGTACATGAGGTACAGTTACCGGGCGCTATGAATAGAGTAAGTAGATCACAGTTACAGTTGGTTATGTGTACATTAGGTCGATTCTAGTTACAGGAGAAGACGCTTGTAATAGTAGCGTATTTTCAGATCCTCAACATTTGAAGATGAAATTTCAGATAGGGATACAGCGTACCTCATGTTAAATAATTATCCATTATTTCACTTAACACTAATTATCATTGGTTATACCATAGATTTTCCTACATGAATGCTGTAATCTTAGAACTGATATCAGTTTTGTTGAAGATTGTAACCTCTAAACACTAATCTAATGTGTGAATTGACATTTATTTTAGATATACACATTTTATGGGAAGTTATAGTCCATATAGACACAGGATAAAGCTGGGTCAGTTGCTTACACGAGATAAAGTCTTTTGAATTGATTTCGTGCACAATTGAAAGTTGAGAGAGATGATTTAAATGCGAGTCAGCCTAGTAATGAATGCTCACTGATGGTGTGAGACTTTTGAGAATGTTACATATCATTAGGCTGTTGATGGCTGAGCGTCTTGAGTTGAATTTCCGTCTTTTGAATACCCAGGAAGTTGGGCCAGACTTTGAACTTTGAAAATATCGACCTTTGTACATAACAATAAGCGGCACCATCATTCTGTCTCTTTCTCCCCTGTCTCTGTCCCTCACTTTCTATATCTCTCATTCTCTTTCTCTTCACCTTTCTTATGTTATGATATTCCCTCCTCTTTTCAACTTCTGACCCCATTTCCCGCTTTTCCCATCTCACCCACTGTTCACCTTCCTCCAATCACCCTCAGTCATCTATACTCAGTGAGACTGGTATTTATAAACTTAGACTAACCAGTTAATGTACAGTCTGGAATTTAAAAGAGTATAAGGCAGTAAGCCAGATATAATATTACCCCGCGTGGAGTTGAAGGTTCTGATGGGTAAAGTAATCGTTTTTAGAACACTTTCCCCCGAGATGAATACAGTCTTATTCGGCTTCCAGTCTCAACGGTCTAAGTTATGATACAGTCAAGAGGGAAACATGTCCTGAAGGAACCAACACTTTGCTTCCAAGTTGGACAGATTAATTTATATAGTTCTTTGTTAATAAAGTGTCACGGAAAGTCATTCAGAAGCCAGTAAGATGGGTTCTGGGAGTGAGGTTCAGGGCGGGAGGATCCGTTTAGATGGTAATTATTTTGGTGTAGTGTGGTTGGGGTCATTTATTAGGAGTCAGTTAAGTTTACTCTCTTGAGTAAAGTTAATCATCTTAGGCTCACTGAGTCACGACCCAAGTAACACCCGCCATTTGAGTTTACGTTTCATTCCTTCCTTTACTTTCCTCTGACTTTACTCTACCCTTTTTTTCTTTCCCCTCACCTTAATCTACCGTTTTTTCTTCCCCTCACCTTAACTTATCCCTTCTGTCTTTCCCTTCCTTCACCTAACCACTTCTGTTTCTCCTAACATTCCTCTTACCCTTCTGTTGTCTCACATTTTATTCTTCACTTGTTTATCTTTCTATATTTTTACCCTTTATTTTCATTATTACTGCCTCCTGCCCATTTCCTAAACCTTCCAACTATTTTTTTTATCAATCTTCCCTTTATCTTTTTATTCCCCTCTCCCTTTACTATATTTCTTATTCTCTCTTATATTTTTACTTTCCTTTTCCTATCAACATGTATCCTTTTAACACGTCTATTTCTTCCCATCTCCCCCCCACCCCTCTCCTATTCCTTTTATCTTCTTTTCTCCCTTTCCTATCGTCCCCATCTCTCTCCCTCCCTTCCCCCCCTCCGCCCCTCTTACCTTCGTCTCCCATACTGTCCAACTCATTTCCGCCTCACCTCCTCATTCCATCTCCCAAGGGACCGGGAGTGACACTCTCTTCTCCTGGAAATGAATTATGTTAACAAAATTCCGCCACTGACAAACTTTTTGACTTAGCGCTCTCTCTCTTTTATTTTTTTCTTTAGAACGACGTATTAGAAAATTAATATATTTATTATATAGCAGTTTAATAATATACAAATTATCAGGGGACAAATTTGTATCGGGATACACGTGTTCCAATTTTTTTATTTAATAATGATTGTCAAAAATAATCGAGAAAGAAGGTAATGACATAATGGGGGAAAAGGAGATGGGAGGGGAGAGGAGTTAGGGAGGTAAAAGGAGAGGGTATGGGATAGGAGAGTGGTGTGGGGAAGGAGGGAGGAGAGGTAATGAAGAGATGTAATAATTTAACACTATGTATAAGTATTTCTTACTATCTCGCCTTAATGAAATGCTGAGGACTCTTCGGGTTACCGAGTAGATGTACAGCATCCACCCCTAGTAGATGTACACCATCTACCCCTAGTAGATGTACAGCATCCATCGCTAGTAGATGTACAGCATCCACCCCTAGTAGATGTACAGCATCCACCCCTAGTAGATGTACAGCATCTACCCCCTAGTAGATGTACAGCATCCACCCATCGAGCAGCAGGAGAGGAAAATTGAACCAAGCCCAAGTACTCCGTAAATCATCCAGCTAGACCAATGGTGGTTAAAAGGCGGAGCCCTGGAGCTTGAGCATCCACACACACACACACACACACACACACACACACACACACACACACACACACACACACACACACACACACACACACACACACACACACACATACACGCACACACACACACACACACACACACACACACACACACACACACACACACACACACACACACATATTCAAACCTGTTCACTCTCAGTCTCTCTCTCTCTTTCTGTGTCTTTCTCTCTGTCTCTCTCTCTCTCTCTCTCTTTTCCATACTAATATGTAACAAACTCCCAAACCGTTACCTATCACCCACCTATCAAACAGCCTCACGCAATGGCAATCTGCTGCTTTGTCGAAGTGAACGTTGCAAAATATTCTTAATTGGTTTTCGATGCTGTTGCTGATGTGTCAAACATTTGATTATCGTGAGAAGCGCGTATCGCTAAGCTTAAAAATCCTGCACTTTGCTTTTGATTACGAACGGTGACAGTAGCATCACAAACGCTTGAAGAGACGACCAAAACATTCGGGAAACTTGAGATGTTGTCATGAAAGTTCATTGGCAAACATCGTTACTGAAAATTGAACTCACTGAACACGAGAGGTAATAAAGTTTACTTATGGTATAGTCTCGTTATTTAATATCCACAATAGTGCTTTTTTCACCAATATGAGCTCTCTCGCTTGATGCGTTCTATTTTTCAGAGACTCGAATAATCCGTTAAAAACGCAATGTATTGGTAACAAAAAATCACCGTTTTCTAGGCATTGGACTCAATAGGTGGAGAGAATGGGAATCGTACTTTTCTGGTTAGGGGAAACCGTTGCATTTTTTGCGGAATGGTATTTTCGGAAAAGGGATTGAATACACATGCTCTGGAGTCACTATTACAAATCTAGTGATCTAAAATAGATTTTATTGTGCATCTTGAGGAATATATGCGAATAACTTTGGTTTTGATGAATAGTTTGATGAAAATTTATGTACAATGAGACACTGGTTCGAATCCCATTCGCAACAAAATAGGCCTTTTAAATGGAGATTTGAAATAAGGATGATAAACATTATGTTTATAATAGAGATTGCAGTATTTATAACATAGAACTGCATCACGTTTTCTCTGTATTAATTTTATTAAATTAATCAATACATTTCCAATATGGATTATTATATTTCCAATATTGATCAGTCTGTTTCCAGAATTTATTAATATATTTCAAATATGGATCAATATATTTCCAACATGAAACAATATATTTTCTATATGGAACATTATATTTCCAACATGGAACAATATACTTCCAATATGGATCAGTATATTTCCTATATGGATTATTATATTTCCAATACGGATCACTTTACTTTCAATTTGGAAACAGAAACAGCTGCTCTGCTTCGCAACAAGTCAAACTGGCGACAAACTGTGTAAATCTGTAAAAATTTGTAAAATCTGTAAAAAAAAAAAAACGTTAAAGTACGAGAAACTTTGAAAAAAAAAGTCGATAATTCGGCAATTACACATTAATTTACGGAAAACGTCCCAGCTTTGGTCAAAACGCATCCGTTAGCGCTTATAATAGCTTGGCTCGCTGAATATAGTACTCCTCTGTTGTTTTAAGTTAAACTGTTTTTATTTTGATATTAATTTGGTTCTTTCTTCGTTTGACGCACAGATGTTTGGGACCGTGTGTGTGTGTGTGTGTGTTTATGATTATTATTGTGTGTTTGTTTGGTTATATCCGTGTGTTTGCTAACATGTGTATCCTCATGTGTGTCTATGCATTCACCTAGTTGTGCTATGTGTACATGTATGTGTGCGTGTCTGTGTTCCTTTACGTTAATTTGGGTGTATACATGTGTCTTTGTTTGTATTCGTTTTTATCCCTGGATATGAGTGGGTTATGCTTTAGCTCTTGGGTCCCACTCTTCCAGTTTTTCATGATGTGATGTTTCAGTTATGAAATTTTTTGGTTGATTCTATCATATCTCCTTTTGATTCCTTTCACCACACACACCCTCACCACACACACACCCTCACCACACACCCTCACCACACACCCTCACCACACACCCTCACCACACACCCCTCTCACCACACACCCCTCTCACCACACATCCTCACCACTCACCCTCACCACACACCCTCACCACACACCCTCACCACTCACCCTCACCACACACCCTCACCACACTCCTCTCACCACACACCCTTCTCACCACACACCCCTCTCACCACACATCCTCACCACACACCCTCACCACACACCCTCACCACTCACCCTCACTACTCACCCTCACCACACACCCTCACCACTCACCCTCACCACACACCCCTCTCATCACTCACCCTCACCACACACCCTCACCACACACTCCTCTCATCACTCACCCTCACCACACACCCACCCTCACCACACACCCACCCTCACCACACACCCTCACCACACACCCTCACTACACACCCACCCTCACCACCCACCCTCACCACACACCATCACCACACACCCTCACCATACACCCTCACCACACACCCACCCTCACCTCCCACCCTCACCACACACCTTCCCCACACACCCTCACCACACACCCACCCTCACCACACACCCTCACCACACACCCACCCTCACCACACACCCACCCTCACCACACACCCTCACCACACACCCACCCTCACCACACACCCTCACCATACACCCTCACCACACACCCACCCTTACCACCCACCCTCACCACACACCTTCACCACACACCCTCACCACACACCCTCACCACACACCCACCCTCACCACACACCCTCACCACACACCCACCCTCACCACACACCCTCACCACACACCCACCCTCACCACACACCCTCACCACACACCTTCACCACCCACCCTCACCACACACCTTCACCACACACCCTCACCACTCACCCTCACCACTCACCCTCACCACACACCTTCACCACACACCCTCACCACACACCCTCACCACACACCCTCACCACTCACCCTCTCCACTCACCCTCACCACACACCCTCACCACTCACCCTCACCACTCACCCTCACCACACACCCTCACCACTCACCCTCACCACACACCCTCACCACACACCCTCACCACACACCCTCACCACTCACCCTCACCACACACCCTCACCACTCACCCTCACCACTCACCCTCACCACACACCCTCACCACTCACCCTCATCACGCACCCTCACCACACACCCTCACCACTCACCCTTACCACTCACCCTCACCACACACCCTCACCACACACCCTCACCACACACCCTCACCACACACCCTCACCACACACCCTCACCACTCACCCACACCACTCACCCTCACCACACACCCTCACCACACACCCTCACCACTCACCCTCACCACTCACCCTCACCACTCACCCTCACCACACACCCTCACCACACACCCTCACCACACACCCTCACCACACACCCTCACCACTCACCCTCACCACTCACCCCCACCAGTGCCACTCTCTCAGCATCAGTGAGACAACGTCCTCATATCTCAATACCCTCCATCCCTCTTAGCTTCTTCTCCCTTTCTCTCTCTCTCTCCCTCCGGTTTCTCCTCCCTTCTTTGCTACTCCTACATCCTATCCTTCTCTTCTTCCTCTCTCCTCTCCATTTATCCAACTTCTCTCTATTCTCCTGTTTTCTCGAACTTGTTGATTTTTTTTTATTTCGGTTTCCTCTATCTACCTAATTTCTTCTATCTTTCATTCTTTGTTTTCTGTGCCTGTTTCTCCTCCTCCTCATTGTCATCCTTTACCTCAACTTATTCTCTCGTCTGCCCGTTTATTATCTCTTCACTTGTCTTCTTTTCCAGTGTACCTTGTCCGTCTTTCCATTCAGGCCTACCTTTCCCGTTCCCATTAACACTCTCCCCTCCCACCTCATCCTTTCCTTATGTTCTCCAATCTTCTTCTTCTCTCTCTCTCTCCACCCCCTGTCCTTTTTCACTCCATCTCTTTCTGTATACTCCTATTTTTGTATATTCTGTATAGATCTTTTTCTCCTCTACTTTCTGATCCTGTCCATTCCCCCTGCCCTTCCATTTCTACCACTTCAAGTAATTATCCTACCGTCTCCTTCCCTCCTGTTTCACCGAATTTTCTCCATCTCCTCTTCCCCTTCCCCCCCCCCCCCTCCGTCTTCCAACCCATCTCCTTTCCTTCCGTATAGATCCTGATAACTTGACATTGAGCCTAACGCGATAACCATGACGAATATGGTTAATCTCTGTCTCTCTCTCTCTCTCTCTCTCTCTCTCTCTCTCTCTCTCTCTCTCTCTCTCTCTCTCTCTCTCTCTCTCTCTCTCTCTCTCTCTCTCTCTCTCTCTCTCTCTCTCTCTTTCGAAAAAAAATTTTCGCATCTCACGTATTACACCTTACGTCTCACCCAGTTCTCCCCCCCCTCCCCTTTATTCCTTTATCTCCAGCATTCTCACTTCTCCATTTGCTTCAACCCCCTCTTGGTTGTCCGCTCCAGCCGTTCCACACTTCGCCTGTTCCACATCCTTCTCAAAGTGTCATCTTTCCTTGTCGTTCTTGCTTTTGCCTATTCCTTTTATCATCCACGGGCCACATACTTTATTCCCCTCGTTCTGGCTCCCATTACCACTTTCCATCTCTCTTCAATTGTCCTTTCAATTAGCCATCTCTTCACTTATGCTCCCTTTTCTCTCCTATGCTCTCTTCCTACTGTCTCTTAAAACACCCTCTCTTTTTGCCTTTTCTCTGCCTCCTTTTCTTCCCTTCATCTTTTCTTCTCTTCCCTCTCTTGCTCCGTTCGTCGCTCCTTTGCTCTCTCTCTCCCCTCCCCTAACTCCTTCTTTCTCCGTACCAGTTTCCCCTCTTATTTCCCTTTCTTCCTACCCCTTTCTTATGAGCCTCGAGGGCCTTGAAGAGAGTGTGGGAGAGATATACGAGTAGCAAGAGGGTTGAACCAACAGGAAGATGAGAAAGGGGAGACAGTGAAGGAGATGAGGATGATTAAAGAAAGAACAATAAGTTATATTGAAAAAAAGGGACAAAAAATAAATAAATGTAGAACCTGATAGAAAGAGAAACATAAAAATAAATGGGTTCGCCGAAGGAAATTATATATGTATTAAAAATGTATGATTTAGTAGAGAAATAGAGGGGAGGGGAGAGAGATTGAGCTGAGAGAAAGGGAGAGAGAGAGAGAGAGAGAGATTTACTTGCCATGACATAACTTTCTTTCACACATAAGTCAACCCATTTATGTGTCAGAATAAATGGTTGTCTGTCTGTCTGTCTGTCTGTCTGTCTGTCTGTCTGTCTGTCTGTCTGTCTGTCTGTCTGTCTGTCTCGTCCACTGCTTATTAATTTGTATTTGTTTTTATAATGATCACCTATAATCTACCCCTTCATGTGTCAACATAACTCGTTAGTCAGGCTGGCTGACAAGGATCACTGTTACTAACTAGTTCATAAATGTTAGCATTAATTTATCACGTGATCACTACCGTCTATGTCAATCTAAAGTGTGAAGACAAACCATAGTTTTCAACAAAATTATATATTTTGACTTTTAACAGCTGAAACTCAATGTAGGTGGCATAAAATAAAATAAAAAAAAACATTTATAGGAACACAAGAAAAAGCATATTGACCCATTTGAGACAATTTCTAATTAAACTTAACCTAACTTATACATATATATGTATATATATATATATATATATATATATATATATATATATATATATATATATATATATATATATATATATATATATATATATATATATATATATATATATATATATATATATATATATATGTGTGTGTGTGTGTGTGTGTGTCCCGTTTCCAATGTTTTCTTCCATAGTTCACTCTTCGCATTGAGGGCACGTATATGGCTTGTGTGTGGGGGGTTTTAATAGATTTTTTTCCCCCTCACTTGAAACTTCAGAAAAAATTTATTCAGGAGGGGGGGGGAAAGGGGAAGGGAGGCGAGGGAGAGCACGAAGCTCTCGTGGACGAATGACGATTCAAAGTCATTTTTTGCCCAGGATTCATCAAGCATTTACGCATTCACTTACGAAACCTGTACATCTTTTAAAAGCCGTGATGGAGGCTTTGTGTACATTTGTTAAACAGTTTACGAACTTTGAAACAACACAA
>NC_091154.1:28641071-28671804 GCF_040958095.1 Procambarus clarkii | reverse complement strand
AAAGAACCAAGCAGCTAGCGAGAGAAGCCAGGTAGAGAGCCGGAACGGCTAGCTAGGTGCTGGTTATCTTGAGGTTATCTTGAGATGATTTCGGGGCTTTAGTGTCCCCGCGGCCCGGTCCTCGACCAGGCCTCCACCCCCAGGAAGCAGCCCGTGACAGCTGACTAACTCCCAGGTACCTATTTACTGCTAGGTAACAGGGGCATTCAGGGTGAAAGAAACTTTGCCCATTTGTTTCTGCCTCGTGCGGGAATCGAACCCGCGCCACAGAATTACGAGTCCTGCGCTGGTGAAGCCAGGTTGAGACCCCACCGGCTGCTAAGACCCACCAACAAGTGGGTCTTAAACCAAACAATCAATCCATAAATTGGTGAAGAATCAACAGGTGTTGCAGACCAAACCTCAGTATTCCAGTGACCGATCACATTTGTGAATTATTCAAAAGCTCCAGTTTTCTGAGTTGCAACAGAAAAGGCTTTTTAAATATGTAGGTTTTTTCTAACCTTTTCATATTCATATGACCATGACCTTTGTGTGAAGGTGAAACAGCTTGCTATTTTTCATTGCATTGGTTTTTTTTTTAGTTTCATCTATACCAGCAGCAGGGAGCACAATGCTTTATTAACTGTGTATGTGTCGTGTTCAGTACCTGGTTGAACACGGCATGTGTGTGGTGTTCAGTACCGGGCTGAACACGGCATGTGTGTGGTGTTCAGTACCGGGCTGAACACGGCATGTGTGTGGTGTTCAGTACCGGGCTGAACACGGCGTGTAAGAAGAGGCAACACTGCAAAATGCAGAGAAACATTTGATATTAAACAATTAGAACAAGTAAGGGGTGATAATGTGATAATGTTGATGATGATAAGAATGATGATTATTCGATCGAGTAATCATCATCGAGAAGAATCATCATTATCTCGATTCTTCTCGTTCTTCTCGAGATGATCGTCGAGAAGAAGAAAAGGAACAACAGCAGAAAATGGAGGAAACAATAGAGAAAAAGGAGAGAGAAGAAAATAAATCGGAAAAGTAGATAAAAGGGAGACATAAAAGAGAATGAGAACAAGATGAACACTGATGAACACGAACACCTACAAAAACTAAATGGTTAGTATTCTGAATGAGAACTTTTGTTCCAGTATTTACTAGAAATGCGTTTTATATTATACTTGCAGCTGAACAAATCTGTGTCGAGGGTGAAGAGAACAAGTCGGAGAAGCTTAAGTTAAAGTTCAGTAACTCCACCGATGAGGCGAAGTATTTCCCCTGGGTTCTTGAAGAGTGTAAAGAGGAAGTTTAGTGAGCTCTTGCCTTGCAGGTTTAATCAATCAAGAGTCGACCTCAGTACCGGGAACGTTGAGTGTTGGAGCTGTGGTACCGAGTGTTTATATGTGAGAGAACACTGCCCTCCAAGACCTCTAACATTCTAGGGAACATTGCTTCATAATCGCAAAAGCTTCGCGTTCGTTTAAATCGTTTAAATCTTTTTAAAATATAGATTTATATAGATATATATATAGACCCTTCGTTTAAATCTTTTTAAAATATAGACTATAAAGTGGTTCATAATATGACTTTACGAAGGGACGCAAGTGTATGAACAAGATTATATAAATGATTTAGTAGCATAGTGTTCGGTCTTGACAGTAAAAAAGATTGCATCATTGTACATTTTAGCAACTTTTACATGTTATTTTATTTGTAATTTTTGTAGTAAAGATTTGATGCAGTGCCTGACGAAGGACTCGGGAGAGAGGTACATGTTTTGGGGGGATGGTTTAGGGGTCTGGTTCTCTCTTGGGAAGGAAAAAACTTAACATAACTGTGATACAGAGTATGAAACCGTTGAAGGAGGAGTGCCCGTCGGGTCTGTTCTAGGACCTACGCTCTTTATCATATATAAACAATTTAGGCACAAGACTGAACAACAATATTATGCAATTTACAGATGATATAAAAGTAGAGAAACTAATTTAAAACAATAGCTCAAATATCGCTTCAAAATCAATCAGTTAAAATAAAAATGAAAGATAAACAGATGCAGTTTAATGCTGACAGATATAACGTTTTGAGCCTAGACAATGATAACAGAGATACAAGATATCATCTGAACAATGCTGAAATGGCCAAATGTGCACGTGGAAATAATCTGAGAGTCATGACTACTAGAGTTCATAAGCAAAAAAATAACAATAGACAAAAATGACAATCAGGGCCCAGGGGTTGAGGCTGACAAGCGCCGCCACCATGACATCTAATGTCATTTTTCCGGCTTTGTCTTTCCCAGAATTATGAAGTTCAGTTTTGGCTGCGTCAAATAACAGCAATAAATTCCCTAGAGTGTGTATAGAGATGACAAAATTACTACGATCGAACACAAACTTTCTTCGTGAAGAGGGATTAAGAAAGTTGATTTACAATCTCTAGAAAGGCGATGAGTAAGAGTAATTGAAATATACAAACGAATTAAAGAATATAAAGAGTATTAACAGAGTTCAAAATATACATTAACACAAAATAGAAATATTTACTGGTTTGGAAATAAGGTTGTTGACTCATGGAACATGTTTCTAAGTGACTTATAGACGCGAAGTCAATATTTTAAGTCTCAAATAGAAAAATGAAATTGTTAGTTGTTTGGTTTAAAGAGGAAATGCCTTGCATGGGCCGGTTGGGCATGTACAGGGACCTCTGTTCTCGCATTCTAAAGATTGCTGGGATTCCCATGGCAGCCTGCTGGGATACCCCACGGCAGCCTGCTGGGATACCCCATGACAGCCTGCTGGGATACCCCCCCCACACAAATTACTGGTTACACTCAACCACTCTAGGCTTCACTTCCTGTTACACTCAAGTCCTGATCAATGACTTAGCACCCCTTGAACTTAGACTCCCAATTACTTAATCTTGATCAGATTATATTTCCCTACACCCAGAGTATAACCCCCCCCTCTCCCCCCCCCCCACAAGATCCAAACTTGAAGAAACAGCAAATAAACAGATGGAAGTTCCAATATCATCTACACCTCACCTCATTCACCGGAAATGTCAAGACAATATTTCAGTGGCGCAAAAGTTATTCAACCACCATAAATGTAGATATTTATCTCTCAGAATGCTTGGTAATATGTTTATTGTTTGTGATGTGTTTGTGTGTATGTATTAACACGATGTACTGAACGGGGTGAGAATAGCTTGAGCTACCTCATCCCTTTGTGTGTATTTTACCTCAATAAACTTATTTCAATTTCAATCTCTCCTCTCTGTTACTTCGTTATCTCTTCTTCACACAGCCCATCTCTAGCTGCATCGTTCGTTTCATGCACTTTCTACACTCCTTCCTTGCATCTTAAGTCCCTCCTTCACTGCCACAGTCCCCTCCTTCACTGCCACAGTCCCTCCTTCACTGCCACAGTCCCTCCTTCACTGCCACAGTCCCCTCCTTCACTGCCACAGTCCCTCCTTCACTGCCACAGTCCCCTCCTTCACAGCCACAGTCCCTCCTTCACTGCCACAGCCCCTCCTTCACTGCCACAGTCCCTCCTTCACTGCCACAGTCCCTCCTTCACTGCCACAGTCCCTCCTTCACTGCCACAGTCCCTCCTTCACTGCCACAGTCCCTCCTTCACTGCCACAGTCCCTCCTTCACTGCCACAGTCCCTCCTTCACTGCCACAGTCCCTCCTTCACTGCCACAGTCCCCTCCTTCACTGCCACAGTCCCTCCTTCACTGCCACAGTCCCTTCTTCACTGCCACAGTCCTTCCTTCACTGCCACAGTTCCTCCTTCACTGCCACAGTCACTCCTTCACTGCCACAGTCCCTCCTTCACTGCCACAGTCCCTCCTTCACTGCCACAGTCCCTCCTTCACTGCCACAGTTCCTCCTTCACTGCCACAGTCACTCCTTCACTGCCACAGTCCCTCCTTCACTGCCACAGTTCCTCCTTCACTGCCACAGTTCCTCCTTCACTGCCACAGTCCCTCCTTCACTGCCACAGTCCCTCCTTCACTGCCACAGTTCCTCCTTCACTGCCACAGTCACTCCTTCACTGCCACAGTCCCTCCTTCACTGCCACAGTCCCTCCTTCACTGCCACAGTCCCTCCTTCACTGCCACAGTCCCTCCTTCACTGCCACAGTCCCTCCTTCACTGCCACAGTCCCTCCTTCACTGCCACAGTCCCCTCCTTCACTGCCACAGTCCCTCCTTCACTGCCACAGTCCCTCCTTCACTGCCACAGTCCCTCCTTCACTGCCACAGTCCCTCCTTCACTGCCACAGTCCCTCCTTCACTGCCACAGTCCCTCCTTCACTGCCACAGTCCCCTCCTTCACTGCCACAGTCCCTCCTTCACTGCCACAGTCCCTTCTTCACTGCCACCGTCCTCCTTCACTGCCACAGTCCCTCCTTCACTGCCACAGTCACTCCTTCACTGCCACAGTCCCTCCTTCACTGCCACAGTCCCTCCTTCACTGCCACAGTCCCTCCTTCACTGCCACAGTTCCTCCTTCACTGCCACAGTTCCTCCTTCACTGCCACAGTCACTCCTTCACTGCCACAGTCCCTCCTTCACTGCCACAGTTCCTCCTTCACTGCCACAGTTCCTCCTTCACTGCCACAGTCCCTCCTTCACTGCCACAGTCCCTTCTTCACTGCCACAGTTCCTCCTTCACTGCCACAGTCACTCCTTCACTGCCACAGTCCCTCCTTCACTGCCACAGTCCCTCCTTCACTGCCACAGTCCCTCCTTCACTGCCACAGTCCCTCCTTCACTGCCACAGTCCCCTCCTTCACTGCCACAGTCCCTCCTTCACTGCCACAGTCCCTCCTTCACTGCCACAGTCCCCTCCTTCACTGCCACAGTCACTCCTTCACTGCCACAGTCCCTCCTTCACTGTCACAGTCCCTCCTTCACTGCCACAGTCCCTCCTTCACTGCCACAGTCCCTTCTTCACTGCCACAGTCCCTCCTTCACTGCCACAGTCCCTCCTTCACTGCCACAGTCACTCCTTCACTGCCACAGTCCCTCCTTCACTGCCACAGTCCCTCCTTCACTGCCACAGTTCCTCCTTCACTGCCACAGTTCCTCCTTCACTGCCACAGTCCCTCCTTCACTGCCACAGTCCCCTCCTTCACTGCCACAGTCCCTCCTTCACTGCCACAGTTCCTCCTTCACTGCCACAGTCCCTCCTTCACTGCCACAGTCCCTCCTTCACTGCCACAGTACCTCCTTCACTGCCACAGTCACTCCTTCACTGCCACAGTCCCCTCCTTCACTGCCACAGTCCCTCCTTCACTGCCACAGTCCCTCCTTCACTGCCACAGTCCCTTCCTTCACTGCCACAGTCCCTCCTTCACTGCCACAGTCCCTCCTTCACTGCCACAGTCCCTCCTTCACTGCCACAGTCCCTCCTTCACTGCCACAGTCCCTCCTTCACTGCCACAGTCCCTCCTTCACTGCCACAGTCCCTCCTTCACTGCCACAGTCCCTCCTTCACTGCCACAGTCCCTCCTTCACTGCCACAGTCCCTCCTTCACTGCCACAGTCCCTCCTTCACTGACACAGTCCCTCCTTCACTGCCACATTTCCTCCTTCACTGCCACAGTCCCCTCCTTCACTGCCACAGTCCCTCCTTCACTGCCACAGTCACTCCTTCACTGCCACAGTCCCTCCTTCACTGCCACAGTCACTCCTTCACTGCCACAGTCACTCCTTCACTGCCACAGTCCCTCCGTTCCTAACTACCTCCTTCAAAGATATCTTGTCGTGCCTATATGGCGCGTCTTCCTTATCACAGGCTCCATCTGCACCTATGGGGGAGACAGCTTTAATGGGTTCTCTTAGGTGGACCCATCTTTAATGGGCGCCTATTGCCACCTGCTTTATCTCGCGTTTTTCTCTGCACGACGTTCCTGTTACTTTATGTCTCACCACATTACTGTGCTGTGGTCTGGTACGGTCATTATACTGTGTTCTGGTACACTCATTATACCATGTTCTGGTACACTCATTATACCGTGTTCTGGTACACTCATTATACCGTGTTCTGGTACACTCATGCTGTGTTGTGGTACACTCATTATAGCGTGTTCTGGTACGGTCATTATACTGTGTTCTGGTACGGTCATTATACTGTGTTCTGGTACGGTCATTATACTGTGTTCTGGTACGGTCATTATACTGTGTTCTGGTACGGTCATTATACTGTGTTCTGGTACGGTCTTTATACTGTGTTCTGGTACGGTCATTATACCGTGTTCTGGTACACTCATTATACTGTGTTCTGGTACACGCATTATACTGTGTTCTGGTACACTCATTATACCGTGTTCTGGTACACTCATTATACCGTGTTCTGGTACACTCATTATACCGTGTTCTGGTACACTCATGCTGTGTTGTGGTACACTCATTATAGCGTGTTCTGGTACGGTCATTATACTGTGTTCTGGTACGGTCATTATACTGTGTTCTGGTACGGTCATTATACTGTGTTCTGGTACACTCATTATACTGTGTTCTGGTACATTCATTATACCGTGTTCTGGTACACTCATTATACCGTGTTCTGGTACACTCATTATACCGTGTTCTGGTACACTCATGCTGTGTTGTGGTACACTCATTATAGCGTGTTCTGGTACGGTCATTATACTGTGTTCTGGTACTGTCATTATACTGTGTTCTGGTACGGTCATTATACTGTGTTCTGGTACGGTCATTATACTGTGGTCTGGTACGGTCATTATACTGTGTTCTGGTACGGTCATTATACTGTGTTCTGGTACGGTCATTATACCGTGTTCTGGTACACTCATTATACTGTGTTCTGGTACACTCTTTATACAGTGTTCTGGTACACGCATTATACTGTGCTTTGGTACACTCATTATACTGTGTTCTGGTACACTCATTATACCGTGTTCTGGTGCACTCATTATACTGTGTTCTGGTACACTCATTATTCCGTGTTCTGGTACACTCATTATTCCGTGTTCTGGTACACTCATTATACTGTGTTCTGGTACACTCATTATACCGTGTTCTGGTACACGCATTATACTGTGCTTTGGTACACTCATTATACTGTGTTCTGGTACACTCATTATACCGTGTTCTGGTACACTCATTATTCCGTGTTCTGGTACACGCATTATACTGTGCTTTGGTACACTCATTATACTGTGTTCTGGTACACTCATTATACCGTGTTCTGGTACACTCATTATACCGTGTTCTGGTACACTCATTATACTAGGTTGTATTATACTAATTTTACCGTTCTTTATATTCACAATTACGTATTCTTGTACACATTTCCTTGTTGGTCTGAATGGTCTCAAGCCGTGATCTTGGGAGTGTGCGGGTTCGAATCCTATTTAAGGCTCCCAGTGATTTTCTCACTGATACATAACGTTAATAGGATTTCTTTGTGTAATAAACATATTTCGTTATTCATATATATATATATATATATATATATATATATATATATATATATATATATATATATATATATATATATATATATATATATATATATATATATTAAGCCAAGTTTTCATGATTTAATTGTTTTTCAACTACCTAACCTACCTAACCTAACTTTTTCGGCTACCTAACCTAACCTATAAAGATAGGTTAGGTTAGGTTAGGTAGGGTTGGTTAGGTTCGGTCATATATCTACATTAAATTTAACTCCAATAAAAAAAATTGACCTCATACATAATGAAATGGGTAGCTTTATCATTTCATAAGAAAAAAATTAGAGAAAAAATATTAATTCAGGAAAACTTGGCTTATTAGGCAAATCGGGCCTTGCATAGTAGGCCGAGAAGTGCGTTTTGGCTACTAGGTACGACATTATATATATATATATATATATATATATATATATATATATATATATATATTTATATAGACAAGTTTGCTATAGTTATGCCGTCATATTTACCTATAAGCAGATTGACGCAAATAATTACATCACTTGGTTCTATAAATACTGTAATATTTTGCTTCACGGTCGAGTTCGTCATGTGTTGCTTCATGCATACATCAGTAGTGCGTAGCGTGATGCATGTATTCGCATTGTGCTCATTTATGAGAATATGGCAAATGCGACATTTTATAAATGCGCAGGAAATCAATTCGCTGTATTTACAGCTTAGATATAAAGCTTTACAGTCTTAACATAGCGCATGTATTCACACAAGACAAACTACAAGAAAAACACCACAATAAGAAAGACAACCGAACCACGAAGGCAGTTATTTCTTTAACAGCCCGTCCTCCAAAAATGGGGTGGTAAATGTAAGAAGACAAATAAGTGCAATTATGTACTATTCATAGCAGTTAGGAATTGTATTTATTTTCACTTAGTATTAAATCGTACTGTCAAATATATTGTGAATATTTGAGTTTACCTGAAAAACACAATAGAAAACCACAACCTCACCTAACCGTCTTAGTTTTTGAAGATAATAATTTTATTGCTTCTTAATTACAATTAGTACTTAACCTATAGCTATACTGATATTACAGTTTTGTAAAACTAATAAAACAAAACTAAAATATATAAATAAATTGTAAAGTAACTCAGAATATTTTAAAATTTTGTATAAAATCTACATTGTTTAATAAAGCTGAAAAAGAAATTCCTGATATTTAAAACTTGTGTATTGCAAACTGGAGTTGAAAATTCATCCTAAAGTGCTGAGTATCTTAACAGAAAACAAGGAGAATTAAATCGGGGGAGGGAGTTGGGTAAATGTAACAGCCTCATAAGTGCAATTATGCACTGTTTATATCAGTAAGAAAATGTACTTATTTCACTTAGTATTAAATCGTACTCTCAATTCGGAGGATGGGTTGTTCTTGAACTATGCGATCGACCTCGTATATGGTAAACGAGGCGGCTTTGTTAGAGCTTTCGCGCGAAGCAAAGGTAATTGTTTTACCTTTGCTTACGCGAAAGCTTTACCGAAGCGGCTTAGTTCACAGAGTACGCGGTCTTCAGTCTTGCCGTTCACAGAGTACGAGGTCTTCAGCCTTGCCGTTCACAGAGTACGCGGTCTTCAGACTTGCCGTTCACAGAGTACGCAGTCTTCAGACTTGCCGTTCACAGAGTACGCGGTCTTCAGCCTTGCCGTTCACAGAGTACGAGGTCTTCAGACTTGCCGTTCACAGAGTACGCGGTCTTCAGACTTGCCGTTCACAGAGTACGCGGTCTTCAGCCTTGCCGTTCACAGAGTACGAGGTCTTCAACCTTGCCGTTCACAGAGTACGAGGTCTTCAGACTTGCCGTTCACAGAGTACGCGATCTTCAGCCTTGCCGTTCACAGAGCACGCGGTCTTCAGCCTTGCCGTTCACAGAGTACGAGGTCTTCAACCTTGCAGTTCACAGAGTACGAGGTCTTCAACCTTGCAGTTCACAGAGTACGCGATCTTCAGCCTTGCCGTTCACAGAGCACGCGGTCTTCAGCCTTGCATTTCACAGAGTACGCGGTCTTCAGCCTTGCCGTTCACAGAGTACGAGGTCTTCAGCCTTGCCGTTCACAGAGTACGAAGTCTACAGCCTAGCCGGTAACCCATAGCCTGTCTTAAGAGCAGCGGACAATAGAGTTAATTCTCCAAATGGAAATCGAATCACAATTTAGCGAACTTTCTTCTCTTGGCCCAGAGCTGAAACTTTGGACCCTCCTGAGATCTTAATCAGTTTTTTTCTTCTGGGTCGGGTCGTAGTGAAGCCATTCTTGGGTTCCTTGAGGGCCGAGATTGGAAGTGCTTCACACCAAATAGTCTTAATTAGCTGAGAGTTGGGGCGTACTGTGAGGATGCAAGGTACGCCCCGTACCCGGAGGATGCAAGGTACGCCCCGTACCCTGATGATGCCGTACCCTTCCATCACGGGCGTTCCGTGATGCAAGGTTAGAGAATACAATGTATTCTTCTGGATACAGTGTATTGTTGCTACAATGGTGGCGTGGATACAGTATGGTGTTGCTACAGTGGTGGCCTGGATAGAAAAGCAATATTGTCACTGTATTACAGTTGTAATTGCAAAGGATTAGCAGATAACGTCTAGCTTGATCCCTTTATAGACCAAAGTAATGACTAATAATTCCACGTGATTGTTTTAAAAGCACAAATGGTGCCCAAACTGTCAACCAAATGCAGCGGTGATTAAGGCGCGTTCATTATACATGCACTGCAGGTTTATAAGGAGATTAGAGAGCCTTAACTCTAGGAAGTAAGACTTAACTGAGTCCTCAACTTTTTTTTTTGTTTTGTTTTTTTCGTAATTTACTCTCAAGATTCTTCGCCCTTGACAAAAGTGGTCGACGAGAATAAATAATTTTGTGTAGACGAGGAGTCACAATAACGTGGCTGAAATATGTTGACCAGACCACACACTAGAAAGAGAAGGGACGACGACGTTTCGGTCCGTCCTGGACCATTCACAAGTCGATTGTGAGAATGGTCCAGGACGATCTCACAATCGACTTGAAGATGGTCCAGGACGGACCGAAACGTCGTCGTCCCTTCACTTTCTAGTGTGTGGTCTGGTCAATAATTTTGTTTTCGCTATAGAGCAGAACTGGTTTATTTATGTCTCCTTGAGGGTAAACCAATGAGAAGAGCCAGGTCATCACTCTCCCGTGGAACACTGGAGGTTTTCACTACTCCTGCAAGCTAAATTGGAAGAGATTTGGGGGTCCCCCGACCGCCTCTAACAAGATTGGATACTCATTTAGCTCTTGAGAAGGGGCTTAGAAGACTTCCAGCTCCTCATACACATAAGGGAGACATAAAAATAATATAATGCATTTATTCTGATGAATATACATATATATATATATATATATATATATATATATATATATATATATATATATATATATATATATATATATATATATATATATATATATATATATATATATCCCAATGCAATGAAACACCACCTCTGATGCAATTAAAGGGACCCACATCCTCGAAGAAGAAAATAAAGAGTGTTCAGAGAAGACCTTGTGGATTCTCACTGAACACTTTAATCTTTTCCTCTCCTACCATCCCCATTCTTTGTTATTAATTTTGTTTTATTTAATTTTAATGCATTGCTATAGTTTACAGAGAACACACACTTATATATAACAATATCACAATCAGTGTTCGAAGATCTCGTCCAGCTCCTCGGGGGTCGGGTGCGTACCCAAGATACAGCACGCATTTCCCCTCTGAACTGCGACACTGAGGCGCTAGAACATGAAACTGGCCTCTCTTGAGTCTTTAGTTTTCCCAATGAGGTCCTCATCCACCTCCTTTATAAACTTAAGTGCACATTTACCCCAGGCGCCCAGAGTCTCAGAGCCTATCGGCACAAACCTGAACAACGTTCTAGGTCTCTGTACTTGTTGATTTTCTGGGTCTCCCTGAAGGTGGCCGCCCCGCCTCCCTCAGCTGTGCTGTAAGGTAGATAGGTATCAGCCAATGTGGATGCACACGTATAGTCCCACACGACCTGTTTACCTTCCCTCCATGGCTGCAGGGTGACTCCATCTGGGCGTTTTTGGCTGTTGTCAGGTCTGCACAACTGAGGTTCCCTTTGTGCTGGACACCCAGCTGAAGCCAAACTTCTCTTGATGATGTCATTGACTGCTTCATGTCTGGCAATCTTTCCCCTGTGTCTTACGACAGATGAGACCATGGCTGCCGTATTGGTCTGCCCGTGCATGGCCGCAAATACACCGGTGCTCGGTGGAGATAGGGGCGGCAAGGCGCAGAGCAACACCAATACTTAGGGTCCGATGGTCCAGACGGGTGCCCAAGGCGGAATTAGGGACTGCCAACAGGAAGTTCCCAGCATGGGGAGCTTGCACAGGTAGAAGACGCGCTCTGTCCTTCCCAGAAGCTGCCTCCAGCATTGATGTAACGATGTTTTCCACTATGGGGCTATCGCATTTGGCCTGTTTGCAGTCATTTGGAAAAGTTGGTCGAGTGTGAGAGTTGGCAAGAGTGTCCCACTGACCGGCTCCTTCCGCGAATTTGGGATCATGAATCCCAATGCAGTCTCTAAGATATTCTGGTAGTATTTCCTTAACTAATTCACCTGTAGCACTGGTCGAGGATAACAATGCCGGCAATATATATATATATATATATATATATATATATATATATATATATATATATATATATATATATATATATATATATATATATATATATATATATATATTAGAGTTTAGTTCATTTATTATGTACCCCATACCCATCTTGGAAAGTGGAAAGGGTTACAGAGGCACATAATGGGCTCAGGGACTGAACCTCACATATAACGAAAGAAAGCTTGAATAGTCCCCCAAGCCATAAGTCAGGTAGGAACTCCACGACCCGTCCAGGGTTCGAACCTGCTTTACTATGGATCACCGCCTGGCGTTACTCAGTACCACACCACTTCACCTAGCAAGCGTTTAAGAAGGAGACAATGTCCGTCTAAGATGCCTTCTGTAAAAGAGTGAACGGAGGAAACAGGAAAATAAAGCCAAACGTATATGAATGCACACTGGCTTCCTGTTCCCCGACATATGTGAATTGGAATGTGATGGAAAGTTTCTTGGTCTATTCCTAGACAAGAGACTCAACTTCAGCACCCACATACAACACATAACTAAGAAAGTCTCTAAAACACTTGGAATACTCTCCAAAATCAGATATTATGAACCTAACTCTGCTTTTATCTCACTATGTTATGCACTAATCTATCCCTGTCTTAATTATGGTATCTGTGAATGGAGTTCAACCACTGCAAACCACCTCAGGTCCATCATCACCCAGAAAAACTTTGCTATCAGAAAAATAACAAATTCTGCTTTCAGGCAACACTCAGCTCCCTTGTTTAACTCCCTAAACATGCTAAACATAATCTCACTCCACACATTCTCTTGTGTCAACTACATTTACAAAACCCTGTTCTTAAATACAAATCCTGCTCTGAAACTCTCCCTGGACAGATGTAATAGGACCCATTATCACCACACCAGAAATAAATATCTCTTTGATATCCCCAGAGTCAAACTTAATCTGTGTAAACACTCTATGCAAATAAAGGGACCCAGTCTATGGAACTCACTCCCTAGTGAATTGAAAAGCTGTCCAACTTTTGCGTCATTCAAAAACAAAACTAAAAAGTACCTAATTTCATCTTCATAGTTTTTTACCTTGTTTGCTTTAAAATTGCAATGCATCTAGTGCTACCCAATCTCCCAATCTTCATGTATCCAATCCAAACATCTTTACCATTGTGATCATTGCTGTCTTCTTATATGTGCCTTCAATTTGCTATATAGTGCCTATTATTTTTTTTTTTATATATATACAAGAGTTGTTACATTCTTGTAGAGCCACTAGTACGCGTAGCGTTTCGGGCAAGTCCTTAATCCTATGGTCCCTGGAATACGATCCCCGCCGCGAAGAATAGTTTTTTCATCCAAGTACACATTTTATTGTTGAGTTAAACAGAGGCTACAGTTAAGGAATTGCGCCCAGTAAATCCTCCCCGGCCAGGATACGAACCCATGACAAAGCACTCGCGGAACGCCAGGCGAGTGTCTTCCCACTACACCACGGAGACTGGTGTAGTGGGACTTAATCTTCTCTTAAGAGACTTAATCTTCGTTTAAATTACCAATCAAGCTGTCAATGCAATCAATCAGAGCTTTAATATACCAATGTGCTTTAATATACCTACTCTCTCATCTCATTTTTTTTCTTTCTTGCATTTTATCTGTTATCATTTTATTAATTCCGCTAGAATTTACCTACTTAAAATTATCTGTTAGAGTAAGGACCTGTCCGAAACGCTGTGCGTACTAGTGGCTTTACAAGATTATAAATTACCATGTATTCTCATAAATGTATTATTATCTCATTATGTATTCTCATAAACCTAATGTACCTTCTTGTATATAAATAAATAAATAAATAAATAAATAAATAAATAAATAAATAAATAAATAAATAAATAAATAAATAAATATATATATATAATATTGTATAATAGAAAACGGGTGTAGTGAGTCATTATAGAAAACAACCACTAAAATATTTCGCCACATCAGTTAAGCAAGGCAAATTGAATTTATATTTATATTAGCGTGAATGGTCCCCAAGCATCAGTGTTTGCCCCAACAGAACACGCGAATGACTCCCCCAAGGATTTGAACCTAGGCAGTCAGGATAGCAGTCTTGTACTATAACCATTCTATGTAATCGATAGCCGGGTGAGTGCAATTCTAGACCTAACCTGGTGGCCAAGGTTCTAATCCTTGAGGCCTCATTTGGAGTTTGTTGAAAAACAATTAACACACAAACACACACCAATTTTTAGTTTTTTAATATATTAAGAAACTTACACAGCAATGTTTTGCTACCCTATTTTACATAAATTAAATAGCATATATAAAACTAGCTGCTAGTTAATCTAATATAGCCATCTCGCAGGATAGCCATACATGGAATCAGGAGAGAAGGTGAAGTGCGCGAGGTTAATCTACTAGCCTACACTAGCAAAGTGTACGCAGAGCGCATGAATATCCTCCAGTATTCATGTGTGTGAGAAGCAGTTAGAGTTCAAAGTATTCATACCATTATGTCTTAAATTATTGATAGGGCGGTCATCGAAACTTTTAAAATACTGAACAATTTGGAGGACGTTGATTCAGACAGTTTCTTTATAAAGTCAGATGTAACACAAACAAGAAGCAACGGTTTGGAGCTCAACAAGCCACAATGTAGGAAGGAAAACAGGAGAAGCTTTTATCACCCACAGGAACCGCCTACCAGTCGTAGCCTTAAATGCCAAAACTCTGCTGATCTCTAAAATCCAACTGTAAAAATCATCGGGACAAATAATGGAACCTTTGACAAGCTGCTGGTTTCCTGTCCTCGTCGAGGCCACAATAGTGTGTTAGTGACCTTCAGGTAAATTCATGTAACATCACAGATTTGGCGTTGGAAAATATGTTCTAGGTCTTGTTCACATACTTAACAACTTGAAGGTTCTCCATTGGGGGAGTCATTACCTGCAACCACCTGTAGGTAATTCGGCGTCAGCCACCGTCAAGTACTCATTTTCATCCAGGCGAAGGTGGTGGCAGCATTAAATGTAGTAGGCATTCATCAGTCTCAGGAGGCTACGGTGTTGCGCTCTGGAGTGGCCTCACTAGGGCGCAAAGCCAGGGTACGTTGATATGGAGAAGAAGCTGTTACCCAGGCAGCAGGTCCCCCCCTATCCACGGCGCCGAAAGACCCCAATGGAAGGGCGAACGCCAATACGATTGGTTCCATCGCCGTCGTAGGAACTGTGAGTTCCGGGGTTGACCTTGAAGGTGGTGAAGAAGGGCACAGGGACCTCCAGCCCCGGAGACCGCCGTGGACGGGGCCGGAGAAGAACTACCATAAAGTTAGTGTAAGTTAGACTTACACTAACTTTAATTTGTCATAATTCGTAACAGCTCACCTGGTGGCGGTATCACCACCCACATGATAGCCAAGTGGGTGGTGTTATTAATGGTGAAATATCGAAAGTAAAGTGTTTTAAACATAAGCAAAGAAGAGTGTTATAAATGGTGGCAGGGGTTGGAATTGGGACCTCATGCAGCGATTAGAACTGGGACCTGATTCAGTGATTAGAAATGGGACCTCTTTTTGGGGAAGTAAAGAGGATGGAGAGACATAGGTGAAGGGAAGTTCAGAAATGGGAAATACAGTGAGAGTTCTGAAAGCAGGCGGCGGGCTGTCCGCCTTGCTGACACGATGTGTGGGTGTTGGCAGCTAAGCTAAGTTTGCTTTCTCTTGTCAGGGAGCTGTGAATGTGTGAGAGGTTCTTCATATGTGTGAAGATAACTTAATAACTGGGACCTGATGTCTTGTGACCGCAACAGAGACGTGGTGTCTTGCGATTGGGACTTATGGACTTCGCTGATACTCTTAATTCTCGTCTTTTCCGTATATACTTTTGTTTCATTTTCCATCTTACCTCACCTCTAAATAATACTGAAAATTATTTATTGTCTTAATATTTTGCATTTCACTCTCCCCTAAATGTTAAACAAGAAAACTATTAGGCATTTTTGCAGGTTTATTTGGACATCAAGTCCTCTCCCCGTCTCGCCTTGGCATAACAAAACAATTAATATAAATACGCATTTACAATGTTAACACAAAAAACGCCGCACCGCAGAAAGTGTTACAGGTTATATAGTAATTATCAGTCTATATGTTTCTTACCTTATTGTAGTTATGCCGTAAATGTGGTCAACATGTTGCTGGAGGTTACACGAGGTCAAGGGTCGCCCAGAAGTCGTCACACGAGGTCAAGGGTCGCCCAGAAGTCGTTACACGAGGTCAAGGGTCGCCCAGAAGTCGTCACACGAGGTCAAGGGTCGCCCAGAAGTCGTCACACGAGGTCAAGGGTCGCACAGATGAGGTCTCGGCTTTGACTCTTGACCTGACCACGTTTATGAGTGTGATGAGTCGATTATCGCATTTTCAATCCCTCCATAGAAACCTGAGGCCAAAAGTCACACTACTGATAAAAACCTACCAGAAGCAAATGAAGAATTTTGAGAACTTGAGAATGAATTTAAAGTTTTAATGAGGTACCCATTTAGGAAGTAACCTTCTTCCCCGCCCCCCTCTCTCGTCCACAGCGAGCTGACGAGTCTCCGGCTTTGCCTGCGGGTACCAAGGGATTAATTACCCTGAATATGAACTAAAAGCCATTTTCCTCGTGGGAAGAGGACGAGAGAATTAGCAATTACATTGGTTGGTCGAGGGAGGTACAAGTCTGGCCAGATAATCCTCGACCCGATTCTTGCTTGGCGCGCTACGTCAAGCCCCACATGTGAGCACCGAACACCGTGATGGGGTTACAGCTGTCAGCGCTGCCGTGTCAGTGGAGAGCTGATAGCCTTGTGTGTCCTCGCCTTTCTCTGTTCGTTGGTCCTGTGTTAACTCACTGACAGTTCGTAACGTGGTAAGCACGAAGAAAAATACAGAGTTTGGAGATTAGATCTCCTCGCTTAACCAGCTCTAGAAAGGAATTATTTCGAAAAAAAAATTCACTTGTACTTTTCATTGTCTTCTAAAATCTTTGTGACTGTCACCCATCTGGATACAGGGGGCAACACCTCGAACCCCATTATGACGCGTTCCATCAGCGTATCAAGAAGCAACACAAAATACGAAGAGCAGTGAGTGAGAGAGAGAGAGACGGACGGTGAGGAGAGACCGTGGCGTCCTCCTCCAGCGAGCGTCGGAATAACACTGAGAGAGACAACACGCGGGCGGTCCCCCCCCCCCTCCCCCCACACACACATACAGGTAAGCCTCTTTGATTAAACCCAGGTCGAGGCCAGTTGTACCCCACACGAACACTACTCTCCGTGGATTTGTGAGGGGTTGCGTACACTGAGCCAAACTTTGGCTAAACCTCTCTCCCTCTCTCTGTCTGACTGAGGCTGAGCTGTTGTGTGAACTAAGGGCCCTGCGGGGCTCGACATTGTTCCCTGCTTGGTGAAAAAAGGATATTGTTCATTGTGCAGTAGAGATATACTTGGTGCATAGCAAAGCATAAAGATACTTGGTGTATCCTGAAGCATTGAGTTACATGAAGCATGCGAATATGTACAGCAGGGGGAGGCGCGAGAAGTCGCGTAGCAGGTGCCACACAAGAATACCTGCCCAATATATCCACTTAAAGGATGTACACACAGTAGGGTCCATAAAGGCACGACCACCCAATGGTCTTCAGGCCGCACCTGTGTCGTTACCACGATAACAGAGATGTCACACATCGTCCTCCAACAGCTTCCTCACACGTTGGTCACGTAGTTTCTCAACAATTCTTCACTATGAGCTACAAACTTCCTTCTTCGTTACGAGGCAACGAAGGAAGTCTTTCTCCGTCGACTCTCACAACTCAAGTGAGGTCTTAAGACTTGCACCCCACGTCACGTGTCGTAAGATATTGTCGACATCTCATCTTACCTCGTTAAGATGCTTGCCCTCTGCTTCCCTTCTCCTTAGTCACAATTACTGCTTGGTTTAATTCACTTACCTGACTCCTATATCTGGTCAGGGGCGAAATAATTCTCACAAAGGTCGACCAACCTCATTAGGCTACGTGGAGGTTCACACCAGTACACACACACACACACACACACACACACACACACACACACACACACACACACACACACACACACACACACACACACACACACACAGGAGACCAAAGAGACAGTACACAATGAAGGGGAACTGCCTACCTGTAACGATTCGAGAAAGAGACCCGGGAGTGGATGTGACACCTAATCTAACTCCTGAGGCACATATAAATAGGATAACGACAGCAGCGTACTCTACACTGGCGAAAATTAGAACTTCATTCAGAAACCTAAATGAGGAGGCTTTTAGGGCGCTTTACACTGCCTACGTAAGACCAGTCTTAGAGTATGCCGCGCCATCATGGAGCCCCCACCTGAAGAAACACATAAGAAAACTGGAGAAGGTTCAGAGGTTTGCGACGAGGCTTGTCCCAGAGTTACGAGGGATGGGATATGAAGAGCGTCTGAAGGAACTGAACCTTACGACATTAGAGAAAAGAAGGGAGAGAGGAGATATGATAGGGACATATAAGATACTCAGGGAATTGACAAAGTGGAAATAGATGAAATGTTCGCACGTAATAATAACAGAACGAGGGGGCATGGGTGGAAACTGGAAACTCAGATGAGTCACAGAGATGTTAGGAAGTTTTCTTTTAGCGTGAGAGTAGTGGAAAAATGGAATGCACTTGGGGAACAGGTTGTGGAAGCAAACTCTATTCATACTTTTAAAATTAGGTATGATAGGGAAATGGGACAGGAGTCATTGTTGTAAACAACCGATAGCTGGAAAGGCGGGATCCAATAGTCAATGCTCGATCCTGCAAGCACAAATAGGCGAGTACAAATAGGTGAGTACACACACACACACACACACACACACACACACACACACACACACACACACACACACACACACACACACACACACACACACACACACACATAGTGGCAATAGTGGAAACTAAAATAAATGGCATGATCTCGGACGCAATCTTTCCAGAGGGATACCAGGTGATAAGAAAAGAAAGGACACAGAGACAGGGAGGAGAAGTGGCACTCCTAATAAAGCGGAAATGGAAGTTTGATGAGCTGGAAAATCCGGGTACCAAGGAAAGCACGAGCTTCATACATGGAACTATGACAGTGGATGGGAAGAAGATTGTAATCTTGATACTCTACAATCCCCCACCAAACAGTAGAAGGCCCAGGCAGGAGTACGAGGACAGCAACAAGACATGTATAGGTGAACTGCAGAGAGCAGCAACAATAGCGCATAGAATGAGAGCGAAGCTGTTGGTCATGGGGGACCTAAATCATGGAGAGATAGATTGGGAAACAGGGAATCCCCATGGCGGGGAGACATGGGGAGCGAAGCTGGTAGACGTTATTGACAGGAATTTCCTAACAAAGCATGCGAAGGAAGATACTAGGGAAAGAGGAGGGGATACGCCCAGCCTATTAGACCTCATTTTCACCCAGAATGTAGAAGACATCGAGCATTTGGAACATGAAATACCACTAGGAGCCAGTGACCATTGTGTCCTAGTCTTTGACTACATGATGGAACTTAAAATTGTGACCAAAGGACAAGAGGTCCGGGAAAGGAGAGTTGATTACAGGAAATAAGGGACTACCTGGGAGGAGTGCAGTGGGAGGAAGAAATTAGAGGAAAAACAATGCAAGGTATGATGAACCAAGTCATATGCAAATGCAAGGAAGCTGAAGAGAGATTTATTCCAACGGTTAAGGAAAAAAGCAGGAGGAAATATAATAACCCATGGTTTAATAGACAGTGTCAGGATGCAGGAGGGAGTGGAGGAAGTACAGAAGACAAAGGACAGAGGACAACAGGATTAGATGTAACAGAGCTAGGAACGATTACATTAACATAAGACGAGTGTCGGAAAGAAATTATGAGAATGATATTGCAATCAAAGCGAAAAAGCAACCTAAATTACTACATAGCCATATAAGAAGGAAGATGTCGGTAAATGATCAAGTGACAAGACTGAGGAAAACAGAAGGGGCATATACAGAAAATGACAAGGAAATCTGCGAGGTACTGAATGCAAGTTTCCATGGAGTGTTCACAACCGAGCCTGAGCGGCTCCCATTGTTAGAAGAGATTACCCTAGATGAAAGACTATCAGATATAGAGGTGACAGCAGAGGAGGTAACGAGACAGTTTTGATACAGTACCGCACATGAGACTGCTATACAAACTTGAAAGGTAGGCAGGAGTAAGAGGAAAGGCCCGAGCATGGGTAAGGAACAACCTAACAGAAAGAAGCCAAAGGGTAATGGTAAGGGGCGAGAAGTCGGACTGGCGAACAGTAACGAGCGGAGTACCTCAAGGATCGGTGCTGGGCCCAATCCTCTTTCTAATTTACGTAAATGATATGTTTACAGGAGTGGAATCCTACATGTCAATGTTTGTGGATGATACAAACTTTAATATTGAAATAGCACGCTCCTCACCAGATTTAACAGATCAGTTTCCTATAACCCCCTTTGAATTAACATCAGCATTAGGAAAACCTAAGCAAACTGCCCCTGGTGAGGATGGTATAACTTATAACACCTTGAGCTTACTGAATGATGTCCCTAGCCACCCTCTGCTTGACCTCTATCAAATGAGTCTCTCACAAGGTATCTTGCCAAAGAAATGGACACAAAGTCTCATAATACCAATTCCTAAACCTAACTCTCAAAAATTCAGACCCATTTCCCTTACATCTTGCATGTGTAAAGTCTTGGAGAGAATTGTTCTCAATCGTGTCATGTTTCAGGTCAAAGAAAAACTGGCCCCAAACCTATATGGGTTCATGCCCAAGTGTAGCACACAAACATGCTTTGCTGAATATTTTGTAAACTCCCAGGATGGGACACAGGCAGCCTTTATTGACCTAAAGTCAGCTTTCGATGTAGCGAATGGTGAAATAATATTAGAGCAACTTGCTGAATTTGGAATCAAAGGTAATCTTCTGAGTTGGATAAAGAGCTACCTATCCAACAGGCGTGCTAGTGTCCTATTTAAAGGAATTAAAAGTACAAGAACAGATGCATTCGAACTAGGCACTCCTCAAGGTGGTGTCCTAAGCCCTATGCTCTTCAATATACTTATGCACAAACTTATCCATGACATACCTGTACAACCTACGGAAACTGTTATATGTTATGCTGATGATATTTGTATTATGGCACACAGTAAACCAAGGCTACAAGTGTTACTTGATGCATTCTCCAAGAAAGTAGTAGAATGTGGCCTCATAATATCTGTTGATAAAACAAGGGTTCTTATTCCCCATTCTCTTCATGTTAACTATACTATTAATGGAGTGCCCGTGGAGACTTGCGAGTCTTATAAATATCTTGAAGTCGAGGTTAATGATACAAATCTCGTCAGCAACCTGCGCAAAAAACTAGTTGAGCGTCTTAAACCTCTCAAAACTCTTGTTGGCAAAGGATTTGGCATTAACATAAAATATGCTCGTAGTTTTTATATTGCCTGTATACGATCTGTTGTTGATTATTATGCCTTGCATCTTCTTAATTTTTCTCCTAAACAATTACAAGGCCTAGATGTAGTACAGAATGATGACATGCGCATCATCCTGGGTTGTCCTAGAACTGTCAGAATTGTTAACATGAGAAAGGAACTAAACTTACCTTCCATTTACGAAAGAATAGTTCTACTTTGTACTATGTTTTGCGCCAAAACTTTGAAAAATAATGGTCCCCCCAGCTCTATTCAAATTAAATTAAGATCCATTCTAAACAATTCTGACTGTTCCCTCAATCCGCCGCAAAAAGCTCCCTACAGTGTGTGGCTCAGTTATTGTGCCTATAATCTTCAGAAACTGAATGTATCTCTTAACCCTGATAGAACTGTTCACTATATTCCCCCTTGGAAAGATGTGGAGGTCTCTCTGCATTATACTCCCATCAGTGTAAAACAAATGTATAACACTGACATTTTGAGATGTATAACATTAGAAGCTATTGACAGTCATCTTCAAATTCTCAAACCGACTGAATCCTATGCCTTTACTGATGGCTCTGTGCAGTTAGGCACTGGTAGAACAGGTTGTGCATGTGCAGTGTATAAAGGGAATGAAATGATCATGACTAGTACACAGAGATTGAACAACTGGGCAAGCACGACACAGACCGAGCTATTGGGTATTTATCTAGCCACTGAGTACCTTAAGCTCAATGGTGGTGGAGTGATATTCTGTGACTCTAAAAGTGCTCTGCAGTCCTCAAATACCCCATCACAATGTACGTCGGAAGTAGCTTGTAATATTAAATGGAATGTAATTTTTGCCAATGATAATAACTCTTGTATAAAATTTTTGTGGATCCCATCCCATGTTGGAGTTGGAAAACATGACTTTGTAGATCAATTGGCCAATGAGGCTTGCAGGAAAGAAAACATTGATTATGACTTTGGACTATCTAATGCAGTTATTAGAAACATACAAATTAAAGAAATTAATTCAGATTTAGAAGAACTAAGAAATGCCCAGAGACCTGAAAACTGCAGTATTAAAAGTTATGACAAGTTCTGTAATAATAGGTATTTGTATGGTCAGCACAGTAACCGGACCCTGCAATGTGATGTAGTCATTGCGCGAATTCGCCTTGGCTATAGACACATCTGGCAGGTTAGTGAGGCTGAGCCACTACCAGAATATTCAGATTGTAAACTCTGTGATAAACCTTTAATGCATTCACTAGAACACTATATTGATGAATGTGAAACCGTAAAGGACTTTAGACCTCCTGGCCTCTTGTACCACTAACTGTGTAACTATTTTATTGACTCAGGTGTTCTGGACGACATCCTAACAATTTACCCAAAATTTGCTTGTCCATTTTAAAGAATGAAGAACAATTTTTATTTATATTACTTCTAAGCTGTATCACTTATGAACCCATCCCTGCCCTTGTGTGGCAGTGCACAATAGAAAGTTGTTTTCACGTATCCATACATTAAAACATTGATTGTAACAATGATATATATGTGCTTCAGCCTACAGTTTAGACCTATTGTCTTATGTATGACCCTCTGTCCTGCGTGACAGTGAATACCAGCATTATCCTCACTTTAATAAGACTATCAAAATCCTCAGATTAGGCAAAATTGTAATTAATTTTGTCAATAAAGATGTTAATAATAATAAGCCTCTGGCCGCTGGTCCCCGAACACTTCCTTCCAAGTTCTGACCATCACCTCGAGTGAGAGCCGCGCTTTACGGGATCACATTACTTAGTCTCATAGCTGAGGAAAACGAAGTCAAATACACATGTGAATGAATCCAATCCATCCTCCTAATAGAACGTCGCATGTTGACGCTTACTCTACCTAAAGGCAAAATTTTACGTATCAGAATATGATAGCGGCTCGCGAATTTGCCTTAATGTCCCGGTTTTTGTTTCGGGTCCTCTGGTAGGTTAGGATTAGGGCACTTTAGTACGACAGTGTCTTGACGTTGGGAAGCCGTAACAAGACGGGCTGAATCACTCGGGATTCAACAAGCATTTAAGCATCCACTTAGGAACTTGTACCTCTTTTTCTCAATCTTTCGCGACTTTTTCTACAATTATTAAAGAGTTAATGAGCTCCGAAGCACCAAGAGGCTGTTTATAACAATAACAAGTTGATTAGTAAGTAAGCTCGTAAACTGTTTAATTAACCTAAAAAAAAACCGCCAAAGATTGAGGAAAGTTAAAGAGGCGTGTAAGTAGTGTTTACAATCAACTTGAGAATGGTCCATGACGGACCAAAACGTCGTCGTCCCTTCATTTTCTAGTGTGTGGTCTGGTCAACATACTTCAGCCACGTTATTGTGACTCATCGTCTGCTTAGTGTTCATACGCCTGTTTCTTCACTACGTGTTCCTCCTCATTCACGTGGGTTCTGTAATTATACTGAAAAGTAATGAATCATTTTTTGCGATCACTACGTATGAGAGATGAGGACGTGAGTGGCAAGGCGCGGTGTTGACCTCTTGGCAGCCCCAGCACCAACACTGTCAATGGTATGTCAACACGCGGACCTTACGTAAGACTGAAGTCTGCTGGGGGTTGATGAGTCCCTTGGGACAGTATGCCCTCCGTTGCAATAAACGGTGCCAAGGGATGGTGGCCTTGACGGCAAAGGCCTGTCAAAAAGGTGGCCTTGACGGATCTGCCAAATAGGTGTTTCACTAAACTCTCAACTGCTTCTGTACCGAACGCCTTGACGGCAACGGTCGGGTCTCGGAGTAAGATGTGACAAATATATGTGACCGGTCGTCTTCTGTGATCCGTTCTTTGTAACGTTGTTTAACGGCGTGCACGAACTTCGGTCATGTGCCCACACACGTCTAAGCGCTTCGAGTTTCACGAGAGGCCCGGACGGGTCTACTCAAAACCCGGCAGCCAGATGGATTTTCGCAGAGTAGCTGGTGCCGACGCCAAGGCCAGATCCACCGGCCGGAACCAATCCTCAACGCATCGGTTACGCTCTACCTTATTGCGCGACAGTTCATTGCAAATCAATTTACGTAAGACCGGTTTTGGTAGTAGCCCCGAGCTTTGGCAGATGGGGCGACCCCATCAGGAACGGGTGCCGAGGAGGGTAGATATGGGGGGCCTTCCATCCCATGGGACGGCCATGGGACGGCCATGGGACGGCCATGGGAGGGCCATGGGAGGGCTGGTGGTGGGTGGTAGGGTAGGAAACCCGGAGAGCAGACTGAACGAGAGGAAGGGGGGGAGGTAGGTGTCAACTGAGATTTTCTGGAAACCCAGACACAGACACCCAGCGTGTATCTGTGTCAGCGTGTGACTGTGGCAGCGTGACCAACTGTTGATGGTCTCTGGTTTCACAAAGTGAATTGCTGTCTCGCTTCCTCACGGACGACCGCCCTTTACCTCCCCAGAGAGGAGGAGGAGGAAGAGATCACCAGGAGTGTCAGGGGGGGGGGGGTGAAGAGTTCTCCCCCAGGAAGGACACACACTGCACGAAGAGTGTGAAACTTGAGAGGTGGTCTTACACCCTTCGGAGGCAACTGGAGATTAGGAGGGTAGTCTTAAGTTTATGAATGAAAAACTGTTTACACACAACTCACAACTGATGACGTTCGAACACTTCCGGAACAAATGTATATTATATATTATATATATATATATATATATATATATATATATATATATATATATATATATATATATATATATATATATATGATATACATGGGTTGATACAAAAATAATAATGGAAAAAGGTGATTAAAGGTTATGGATCTCTTGAAAAACACAACAATGGGAAACATTGATGAATGTCACAGACGGGTTCGATCATTGTTGCAAGTCAAACACTTCTTCGAATTCCTCTGAAGTTGGACTAGTGCCCAAGACGCAACAGGCATTTCCCCTCTGAATCGCAACACTGAGGCGCTGGAACAAGAAACTTTTTGCTCTCTGGTCTTTTGTAGCGCTGATCAATTTGTCCCCCAATTCCTTCAGGAACTTCAATGCACATTTTCCCCACGAACCGAGGGTCTCCGAGCCGATCGGAACAAAGCTGTAGCAGTGTGCTAGACCTCTGTATTTAATAATTTTCTGCGATTCCCTGAAAGAAGCAGCACCACCGCTTTCACGTGTGCTGTAGTGGAGGTAGGTACTGGCCAGTGTGGCAGCGCACGTGTAGTCCCATACCACTTGCTTACCATCCTTCCAAGGTAGCAAGGTGACCCCATCAGGGCGCTTCTGAGGGTCGTTAGGTCTGGATAAGTGTGGTTCTCTTTGTGCCGGGCAGCGGGCTGTGGCGAGGCTCCTCTTGATGATGTCGTTGACTTCTTCATGTCTTGCAATTTTACCCTGTGATTTACGACATACCAGACCATGACGACCATATTGGTCTGCCATCGCAGTTCCGCAGATGCACCTATGTTCGGTGAGGATGGGGGCGGCAAGGCGAAGGGCAACTCCAATGCGGAAAGCGTCATGACTGAGGCGAGTTCCCAGGGCTGCATTGGGCACAGCAAATAAAAAATCCCCGGCGTGGGGTGCTGTTACCGCTAGGAGGCGGGCTTTGTTTTCAGCATCAGCGTTGTCAATCATTGCTGTGACAGTCTTTTCCATTATGGGGCTATCCCAGTGGGCCTGCTTGTGGTCTTTTGGGACTTGTGGTCGGGGTTGAGGGTGTGCAATGGTGTCCCATTGTCTGGCTGCTTCGATGAACGTTTGATCATGAGTTCCCGCTGTCTCTCTCATACGCTCTGGTAGGATCTGCCCTACCAATTCGTTGGCTGCTGTACATGAGGATAAGAATGCTGGAAATGCTACCTCAGTTGCCTTTCGTATGCCTATCCCTCCAAATCTCACTGGTAGTGTTGCTTGGTCCCACTGACTGTCATCTAAATCTAGGTTGAGCGCCTTCCTGAATATTGACCTGAGGAGCTCATCATATTGATTTAGAAGTGGGTTGCCAAAAGTTGGTGCACACCTTAAGAAGTATGTTAGCCTGGGCAAGGTAAGGCACTTTGTGAGAAGGTAGAGGGCATCGTGGGAGTCCAAGTCCCCAGTTCTCTCTTCCATCCTCTTTAGGTCTCTAAACTTTTCGTCAAGGACCGCAGCAATAGCATTGTGGCCCAGAGGTGCTCCGAGTAGTGTGCTGTCGGTAGGTTTAACGACTGAGGCTTCTGGTAAAACTGATTTCACTGCTCTCATAATTACTTCACTGGATGCAATAATTTCGCACTTGGAGGGGTTAAGAACGAGACCCATGGACTCCCCCCGTGTCTTCACCAGCTGTAGGTCTTCCAGCAGGGAATCTTGTGTGCCTGCCAGATATGTATATACATATATATATATATATATATATATATATATATATATATATATATATATATATATATATATATATATATATATATATATATATATATATATTCTTATTCTTCACCTCTTTACGCCTTACTCTTCACCCCTCTAAGCCATACTCTTCACCTATTTGTATGTCCCTGACCCCCCTAATGGTTTAAATCCAATACGCCCAGTACTCTCCTATTACGGGCTCACTATAGCCCGTGCAAAATGGAAATTTTGTTCCGAATAGCTGACTCTAAAACAACAAACAACGTACTGTCTTATTTATTCACTTGAGAACGAACCATGTAGGTTCGAAATTCTCTTTCGATTATACCAAGATGCAAGAGCACTAGTCAGAGGGATAGAAACCCTACACATGAAAATATTCAATACAGAATATATTTCGATTGAATCTTCATGAACAAGAGAGAAATGTAAAAAGTTAATTTTCCTGTCGTGATCATTTGTTAAAACGGTGAGGTCTTAATACTTGAGGAAATGTGCCAGGTCTGGTGCCACAGTGCTGGGGGTGTGGTGGAGGGCTGGCACCGTGCCTGGTCTGGTGCCACAGTGCTGGGGGTTGTGGTGGAGGGCTGGCACTGTGCCAGGTCTGGTGCCACAGTGCTGGGGGGTGTGGTGGAGGGCTGGCACCGTGCCAGGTCTGGTGCCACAGTGCTGGGGGGTGTGGTGGAGGGCTGGCACCGTGCCAGGTCTGGTGCCACAGTGCTGGGGGGTGTGGTGGAGGGCTGGCACTGTGCCAGGTCTGGTGCCACAGTGCTGGGGGTGTGGTGGAGGGCTGGCACCGTGCCTGGTCTGGTGCCACAGTGCTGGGGGGTGTGGTGGAGGGCTGGCACTGTGCCAGGTCTGGTGCCACAGTACTGGGGGTGTGGTGGAGGGCTGGCACCGTGCCTGGTCTGGTGCCACAGTGCTGGGGGGTGTGGTGGACGGCTGGCACTGTGCCAGGTCTGGTGCCACAGTACTGGAGGGCAACACCTCCACCTTCATTAAGAGCGCACCTTGATTAAATAATATTCTTAATTAAATTTCTAGGTTGGAGAATTTCCGCAATGTTCTACGTACGGGGGGGGGGGGTGAGGGGGGGATGGTGAGGGGGAGTGAGTGGAGGTTGGAGGGGGGGAGTGAGGGGGGTGGATGGAAAGAGACGAAAGTCAGATTAGACAAAGAGGCTTTTTATCTAGTTTTTATCTAGTTTTTCTTTCGTTATAAATGTATTCTTTAGTGCAGTTAAATTAGAATTTGCGGTAAACAATCCAAGTAACACGTTGGGAGCTCCTTAGGTCGGTCTCAGGATCGGTAACAAAAAAAAAGACGCACAAAAATCCAGTTTCTGTTTTTTTCCTCCATTTTGAAAACAAAAATAGTCGGCCATATTGAATTTTGCGTGAGGGTTTATGAAAACACCAACCCGTCCTCGACTCAAGTCCATTCCATCCAGCTGTCGACCCCACAGACGCATTCATAAATTTTAACAAGCTGTTCATTCAAAACGGAAATTTTCTCAAAAATAAATTAATATTATAATACATTAGCATATTGTGCATATATAGGCATAGATTAGGTTAGGTGTTTAGGTTCTGTTGGCGATTATTTGTATTTGTAGTGCGTGGGTGAAGCATTTATAGCGTTGTGATTCGAACAAAATTCGTCAGTGAAGCACTTGTTCCGGAAGTGTTCGAACGTCATCAGTTGTGAGTCGTGTGTAAACTGTTTTTCGTTCATAAACACCTGGGGTTGGCGGGCGGATGGAATCACTTTTGGGTCTTTGTTTGGAGGACGGGCTGGTGTTTGGAGGACGGGCTGGTGTTTGGAGGACGGGCTGGTGTTTGGAGGACGGGCTGGTGTTTGGAGGACGGGCTGATGTTTGGAGGACGGGCTGGTGTTTGGAGGACGGGCTGGTGTTTGGAGGACGGGCTGGTGTTTGGAGGACGGGCTGGCTACTGACGAACTAATTGATCTGGGAGGTGGATTCATTTTGTTTTTAACTACAACCATGAACCAATTATCATGAGACCACAACCATGAACCAACAACCACGAGACCACAACCATGAACCAACAACCACGAGACCACAACCATGAACCAACAACCACGAGACCACAACCATGAACCAACAACCATGAACCAACAACCATGAACCAACAACCACGAGTCCACAACCATGAACCAACAACCATGAACCAACAACCATGAACCAACAACCACGAGACCACAACCATGAACCAACAACCATGAACCAACAACCATGAACCAACAACCACGAGACCACAACCATGAACCAACAACCACGAGACCACAACCATGAACCAACAACCACGAGACCACAACCATGAACCAACAACCATGAACCAACAACCACGAGACCACAACCATGAACCAACAACCACAAGACCACAACCATGTACCAACAACCACGAGACCACAACCATGAACCAACAACCACGAGACCACAACCATGTACCAACAACCACGAGACCACAACCATGAACCAACAACCACGAGACCACAACCATGAACCAACAACCACGAGACCACAACCATGAACCAACAACCACGAGACCACAACCATGAACCAACAACCATGAACCAACAACCATGAACCAACAACCACGAGTCCACAACCATGAACCAACAACCATGAACCAACAACCATGAACCAACAACCACGAGACCACAACCATGAACCAACAACCATGAACCAACAACCATGAACCAACAACCACGAGACCACAACCATGAACCAACAACCACGAGACCACAACCATGAACCAACAACCACGAGACCACAACCATGAACCAACAACCATGAACCAACAACCACGAGACCACAACCATGAACCAACAACCACAAGACCACAACCATGTACCAACAACCACGAGACCACAACCATGAACCAACAACCACGAGACCACAACCATGTACCAACAACCACGAGACCACAACCATGAACCAACAACCACGAGACCACAACCATGTACCAACAACCACGAGACCACAACCATGAACCAACACACCACGAGACCACAACCATGAACCAACAACCACGAGACCACAACCATGAACCAACAACCATGAACCAACACACCACGAGACCACAACCATGAACCAACAACCACGAGACCACAACCATGAACCAACAACCATGAACCAACACACCACGAGACCACAACCAAGGTTCAGGAGTCATCAGCCGTCCAATTAATTAAGGACAGCAGGGATACACAACAGGAATTACCGTGACCAGGACCCCAATACCCCAGGAGACCCCAGGGAACCCCAGGACTCCCCTGGACCCCAGTAAGGGAGTTCACGGTGAGGAATATACCGGTGGAGGGAAGTGTTAGGAGGTGAGGTGTGAGGAGATAAGTGAGGTGAAGTGAGGGGGACGAAGTAAGGGGTGGAGGGAAGTAACGTCCAAAGTGAGAGAGAGAGAGAGAGAGTTTTTGGAGAGAAACTGTGAGGTTAGAGATTATGAAATGAGGTGGAAGGTGAGATGAGATAAAGTGAGGGGAATGTGAGGTGATAAGATACTAGGAAACAGAATATGAGCAGACTGAGGGTAGAGCTGGGAAGAATGAGGTAGTGCAGGCTGTGACAAATTCACAATTTCCAAGAAAGATTAAAGTAGTTCATGAGGGAAGGGAGAGGTAGTGAGAGAAGGGAGAGATAAGGAGGGA
>NC_091154.1:28521071-28638571 GCF_040958095.1 Procambarus clarkii | reverse complement strand
ATGCTTAAAAAGAGCCCTGAAGCTAGGTCTGCGGTTAAGGAAGTTGCCATGGAAGTGGCTTCCTCTCAGGAAGCAGCTAGATGTACTAGCCGGCTGATAGAGAGAAATAGAGCAGTAGTAGTAGCAGGCATTGAAGAACAAACAGGGACCAGACCAAAGGAGCGGAGAGACAAGGACAAAAACATGATTAAAGAGATCCTTAAAGAGGTAAGGATGGAGGGAGCTGAGCGAAATGTTGAAAAGGTTTTCAGGCTTGGAAAGTACAACAAGGACAGAGACCGAATGATAAAGGTGGTTTTCATGAGCGAAATCGCGAAAGAGGAACTGCTAGCAAGGAAGTGTTGTCTAAAAGGTGTAGAGAAGTTCAAGAAAATATTCCTGCAGAGGGATATGACAAGGGAAGAGAGCCCTCATGCCCTCCCTTCTCCCACATGCCTTCCCGTCTCTCCCACCCCCATGCCCTCCCTTCTCCCCCTCCCCCCTAAGCCCCCCACTCTCCCCCACCCCACCTAAGTCTTCCCCTCTCCCCCACTCCCCTAAACCCTCCCCTCTTCCTCACCCACCTCAGCCCTCCCTTTTCCCCCACGCTCCCCAAGCCCTCCACCCTTTTCTCTCCCCCCAAGCCCCCCCATCTCCCCTATCCCCCACAGCCTCTCCTCCCCCCATGCTTCCCCAACCCTCCCTCTCTTACCCACCCCCTGTACCCTCCCCCTCTTATCCACCCCCTGTACCCTCCCCCTCTTATCCACCCCCTGTACCCTCCCCCTCTTATCCACCCCCTGTACCCTCCCCCTCTCCCCCACCACCCCAAGCCCTCCCTCCTCCACCAATCCCCCCGTGCCAGGTCCCCCCAGCTCCCACTCACCCCAGATCCCAAAGGTCCCCCCCAGAAAAGAAGCAGAAGAGAGTCAGTTTCAGGGTGATGTACTCGAACATAGATGGGACCACAAGCAAGACAAGTGAACTAAGGGAAAGAGCACAAGAAGTTAACCCAGATGTAATCGGACTCACTGAAACAAAACTCTCTGGAATCATAACGAATGCCGTGTTTCCCCAGGAGTATACAGTAATAAGGAAAGAGAGGGAAGGTAGAGGAGGAGGCGGAGTGGCCCTACTCATGAGAAGGGAATGGAGTTTTAAGGAGATGGCCATCCCGGGCTGTGAGGAGTTCAGAGACTACATAGCAGGCACCATAACAATGGGAGGACCAAGAATAGTAGTAGCAGTAATATACAACCCTCCACCAAATGACAGGAGACCCAGTCAAGAGTATGAAAACAACAACAAGGCAGTTAACACTATAATTGAGAGGGCAGCCTCTGCTGCCTGTAGAAATAGATCCCACCTGCTCATCATGGGCGACTTCAATCACGGAAAGATTGACTGGGAGAACAAGGAACCGCATGGAGGCGAGGATACGTGGAGAGCCAAACTATTGGAGGTGGTGACAAGCAACTTTTTAACGCAGCATGTCGGAGAACCCACAAGGATGAGAGGCAATGACGAACCAGCGAGACTCGACCTAGTCTTCACTCTGAACGACTCCGACATAAGAGAAATCGGTTTTGAGGACCCAGTAGGAATGAGCGACCACAGTGTACTGGTGTTTGAGTACTTGATTGAAGAAGGGTTATTGAACTCGAGGAGGGATACCGAAACCAAAAGGTTAGCATACCGAAAGGGAAACTATGAGGGGATAAGAAAATTCCTAACAGATATAGCATGGGAAACAGAGCTCAGGGGAAAGACGGCCCAAGATATGATGGATTACATCACGCAGAAGTGCAAGGACGCAGCAAACAAGTTTGTCCCAGTCCAAAAGGAAAACAGAGAAATGAAGATGAGAAACCCATGGTTTAATCAAAGATGTAGGCTAGCTAAGCAGCAAAGTAAAAGGGCATGGAGAAACTATAGGAATAACAGGACACTGGAGAGCAGAGAAAGATACCAGAATGCCAGGAATGAATATGTCAGGATGAGAAGAGAGGCAGAAAGACAATACGAAAATGACATCGCAAGCAAGGCAAAGACTCAGCCTAAATTGTTGCATAGCCACATTAGGAGAAAAACAACAGTAAAGGAACAGGTTATGAGATTAAGGATAGGGGCGGAAGGATTCACTACAAATGACAAGGAAGTGTGTGAGGAATTGAATAAGAAATTCCAGGAGGTCTTCACCTTAGAACAAGGAGAAATTCCAGAGGTAAGTGAGGGAATAGCTAACCAGGAACCACTGGAAGAGTTTGAGATTACCAGTGGGGAAGTAAGGAAGTGTTTACTAGAGTTGGACGTGACGAAGGCTATAGGCCCAGATGGAATCTCCCCTTGGGTTCTAAAGGAAGGAGCAAGAGAACTGAGCCTACCACTCTCCATAGTGTATAACAAATCACTGGCAACAGGGGAACTGCCAGATACTTGGAAAGCAGCTAACGTAGTCCCGATATACAAGAAAGGGGATAGACAGGAGGCACTGAACTACAGGCCAGTGTCCCTAACCTGCATACCATGCAAGCTGATGGAGAAGATTGTGCGAAAAAAACTAGTGGAGCATCTGGAGCGAAGGAACTTTGTAACACAGCATCAACATGGGTTCAGGGATGGCAGGTCCTGCCTCACAGGGTTACTTGAATTCTACGACCAGGCAACAAAAATAAGGCAAGAAAGAGAAGGGTGGGCAGACTGCATATTTTTGGATTGTCAGAAAGCCTTTGATACAGTGCCACACAAGAGGCTAGTGCGAAAGTTGGAGATGCAGGCTGGAGTGAGAGGGAAGGTACTCCGGTGGATAGAGGAATACCTAAGCAACAGGAGACAACGAGTCTGTGTGAGGGGTGAGGTCTCAGATTGGCGAGACGTCACAAGTGGAGTCCCGCAGGGGTCAGTCCTTGGACCTATACTGTTTCTGGTATATGTAAATGATCTCCCAGAGGGTATAGATTCGTTCCTCTCAATGTTTGCCGACGATGCAAAAATTATGAGGAGGATTGAAACAGAGGATGATAGTAGGAGGCTACAAGATGACCTGGATAGACTGAGTGAATGGTCCAACAAATGGCTGTTGAAGTTCAACCCGAGTAAATGCAAAGTAATGAAACTAGGCAGTGGAAACAGGAGGCCAGGCACAGGATACAGAATAGGTGATGAAGTACTTAATGAAACAGACAGAGAGAAAGATCTAGGAGTTGATATCACACCAAACCTGTCTCCTGAAGCCCACATAAAGAGAATAACGTCTGCGGCATATGCGAGGCTGGCTAACATCAGAACGGCGTTCAGGAACCTGTGTAAGGAATCATTCAGAATCTTGTACACCACATATGTAAGACCAATCCTGGAGTATGCGGCCCCAGCATGGAGCCCGTACCTTGTCAAGCACAAGACGAAGCTGGAAAAAGTCCAAAGGTATGCTACTAGACTAGTCCCAGAACTAAGAGGCATGAGTTATGAGGAAAGGCTGCGGGAAATGCACCTCACGACACTGGAAGACAGAAGAGTAAGGGGGGACATGATCACAACCTACAAAATCCTCAGGGGAATCGACCGGGTAAACAAGGACGAACTTTTCAACACTGGTGGGACGCGAACAAGGGGACACAGGTGGAAGCTGAGTACCCAAATGAGCCACAGAGACGTTAGAAAGAACTTTTTCAGTGTCAGAGTAGTTAGCAAATGGAATGCATTAGGAAGTGATGTGGTGGAGGCTGACTCCATTCACAGTTTCAAATGTAGATATGATAGAGCCCAATAGGCTCAGGAATCTGTACACCAGTTGATTGACGGTTGAGAGGCGGGACCAAAGAGCCAGAGCTCAACCCCCGCAAGCACAATTAGGTGAGTACAATTAGGTGAGTACACACACACACACACACACACACACACACACACACACACACACACACACACACACACACACACACACACACACACACACTCACACACACACACACACACACACACACACACACACACACACACACACACACACACACACACACACAAGACACTTTTTAACGCAGCATGTCGGAGAACCTACAAGGATGAGAGGCAATGACGAACCAGCGAGACTCGACCTAGTCTTCACTCTGAACGACTCCGACATAAGAGAAATCGGTTTTGGGGACCCAGTAGGAATGAGCGACCACAGTGTACTGGTGTTTGAGTACTTGATTGAAGAAGGGTTATTGAACTCGAGGAGGGATACCGAAACCAAAAGGTTAGCATACCGAAAGGGAAGCTATGAGGGGATAAGAAAATTCCTAACAGATATAGCATGGAAAACAGAGCTCAGGGGAAAGACGGCCCAAGATATGATGGATTACATCACGCAGAAGTGCAAGGACGCAGCAAACAAGTTTGTCCCAGCCCAAAAGGAAAACAGAGAAATGAAAATGAGAAACCCTTGGTTTAATCAGAGATGTAGGCTAGCTAAGCAGCAAAGTAAAAGGGCATGGAGAAACTATAGGAATAACAGGACACTGGAGAGCAGAGAAAGATACCAGAATGCCAGGAATGAATATGTCAGGATGAGAAGAGAGGCAGAAAGACAATACGAAAATGACATCGCAAGCAAGGCAAAGTCTCAGCCTAAATTGTTGCATAGCCACATCAGGAGAAAAACAACAGTAAAGGAACAGGCTATGAAATTAAGGATAGGAATTCACTACAAATGACAAGGAAGTGTGTGATGAATTGAATAAGAAATTCCAGGAGGTCTTCACTTTAGAGCAAGGAGAAATTCCAGAGGTAAGTGAGGGAATAGCTAACCAGGAACCATTGGAAGAGTTTGAGATTACCAGCGGGGAAGTAAGGAAGTGTTTACTAGAGTTGGATGTGACAAAGGCTATAGGCCCAGATGGAATCTTCCCATGGGTTCTAAAGGAAGGAGCAAGAGAACTGTGCCTACCACTCTCCATAGTGTATAACAAATCACTGGCAACAGGGGAACTGCCAGGTATTTGGAAAGCAGCTAACGTAGTCCCGATATACAAGAAAGGGGATAGAGGCACTGAACTACAGGCCAGTGTCCCTAACCTGCATACCATGCAAGCTGATGGAGAAGATTGTGCGAAAAAAACTAGTGGAGGATCTGGAGCGAAGGAACTTTGTAACACAGCATCAACATGGGTTCAGGGATGGCAGATCCTGCCTCACAGGGTTACTTGAATTCTACGACCAGACAACAAAAATAAGGCAAGAAAGAGAAGGGTGGACAGACTGCATATTTTTGGATTGTCAGAAAGCCTTTGATACAGTGCCACACAAGAGGCTAGTGCGAAAGTTGGAGATGCAGGCTGGAGTGAAAGGGAAGGTACTCCGGTGGATAGAGGAGTACCTAAGCAACAGGAGACAACGAGTCTGTGTGAGGGGTGAGGTCTCAGATTGGCGAGACGTTACAAGTGGAGTCCCGCAGGGGTCAGTCCTTGGACCTATACTGTTTCTGGTATATGTAAATGATCTCCCAGAGGGTATGGATTCGTTCCTCTCAATGTTTGCCGACGATGCAAAAATTATGAGGAGGATTGAAACAGAGGATGATAGTAGGAGGCTACAAGATGACCTAGATAGACTGAGTGAATGGTCCAACAAATGGCTGTTGAAGTTCAACCCGAGTAAATGCAAAGTCATGAAACTAGGCAGTGGAAACAGAAGGCCAGACACAGGATACAGAATAGGAGATGAAGTACTTAATGAAACTGACAAAGAGAAAGATCTAGGAGTTGATATCACACCAAACCTGTCTCCTGAAGCCCACATAAAGAGAATAACGTCTGCGGCATATGCGAGGCTGGCTAACATCAGAACGGCGTTCAGGAACCTGTGTAAGGAATCATTCAGAATCTTGTACACCACATATATAAGACCAATCCTGGAGTACGCGGCCCCAGCATGGAGCCCGTACCTTGTCAAGCACAAGACGAAGCTGGAAAAAGTCCAAAGGTATGCTACTAGACTAGTCCCAGAACTAAGAGGCATGAGTTATGAGGAAAGGCTGCGGGAAATGCACCTTACGATACTGGAAGTCAGAAGAGTAAGGGGGGACATGATCACAACCTACAAAATCCTCAGGGGAATCGACCGGGTAAACAAGGATGAACTATTCAACACTGGAGGGACGCGAACAAGGGGACACAGGTGGAAGCTGAGTACCCAAATGAGCCACAGAGACATTAGAAAGAACTTTTTCAGTGTCGGAGCAGTTAGTAAATGGAATGCACTAGGAAGTGATGTGGCGGAGGCTGACTCCATACACAGTTTCAAATGTAGATATGATAGAGCCCAGTAGGCTCGGGAATCTGTACACCAAATGATTGACGGTTGACAGGTGTGACCAAAGTACCAGAGTTCAACCCCCGCAAACACAACTAAGCGAATACACACATAACCTCACGATAACCCCTAGTAACAGCAGTTTGTATATTGAAGCATAATTTTTACAATATATTAATTAAAATTGATTTACCAGTAATGTCCATTGTATACATAAACGATCTGCCAGATGGAATACAGAATTATATGAACATGTTTGCTGATGATGATAAGATAATATTAAAGATAAGAAACCTAGGTGATTGTCATGCTCTTCAAGAAGACCTGGACAAAATAAGTATATGGAGCACCACTTGACAAATGGAATTTAATTTGAATAAATGCCATGTTATGGAATGTGGAATAGGAGACCATAGACCCCACACAATCTATAAATTATGTGAGAAATCTTTTAAAGAATTCTGATAAAGAAAGGGATCTAGGGGTGATTCTAGATAGAAAACTATTACCTGAGGATCGCATTAAGAACATTGTCCGAGGGGCCTATGTTTTCTAACTTCAGAATTGCTTTAAATACATAGCCAGGTGTGGCAGGTATGGCTAGGTGTGGCAGGAATGGTCAGCTGTGGCAGGTATGGCCAGCCATGGCAGGTATTGGCCACCTGTGGCAGGTATGGCCAGCTGTGGCAGGTATTGGCCACTTGTGGCAGGTATGGCCAGCTGTAGCAGGTATTGGCCAGCTGTGGCAGGTATTGGCCAGCTGTAGCAGGTATTGGCCACCTGTGGCAGACATTAGATTCGCTGGCCACAGGGGACCACAAAACATTAAACTGATCCCGGCTGACGGCTGCGATGAGCCGTAAAAATATAGATTTCCAGTAGGAAATCCGATAAATATGGCGAAGACAAATGGAAGAATCCAGAAAGGTGAAAGGGGTGAGAAAATTGGTGACGAAGACGAGAGAATTAAGGTCATCGACGATATTAATTGACAGTTAAGATCACTTGAGAGACCAGAAAGGTCTCCAGAGATTAGACAATTAACAGGTCTCCGGGTGAGTCCTAATTACTACCAACTCTCTACTGAGTCTACCAGCTCAGCTCTCTCTCACTCAGCTCTCTTAGCCACTGTAACCTAGGTTACAGACATAGGTCTAAGGGGACTTGTGAATGGTCCAGGACGGACCGAAACGTCGTTTTCCCTTCACTTTCTAGTGTGTTGTCTGGTCAACATACTTCACCCACGTTATTGTGACTCCTCGTCTGCATAGGTCTCCTGACTGACTGGGTAGACCAGGGCAAAGATATTGACAGGAAAAACATGCAGACCGACAGACACCAACACAGAGGGAGACATAGAGATAGACAGGGAGACAAGGAACGGGAAAGGGGGGCACAGGTGGGATGTTTATAGAGAAGGAAGGAGAGAGAGGAAGGAGACAGAGGGGAAATTAGGAGATGGTGGAATTGGGAAAGATGGGGAGGTGGAGAGGGAAAGAGAGAGGGGAGAGGACATAGGCTCATCAAGGAAGACCTAAGTTAAATGCTTTAAGAAATATTAGCATTTATAAAGACCCAAATGCGATTTTAATTGAGTCAAATGTAAAATATTTCATTGCCCTTTAAAGTTTTTAGTGATGGTAATACAGTAATATATTTTCCTGGGAGACAAATATAGTTTCACTACTTCTTAATAATACATTTTCTAACCAAAGGGAAAGGGGGAAGGGGAGGATAGAGGGACCACGAGGGATGGGGGAGAGGGTCAAGGAGGAGAGGGGATAGAGAGTGAGAAAGAGAGAGGAAAGGGTAGAAAGGGGGGGGAGGGTAATCAGGTATTGTCCATTTCTCCTATACATATAAAGTGCCTAATAGCCAGAACCGCACTACTTGGCCGGGTATGCAAGGTCCGATTTACGAAACAGGGTGAATGAATTTCGTTATTTTCAATTATTTCTTTCCACGTTGGTTCTTTTCTAACAATACTTTATTATATTAGGAACATGAATTACTTAGTTAATTATGTTAGGTTAGGATAGGTTTTGGCCGGATAAGTTTGGGTAGGTTAGATTTGGGTAGGTTAGGTTTGTGTAGGTTAAGTTAGATTTGATCAAATTTTTTTTTTAGTTTTGACATAATATACAATTGCAGTCATATATAATACCATGAAAGCTATCATTTAAAAAGAAACATATTGGAAAAATTAAATATTTCACTAAAATTCGGCTTGTTAGGTAACTCTGGCTATTAGGTACGATATATATATTAATATATATAAATGGAAATGTCTGTCTGTTCGAGGATGGAAGAGAGAGAGAGAGAGAGAGAGAGAGAGAGAGAGAGAGAGGGGGGGGGGTTAGAGAATGGGGGTGAGAGGGGGAGGGGTGAAGGGGTGATTCAAGAGTGGAGATGGAAAAGGAAGAAAGTGGGAGGGGAGGACATGGGGAGGCAGAAAACGGGGAGAAGAGTGGGGAATGTGGGATGGGAGATGGGTAAAGGAAGGGGAAGTGAGGAGGGGTGCAGGAGAGAGACAGAGCATCCCTGACACTGGCAAAGCCCCGTCCTTCAATCTATGTGAATGGAAACGTCAGTCTCCCTGCTCGAGGTTGGAGGCCAGACGTGTGGGGCTAGTCTCACACAGGTTTTCTCAGTAATTGCTGCGGTGTCCGTGCATAACATGGACGGGTCGGGATAGGCATCAAACAGAAGGGTGACAAGTAACTGTACCAAACGTAACCTCACTCAATTTCTCGCGGTACCATTGGCTCCACTCTGCATTAATTTTTTGCCATAGCATAAAAAGTTGTACACTGATCACATAGAACAAATTAAAATCTATCACACTTTGCTTGTAATTAGCAGAAATGTGAAAATGCAAAGGTCAGAGGACTGAACCAGGTGACCAACGGGTTGGAGGCAGACGCAGAGGGTGAGGGACATGTGTTCGGGAAAGGGGGTGTAAGGGGGTGTAAAGGGGTGTAAGGGGGTGTAAGGGGGTGTAAAGGGGTTTAAAGGGGTTTAAAGGGGTTTAAGGGGTGCAAGGAGGGCTACTAGCTCATTGCAACAGAGCATCTCACCGGGTTAAGGTAGAGTAACGTGTCATGTGTTTATATTTCTTCAACTGGCGATGCATTAGGAGAAAGAGAGAGAGAGAGAGAGAGAGAGAGAGAGAGAGAGAGAGAGAGAGAGAGAGAGAGAGAGAGGAGATATTTGGACACATAGAGGCACGGAGAAACATAAGCGACCTCCTCTAGTACAGTCAACGTCACCATAACCCTCTATCATGGCTACCATCATCATTGTCACCTAGCGTAGCCCTCTAGCACGTCACCAAGCACGCCCACCATGCACGGCCACCACGCACGGCCTCCCAACACGGCCACCAAGCACGCCCACCATGCACGGCCACCACGCACGGCCTCCCAACACGGCCACCAAGCACGCCCACCATGCACGGCCACCACGCACGGCCTCCCAACACGGCCACCAAGCACGCCCACCATGCACGGCCACCACGCACGGCCTCCCAACACGGCCACCAAGCACGCCCACCATGCACGCCCACCACGCACGGCCTCCAAACACCGCCACCAAGCACGGCCACCAAGCAAGGCCACCAAGCACGGCCACCAAGCACGGCCACCCAACACGGCCACCAAGCAAGGCCACCAAGCACGGCCACCAAGCACGGCCACCATGCACGGCCACCAAGCACGGCCACCCAACACGGCCACCAAGCACGGCCACCAAGCACGGCCACCCAACACGGCCACCAAGCACGGCCACCATGCACGGCCACCAAGCACGGCCACCAAGCACGGCCACCATGCACGGCCACCAAGCACGGCCACCAAGCACGGCCACCATGCACGGCCACCAAGCACGGCCACCACCCACGGCCACCACGCACGGCCACCATGCACGGCCACCAAGCACGGCCACCACGCACGGCCACCAAGCACGGCCACCAAGCACGGCCACCAAGCACGGCCACCATGCACGGCCACCAAGCACGGCCTCACCATCACCCTCGTGTACAGATCCCCTCATAACACACCATAAACACCCGTCCGTGCTCTCCTCCGCCCTGATAATACCCCGAGAAATTCCTCACAGGAAACTGCCGAGAAAATTCCTTCTATAAAAACATTTTCTGACGGAAGGTAAATTCTGCCCATTATGGAGGAGAGCTGGGTTAGGGTAAGACCTGGTGTATTACCTTGGCTGGGTTAGGGTAAGACCTGGTGTATTACCTTGGCTGGGTTAGGGTAAGACCTGGTGTATTACCTTGGCTGGGTTAGGGTAAGACCTGGTGTATTACCTTGGCTGGGTTAGGGTAAGACCTGGTGTATTACCTTGGCTGGGTTAGGGTAAGACCTGGTGTATTACCTTGGCTGGGTTAGGGTAAGACCTGGTGTATTACCTTGGCTGGGTTAGGGTAAGACCTGGTGTATTACCTTGGCTGGGTTAGGGTAAGACCTGGTGTATTACCTTGGCTGGGTTAGGGTAAGACCTGGTGTATTACCTTGGCTGGGTTAGGGTAAGACCTGGTGTATTACCTTGGCTGGGTTAGGGTAAGACCTGGTGTATTACCTTGGCTGGGTTAGGGTAAGACCTGGTGTATTACCTTGGCTGGGTTAGGGTAAGACCTGGTGTATTACCTTGGCTGGGTTAGGGTAAGACCTGGTGTATTACCTTGGCTGGGTTAGGGTAAGACCTGGTGTATTACCTTGGCTGGGTTAGGGTAAGACCTGCCTTACGTATTACCTGGCCTGGGGTAAAGACTGGCGCTACTTAGCGTGTTAAACATTCCACGGAACACTCCTCAGAGCGTCGCTGGAACACGACGAAGTATCTGCAGGAAAAAAAACATTATAAGAGAAGCAAAAGTAAAGAGAGAGGAAACAGAAAGAAGGAGAAAATAGATAGCAGGGAGAGTGAAAGAAGAGGAAAACTGAGAAAGGAAAATTAACAACATGATGAAGAAAAGAGAAAGAGAAACAACTGAAGAATGAAGAAGGTGGAAAACTAAGAATAATGCTAATAATTAAGAACACGTGTTTGTAAACACTGAGGCCTGATAAACACTAACACGCCACCTGGACGTAAACAAACAAGACAGTAACAGGAAAAACTTAATTATATAAACAAAACACAAGAAAAAGAATCAGGTAAACAGAGATAACAAGAAGATTAACTATACAAAAGTCTAACAGGAAAATAAGGAAAATTATAACTAGTTTCAACCAAACTAAATCATTAACCGGATTTAGGAAAAATTCGGTTAATGGAAAATAATCTGAACAAATCCGAGATTGTTCAGATCACAAGACCAGGAACAACACAAGACCAGGAACAACACAACACCAGGAACAACACAACACCAGGAACAACACAACACCAGGAACAACACTAAGACCAGGAACAACACTAAGACCAGGAACAACACAACACCAGGAACAACACAAGACCAGCAACAACACAAGACCAGCAACAACACAAGACCAGGAACAACACAACACCAGCAACAACACAAGACCAGCAACAACACAAGACCAGGAACAACACAAGACCAGCAACAACACAAGACCAGGAACAACACAACACCAGGAACAACACAAGACCAGCAACAACACAAGACCAGCAACAACACAAGACCAGCAACAACACAACACCAGCAACAACACAAGACCAGCAACAACACAAGACCAGGAACAACACAAGACCAGCAACAACACAAGACCAGGAACAACACAACACCAGGAACAACACTAAGACCAGGAACAACACTAAGACCAGGAACAACACTAACACCAGGAACAACACAAGACCAGCAACAACACAAGACCAGCAACAACACAACACCAGGAACAACACAAGACCAGCAACAACACAACACCAGGAACAACACAACACCAGGAACAACACAACACCAGCAACAACACAAGACCAGCAACAACACAAGACCAGCAACAACACAAGACCAGGAACAACACTAAGACCAGCAACAACACAAGACCAGGAACAACACTAAGACCAGGAACAACACTAAGACCAGGAACAACACTAAGACCAGGAACAACACAAGACCAGCAACAACACAAGACCAGGAACAACACAAGACCAGGAACAACACAACACCAGGAACAACACAAGACCAGGAACAACACTAAGACCAGCAACAACACAAGACCAGGAACAACACAAGACCAGGAACAACACAAGACCAGCAACAACACAAGACCAGGAACAACACAAGACCAGCAACAACACAACACCAGCAACAACACAAGACCAGCAACAACACAAGACCAGCAACAACACAACACCAGCAACAACACTAAGACCAGGAACAACACAAGACCAGGAACAACACTAAGACCAGGAACAACACAACACCAGCAACAACACAAGACCAGCAACAACACAACACCAGGAACAACACAAGACCAGGAACAACACAAGACCAGCAACAACACAACACCAGGAACAACACAAGACCAGGAACAACACAAGACCAGCAACAACACAACACCAGGAACAACACAACACCAGCAACAACACAAGACCAGCAACAACACAAGACCAGGAACAACACAAGACCAGCAACAACACAAGACCAGCAACAACACAAGACCAGGAACAACACAAGACCAGCAACAACACAACACCAGGAACAACACAAGACCAGGAACAACACAAGACCAGCAACAACACAAGACCAGGAACAACACAAGACCAGCAACAACACAACACCAGGAACAACACAAGACCAGGAACAACACAAGACCAGCAACAACACAACACCAGGAACAACACAAGACCAGGAACAACACAACACCAGGAACAACACAACACCAGCAACAACACAACACCAGGAACAACACAACACCAGCAACAACACAACACCAGGAACAACACAACACCAGCAACAACACAAGACCAGCAACAACACAAGACCAGGAACAACACAAGACCAGGAACAACACAACACCAGCAACAACACAAGACCAGAAACAACACAACACCAGGAACAACACAACACCAGCAACAACACAACACCAGCACCAACACAAGACCAGCAACAACACAAGACCAGGAACAACACAAGACCAGCAACAACACAAGACCAGGAACAACACAAGACCAGCAACAACACAACACCAGGAACAACACAACACCAAGAACAACACAACACCAGCAACAACACAACACCAGCAACAACACAACACCAGGAACAACACAACACCAGGAACAACACAACACCAGCAACAACACAACACCAGCAACAACACAAGACCAGCAACAACACAAGACCAGCAACAACACAAGACCAGGAACAACACAACACCAGCAACAACACAACACCAGCAACAACACAACACCAGCAACAACACAAGACCAGCAACAACACAAGACCAGGAACAACACAACACCAGGAACAACACTAAGACCAGCAACAACACAAGACCAGCAACAACACAAGACCAGGAACAACACAACACCAGCAACAACACAACACCAGCAACAACACAACACCAGCAACAACACAACACCAGCAACAACACAAGACCAGCAACAACACAAGACCAGGAACAACACAACACCAGCAACAACACAACACCAGGAACAACACCAGACCAGCAACAACACAAGACCAGGAACAACACAAGACCAGCAACAACACAAGACCAGGAACAACACAAGACCAGGAACAACACAAGACCAGCAACAACACAACACCAGGAACAACACAAGACCAGGAACAACACAACACCAGGAACAACACAAGACCAGGAACAACACAACACCAGGAACAACACAAGACCAGGAACAACACAACACCAGGAACAACACAACACCAGCAACAACACAAGACCAGCAACAACACAAGACCAGCAACAACACAACACCAGGAACAACACAACACCAGCAACAACACAACACCAGCAACAACACAACACCAGCAACAACACAACACCAGGAACAACACAACACCAGCAACAACACAACACCAGCAACAACACAACACCAGGAACAACACAACACCAGCAACAACACAACACCAGGAACAACACAACACCAGGAACAACACAACACCAGGAACAACACAACACCAGCAACAACACAACACCAGGAACAACACAACACCAGCAACAACACAACACCAGCAACAACACAACACCAGGAACAACACAACACCAGCAACAACACAACACCAGCAACAACACAACACCAGGAACAACACAACACCAGCAACAACACAACACCAGCAACAACACAACACCAGCAACAACACAACACCAGCAACAACACAACACCAGCAACAACACAACACCAGCAACAACACAACACCAGCAACAACACAACACCAGCAACAACACAACACCAGCAACAACACAACACCAGCAACAACACAACACCAGCAACAACACAACACCAGGAACAACACAAGACCAGGAACAACACAACACCAGGAACAACACAACACCAGGAACAACACAACACCAGCAACAACACAACACCAGCAACAACACAACACCAGGAACAACACAACACCAGGAACAACACAACACCAGGAACAACACAAGACCAGGAACATCACTAGGACCTGGACGGGTCCTACTATAAGCTTGTCCAATTCTTCTGGCGTTTAAGTGCATGTAATTTGGAATCATTATAATAGACATAACTGCTATGACCAGAGTAATTGGGGTTACGAGGCTTGGACGATGGATCAGGTGATTCTAGTAACTGTTGGGTAGTACCTGTGAGTTTAGTGTTGAGCTCTGCAAGTGAAGATGGTTCAAATGAACTTTACTAGTCTGCCACGTGAGCAACAAAGTTGTCTCGTTGATGGATGGGCACAGCCAGCCAGCACAGCCGTTGCCACAGCCAGTATAGCCACAGCCACAGACAGCCAGTGCAGCCACAGCCACAGCCAGCCAGCACAGTCAGTACAGCCACAGCCACAGACAGCCAGAACAGCCAGTACAGCCACAGACAGCCAGTACAGCCACAGCCACAGACAGCCAGCACAGCCACAGACAGCCAGCACAGCCACAGACAGCCAGCCACAGCCAGTACAGCCACAGCCACAGACAGCCAGCACAGCCACAGACAGCCAGCACAGCCAGTACAGCCACAGCCACAGACAGCCAGCACAGCCACAGACAGCCAGCACAGCCAGTACAGCCACAGACAGCCAGTACAGCCACAGCCACAGCCAGCCAGAACAGCCAGTACAGCCACAGACAGCCAGTACAGCCACAGCCACAGCCAGCCTGCACAGCCACAGACAGCCAGCCACAGCCACAGCCAGCCATATCCGCCACTACTGACGAGACACAGACGGTGTGGGAGACGTTGACACCCAGACATATAATATGGAAAATTGGCTTACTGACAATTACATCAAATATGTATATAAATATAGTATTTTCCCTTGTAAATTGATGTAAATATGATATTTATATTGTATATTATTCAATAAAGAAAAAGAAACTGAACGGTGGAATTGTGCAGATTCAGCAGACAACCTCAGTCGATAAGGATGATAAGGGGGGCGGCGCCCCGGGGGGAGAACATGCAATTGCCAAAAATCATCTCTGCAGCATTGGAGAGTCTGCAGCGTTGGGAGAGTCTGCAGCGTTGGGAGAGTCTGCAGCGTTGGAGAGTCTGCAGCGTTGGGAGAGTCTGGAGCGTTGGGAGAGTCTGCAGCGTTGGAGAGTCTGCAGCGTTGGGAGAGTCTGCAGCGTTGGAGAGTCTGCAGCGTTGGAGAGTCCGCAGCGTTGGAGAGTCTGCAGCGTTGGAGAGTCTGCAGCGTTGGGAGAGTCCAGCGTTGGGAGAGTCTGCAGCGTTGGGAGAGTCTGCAGCGTTGGGAGAGTCTGCAGGGTTGGGAGAGTCTGCAGCGTTGGAGAGTCTGCAGCGTTGGGAGAGTCTGCAGCGTTGGGAGAGTCTGCAGCGTTGGGAGAGTCTGCAGCGTTGGGAGAGTCTGCAGCGTTGGGAGAGTCTGGAGCGTTGGAGAGTCTGGAGCGTTGGGAGAGTCTGCAGCGTTGGAGAGTCTGCAGCGTTGGAGAGTCTGGAGCGTTGGGAGAGTCTGCAGTGTTGGAGAGTCTGGAGCGTTGGGAGAGTCTGCAGTGTTGGAGAGTCTGCAGCGTTGGAGAGTCTGCAGCGTTGGAGAGTCTGCAGCGTTGAAGAGTCTGCAGCGTTGAAGAGTCTGCAGCGTTGGAGAGTCTGCAGCGTTGGAGAGTCTGGAGCGTTGGAGAGTCTGCAGCGTTGGAGAGTCTGCAGCGTTGGAGAGTCTGCAGCGTTGGAGAGTCTGCAGTGTTGGAGAGTCTGGAGCGTTGGGAGAGTCTGCAGAGTTGGAGAGTCTGCAGCGTTGGAGAGTCTGCAGCGTTGGAGAGTCTGCAGCGTTGGAGAGTCTGCAGCGTTGGAGAGTCTGCAGCGTTGAAGAGTCTGCAGCGTTGGAGAGTCTGCAGCGTTGGAGAGTCTGCAGTGTTGGAGAGTCTGCAGCGTTGGAGAGTCTGCAGCGTTGGAGAGTCTGTAGCGTTGGAGAGTCTGCAGCGTTGGAGAGTCTGCAGCGTTGGAGAGTCTGCAACGTTGGAGAGTCTGCAGCGTTGAAGAGTCTGCAGCGTTGAAGAGTCTGCAGCGTTGGAGAGTCTGCAGCGTTGGAGAGTCTGCAACGTTGGAGAGTCTGCAGCGTTGGAGAGTCTGCAGCATTGGAGAGTCTGCAGCGTTGGAGAGTCTGCAGCATTGAAGAGTCTGCAGCGTTGAAGAGTCTGCAGCGTTGAAGAGTCTTCAACGTTGGAGAGTCTGCAGCGTTGGAGAGTCTGCAGCATTGAAGAGTCTGCAGCGTTGGAGAGTCTGCAGCGTTGGAGAGTCTGCAACGTTGGAGAGTCTGCAGCGTTGAAGAGTCTGCAGCGTTGAAGAGTCTGCAGCGTTGGGGAGTCTGCAGCGTTGGAGAGTCTGCAGCGTTGAAGAGTCTGCAGCGTTGGAGCGTCTGCAGCGTTGGAGAGTCTGCAGCGTTGGAGAGTCTGCAGCGTTGGAGAGTCTGCAGCGTTAGAGAGTCTGCAGCGTTAGAGAGTCTGCAGCGTTGGAGAGTCTGCAGCGTTGCAGAGTCTGCAGTGTTGGAGAGTCTGCAGCGTTGGAGAGTCTGCAGCGTTGGAGAGTCTGCAGCGTTGGAGAGTCTGCAGCGTTGGAGAGTCTGCAGCGTTGAAGGGTCTGCAGCGTTGGAGAGTCTGCAGCGTTGAAGAGTCTGCAGCGTTGAAGAGTCTGCAGGGTTGAAGAGTCTGCAGCGTTGAAGGGTCTGCAGCGTTGGAGAGTCTGCAGCGTTGGAGAGTCTGCAGCGTTGGAGAGTCTGCAGCGTTGGAGAGTCTGTAGCGTTGGAGAGTCTGCAGCGTTGGAGAGTCTGCAGCGTTGGAGAGTCTGCAGTGTTGGAGAGTCTGCAGCGTTGGAGAGTCTTCAGCGTGAGAGGAGGATATCACCTTGACTACTACCTGAGACACTGGTCATCTTGGAGATACATTACGTGTGTGTGTGTGTGTGTGTGTGTGTGTGTGTGTGTGTGTGTGTGTGTGTGTGTGTGTGTGTGTGTGTGTGTGTGTGTGTGTGTGTGTGTGTGGAGGTAATAACTCCCACAGTGGGACAGTCTGGGAGAGACACCTCTTGTTGTGTGTGTTAAAATATAAACGTCTGAAATATGTCCGTGAAAGATTTACCAACTTTGTAGCAGGTGTTGGTCGTGGTCGTACCTCAGACGACCTTGTTAGACAGGTGGTCGTACCACAGACGACCTTGCTAGTCAGGTGGTCGTACCATAGACGACCTTGTTAGTCAGGTGGTCGTACCACAGACGACCTTGTTAGTCCGGTGGTCGTACCACAGACGACCTTGTTAGTCCGGTGGTCGTACCACAGACGACCTTGTTAGTCAGGTGGTCGTACCACAGACGACCTTGTTAGTCCGGTGGTCGTACCACAGACGACCTTGTTAGTCCGGTGGTCGTACCACAGACGACCTTGTTAGTCCGGTGGTCGTACCACAGACGACCTTGTTAGTCCGGTGGTCGTACCACAGACGACCTTGTTAGTCCGGTGGTCGTACCACAGACGACCTTGTTAGTCCGGTGGTCGTACCACAGACGACCTTGTTAGTCAGGTGGTCGTACCATAGACGACCTTGTTAGTCCGGTGGTCGTACCACAGACGACCTTGTTAGTCAGGTGGTCGTACCACAGACGACCTTGTTAGTCCGGTGGTCGTACCACAGACGACCTTGTTAGTCCGGTGGTCGTACCACAGACGACCTTGTTAGTCCGGTGGTCGTACCACAGACGACCTTGTTAGTCCGGTGGTCGTACCACAGACGACCTTGTTAGTCCGGTGGTCGTACCACAGACGACCTTGTTAGTCCGGTGGTCGTACCACAGACGACCTTGTAAGACAGGTGGTCGTACCACAGACGACCTTGTTAGTCAGGTGGTCGTACCACAGACGACCTTGTTAGTCCGGTGGTCGTACCACAGACGACCTTGTTAGTCAGGTGGTCGTACCACAGACGACCTTGTTAGTCCGGTGGTCGTACCACAGACGACCTTGTTAGTCAGGTGGTCGTACCACAGACGACCTTGTTAGTCCGGTGGTCGTACCACAGACGACCTTGTTAGTCAGGTGGTCGTACCACAGACGACCTTGCCATGCCTCAACATTCGTCCAAAACGAAAACAAATTAAAGAAAAAATATGTTTACGTCTGCTGGAGGCAGTAATTTGTTCAGCGCGCAGAGTGTCATGTGTTGAGGTGGGTGGTGGTGCAGGCTGGGGGAGTGGTGGTGGTGGTGGTGCAGGCTGGGGGAGTGGTGGTGGTGGTGGTGCAGGCTGGGGGAGTGGTGGTGGTGGTGGTGGTGCAGGCTGGGGAAGTGGTGGTGGTGGTGGTGCAGGCTGGGGGAGTGGTGGTGGTGGTGGTGGTGCAGGCTGGGGGAGTGGTGGTGGTGGTGGTGGTGCAGGCTGGGGAAGTGGTGGTGGTGGTGGTGCAGGCTGGGGGAGTGGTAGTGGTGGTGGTGCAGGCTGGGGGAGTGGTGGTGGTGGTGCAGGCTAGGGGAGTGGTGGTGGTGGTGGTGCAGGCTGGGGGAGTGGTGGTGGTGGTGGTGCAGGCTGGGGGAGTGGTGGTGGTGGTGGTGGTGCAGGCTGGGGGAGTGGTGGTGGTGGTGGTGGTGCAGGCTGGGGGAGTGGTGGTGGTGGTGGTGGTGCAGGCTGGGGGAGTGGTGGTGGTGCAGGCTGGGGGAGTGGTGGTGGTGCAGGCTGGGGGAGTGGTGGTGGTGGTGGTGGTGCAGGCTGGGGGAGTGGTGGTGGTGGTGGTGCAGGCTGGGGGAGTGGTGGTGGTGGTGGTGGTGCAGGCTGGGGGAGTGGTGGTGGTGGTGGTGGTGCAGGCTGGGGGAGTGGTGGTGGTGCAGGCTGGGGGAGTGGTGGTGGTGGTGGTGCAGGCTGGGGGAGTGGTGGTGGTGGTGGTGCAGGCTGGGGGAGTGGTGGTGGTGGTGGTGGTGGTGGTGGTGCAGGCTGGGGGAGTGGTGGTGGTGGTGGTGGTGGTGGTGGTGCAGGCTGGGGGAGTGGTGGTGGTGGTGGTGGTGCAGGCTGGGGGAGTGGTGGTGGTGCAGGCTGGGGGAGTGGTGGTGGTGGTGGTGCAGGCTGGGGGAGTGGTGGTGGTGGTGGTGGTGCAGGCTGGGGGAGTGGTGGTGGTGGTGGTGGTGCAGGCTGGGGGAGTGGTGGTGGTGGTGGTGGTGCAGGCTGGGGGAGTGGTGGTGGTGGTGGTGGTGCAGGCTGGGGGAGTGGTGGTGGTGGTGGTGGTGCAGGCTGGGGGAGTGGTGGTGGTGGTGGTGGTGCAGGCTGGGGGAGTGGTGGTGGTGGTGCAGGCTGGGGGAGTGGTGGTGGTGGTGCAGGCTGGGGGAGTGGTGGTGGTGGTGGTGGTGCAGGCTGGGGGAGTGGTGGTGGTGGTGCAGACTGGGGGAGTGGTGTTCTTTTTTACCACAGATGTGGTCACACATTTACAATGCTAACCAGCATATATACATTTTCTTCTGTCCTCCATGGACAGGGTTAGAGAAGTGTTAAACATATAGTTCAAGGGTTTATTGAACACTCAACCACAGAAGGTGATTCGATGCTTAAAAAATGCTAAGCTAACCTACATACGTAAATACATAGTTACACAGATTTACGTATGCCCTACATAAAGGAGTTTGATGTGTTTTTTACATAGTGTCATTAATGTGCATTTACAAAGGTGAAATGTAATTCTGATCAACTTCCATATATATTTTATACGCATACATATACATACACACACATATACGTTCCTATACATATATACATACATATATACACACAAATGCATTCGCATACATTTGTCTCTTTTACTCTGACAGGGTGAGATAGCTGATAGAGAAACTAGTGTGCAATTAAGCACTTAATCACTGAAGGTGATTAAGGTGGTGGTGGTGCAGGCTGGGGGTGGGGAGAGGCAGACACAACTCATACATGTATGAGAGTGGTCCCACTCATCTCACTTTGGAATAAACACCAGTTTAGTAGCTTTGGATCTTCCAGCGTGTGAAGTGATTCATATTATATTATTATTGGATTAAGTTTATGCCGTAACCCAGAGGTGACATGCATCGTTTTGTTAATAGAAGGAGTAGAGTTGCTGGTGTAAACACACACACACACACACACACACACACTTGAGGGAAATTGAGTGCCCAAATGAGCCACAGATATAATAGAAAGAACTATTTTAGTGTCAGAGTGGTTGACAAATGGAATGCATTAGGCAGTGATGTGGTGGAGGCTGACTCCATACACAGTTTCAAGTGTAGATATGATAGAGCCCAGTAGGCTCAGGAACCTGTACACCAGTTGATTGACGGTTGAGAGGCGGGACCAAAGAGCCAGAGCTCACCCCCCGCAAGCCCAACTAGGTGAGTACAACTATGTGAGTACACACACACGCGAGGGAGGACGGAGGCTACAGCTATGCTGCACAGTCCTCATCACAGTCCTTATATATATATATATATATATATATATATATATATATATATATATATATATATATATATATATATATATATATGTATATATATATATATATATATATATATATATATATATATATATATATATATATATGTATATATATATATATATATATATATATATATATATATATATATATATATATATATATATATATATATATATATATGTCGTACCTAGTAGCCAGAACGCACTTCTCAGCCTACTATTCAAGGCCCGATTTGCCTAATAAGCCAAGTTTTCATGAATTAATTGTTTTTCGACTACCTAACCTACCTAACCTAACCTAACCTAACTTTTTCTGCCACCTAACCTAACCTAACCTATAAAGATAGGTTAGGTTAGGTTAGGTAGGGTTGGTTAGGTTCGGTCATATGTCTACGTTAATTTTAACTCCAATAAAAAAAATTGATCTCATACATAATGAAATGGGCAGCTTTATCATTTCATAAGAAAAAAAATAGAGAAAATATATTAATTCAGGAAAACTTGGCTTATTAGGCAAATCGGGCCTTGCATAGTAGGCTGAGAAGTGCGTTCTGGCTACTAGGTACGACATATATATATATATATATATATTATATATATATATATATGTCGTACCTAGTAGCCAGAACGCACTTCTCAGCCTACTATGCATGGCCCGATTTGCCTAATAAGCCAAGTTTTACTGAATTAATATATTTTCTCTATTGTTTTTCTTATGTAATGATAAAGCTACCCATTTCATTATGTATGAGGTCAATTTTTTTTATTGGAGTTAAAATTAACGTAGATATATGACCAAACCTAACCAACCCTACCTAACCTAACCTAACCTATCTTTATAGGTTAGGTTAGGTTAGGTAGCCGAAAACGTTAGGTTAGGTTAGGTTAGGTAGGTTAGGTAGTCGAAAAAACATTAATTCATAAAAACTAGGCTTATTAGGCAAATCGGGCCTTGAATAGTAGGCTGAGAAGTGCGTTCTGGCTACTAGGTACGACATATATATATATATATATATATATATATATATATATATATATATATATATATATACATATATATATATATATATATATATATATATATATATATATATATATATATGTCGTACCTAGTAGCCAGAATTCACTTTTGAGCCTACAATGCAAGGCCCGATTTGCCTAATAAGCCAAGTTTTCATGAATTAATATATTTTCTTTAATTTTTTTCTTATGAAATGATAAAGCTACCCATTTCATTATGTATGAGGTCAATTTATTTTTATTGGAGTTAAAATTAATGTAGATATATGACCGAACCTAACCAACCCTACCTAACCTAACCTAACCTATCTCTATAGGTTAGGTTAGGTTAGGTAGCCGAAAAAGTTAGGTTAGGTTAGGTTAGGTAGGTTAGGTAGTTGAAAAGCAATTAATTCATGAAAACTTGGCTTATTAGGCAAATCGGGCCCTGCATAGTAGGCTCAGAAGTGAGTTCTGGCTACTAGGTACGACATATATATATATATATATATATATGTCGTACCTAGTAGCCAGAACGCACTTCTCAGCCTACTATGCAAGGCCCGATTTGCCTAATAAGCCAAGTTTTCATGAATTAATTGTTTCTCGACAACCTAACCTACCTAACCTAACCTAACTTTTTCGGCTACCTAACCTAACCTAACCTATAAAGATAGGTTAGGTTAGGTTAGGTTAGGTAGGGTTGGTTAGGTTCGGTCATATATCTACGTTAATTTTAACTCCAATAAAAAAAAATTGACCTCATACATAATGAAATGGAAAGCTTTATCATTTCATAAGAAAAAAAATTGAGAAAATATAATAATTCAGGAAAACTTGGCTTATTAGACAAATCGGGCCTTGCATAGTAGGCTGAGAAGTGCGTTCTGGCTACTAGGTACGACATATATATATATATATATATATATATATATATATATATATATATATATATATATATATATATATATATATATATATATATATATATATATATGTCGTACCTAATAGCCAGAACGCACTTCTCAGCCTACTATGCAGAGCCCAATTTGCCTAATAAGCCAAGTTTTCATGAATTAATGTTTTTTCGACGACCTAACCTACCTAACCTAACCTAACCTACCCTTTTCGGTTACCTAACCCAACCTAACCTATAAAGATAGGATAGGTTAGGTTAGGAAGGGTTGGTTAGGTTCGGTCATATATCTACGTTAATTTTAACTACAATAAAACAAAATTGACCTCATACATAATGAAATGGGTAGCTTTATCATTTCATAAGAAAAAAATTTGAGAAAATATATTAATTCAGGAAAACTTGGCTTATTAGGCAAATCGGGCCATGCAAAGTAGGCTGAGAAGTGCGTTCTGGCTACTAGGTACGACATATATATATATATATATATATATATATATATATATATATATATATATATATATATGTATATATATATATATATATATATATATATATATACATATATATATATATATATATATATATATATATATATATATATATATATATATATATATATATATATATGTGTGTGTGTGTGTGTGTGTGTGTATGCGCATACCTTGCTTATGTATTTGCGGGGCTTGAGCTATTTTTTGCGTGTGCGTCAGTGTGTGCGTCATCACGTGATCACCTGGACATGCTCACCGAGCTATGCTTGCGAGGCCGGCGCTACGGCTCTTGGGCCCCGCCTCTCGTCAACCGGTGTAATGATTCATCTGTGAACTACAACTAACATTTCCACTTCCTGATTCATTTCGTTTCTTTACTAATGTGGGGGCTCACTGTCACACTCACCGCCATGTGGGGGCTCACTGTCACACTCACCGCCATGTGGGGGCTCACCACACTGCCACAGAAAGGTAAGTAAGGAGGGACCAAAGAGACAAAGCTCAACCCCCGCAAGCACTACTAGGTGAGTACAGTAGTTTTATTACTCAGACTTCATTAACTCTGTGAATGTGAAATGTACAGCGCCGCGTCCGTAGAGTTTACCATGATTTTAACTACAAGAACCTCATACTCCCAATTATAAATGACCTAATTGATGCACAGAGTAAAGGGTCTCGAATCTCCTTTGTATGGATACCTTCACACATAAATATAACCCATCATAATGAGACAGACATTGCAGCCAAATTAGCGTGTAACAAGTTTGAAGTTGAATTAGATCTAGGTATCCCCATCTCTGCTGTCAAAACTGTATTGGTCCAAACATTCAGATCTGATAGGAAAGAACTTACTGACTCCCAGCGACCTGAAAGTACTAGTATAAAAAGCTATGATTTGTTCAGATCTGAAACCTACATCTTTGGACAGCACAAAACGTCCACTAGACTGTGCGACACAGTGGTTGCAAGGATCAGGTTGGGTTACCGTTACCTGTGGCAGGTGCCTGCAGGTGACGGGTCTCCCAATCCTGAGCACTCCAGTTGCAAACTCTGTGAGCAGGAACTACGGCATGATCTCCCGCACTACATCACTTAATGCCCAGTTATTAGACCTTTCAGACCAGTTGGCATGAGGTACCTGGAGCTTTGCAATTACTTTATTCACTCTCGTATTCTTGAAGATATCCTCACAGTATACCCAAAATTTGCCAGTGCAGGCTATTAAACACATGGCTCTGTATGACTAACCATCCAGCGAGATGGGGACTTGTATTACCACTGCTACCTTATTCAATCTTGTGGTGTTGATATCCTCAAAATGCACCCAGAGTCTGCCAGTGCAGACTGCTTATCACATGCCTCTGTATGACTAACCATCCTGTGTGATGGGGATTTTTTAGCATCACCTAGTTAGCTTTTTTGACACACTGTACTCCACTTCATATAGTCTAGGGCAGCTGCACTAATGCAGATGTACCTAATATGTTAATAAAAAAAAAAAAAAGTAATCGCTAATTTAGATATTTATATACTAAACGGATGTTCAGCTGAGAGACTGGCAACCTTTTGGTCACACTGACGAGGCAAAGGGCACGTGTGAACAAGGAGAGGTGCAATATTACCTTTGCCAGGAGTTTTAGCCTTTGTTTTGCCTTTGTATTAGCAAGCAAGTTATTGAATCAACGACTGTTGTTACACGTGTGTTTCCCTGAAGCCATTTCTAAGCCCTGCTCCTCATACTTGTGGCCTAAGCCTTGTGATTCCTCCGGTGTCTTCAACTCCGGCACAGTTTATTAAGTCTCAAATTAAATAAATTGTAATGAGGACCTGATAGAAGGTCTTAGAGGGCTTCATTGTATTTAAGTAATTCTCTTGAGTAGGTGAGGAGCAGTCTGAGGACCCCATACACAGCCCGTTCTCTCATACGGGCAGTCCTCGCATATCTAAGCTCGTTAATCCAGCCGCCAAACCCCCTGTTTATGAATGAAAAGCAGTTTGCACATGTCTCAACACTGATGACGTCCAAAACCTTCTGGAACCAGTGCTTTGTTCACGTCCTCTGATCGAACCACAGTTTTATAAATGCTTCACCCCACGTACTTCAAATACAAATAATCACCAACAGAATCTAAACATCTAACCTAACTTATGCCTAACTATACATAGAATTTTTATATATAATAATATTAATTTATATGAGAACAAATAGTTTTTTTAATACACAGTATGTTCAAAAATTGTTGAATATGTCTGAGGAGGACGGCCGCTGCTTTAACCAGCCTAGTGTGACGACTGGTTGCCACAGAGGTCCCCCTTCCCCATCAATCTGATTACCCTGCTCTTCTAGCCATTGCTTTGGTAGTTACTGCTTTTTGATGAGTTTTGATGAGTTTTTGATGAGCAGTCGGCCACATGGGAACTGGAGACATTGCACGCATTTGCGATAAATCAAAAGTAGTATGCAACACTGGGCCTCAGTTTGGAAGGATGTTACAGGTCAGGATTACGTTAGCAGGACTTCACCTCGCGATGGACAGTCAGCAAGTGCCTCAGTGACTCATGAACTAGCCAGAGAATGTCTAAGTGAACCAATAGGAGTACAGGATACATGGGGGGGGGGGGGGGGGGGTGTCTGCGTTAAACATGTAGACGTGTCCAGTGGTGGCAAGATGTGTCCGGCCGCCAGTTTGGTGTAGAGGCTCCATAATGATAACATTGACGTGAGGTCACCTGCCCTGACATTCAGGTCTATGGGCTATCATTTTCAAGACTTGGTCTCGAGGCGAGCTCGAACCAGCGTGAGAGTAACTAAATGTGTACATTTCACACACACACACTGTTATGGCCCTCTCGGGTCGCAACGGGGTTCTTCTCTGATGTTATTAGAGTTTGGGTATCCGGCCCCAAGTTAGTAGTGGCTTTCAAGGCGTGTGTTAGGTGACGCAAGTAAATTAAAAGGGGAAGGGATACAAATTCACTGGTTTATGTATATATAATAACCACCACCATAAATAAATATCTCACACTCACTCGCTGGGGCTATAACTACACTTATGTACAATAACTTGTCTTCCTCCGAAGACTCAGGATGTTTCACGGTGCTCAAGATGAGTAGCCCTGGTTCTCTTCTCGTGGCCTCACGATGAATCCTTTGATTCTCTAGGCGAATCTACCCTGGCCACAGGCCAGCCAAATCACAGTCCCACTGGGTGCACCGTCGTGGAGGCCTTCAACCACAAATCCAGCCTGTATCTTATCTTGAGGTTATCTTGAGATGATTTCGGGGCTTTTTAGTGTCCCCGCGGCCCGGTCCTCGACCAGGCCTCCACCCCCAGGAAGCAGCCCGTGACAGCTGACTAACACCCAGGTACCTATTTTACTGCTAGGTAACAGGGGCATAGGGTGAAAGAAACTCTGCCCATTGTTTCTCGCCGGCGTCTGGGATCGAACCCAGGACCACAGGATCAAAAGTCCAGCGTGCTGTCCGCTCGGCCGACCGGCTCCCAAACCTGTAGCTGGCAGGTTCCAATCAGCTCCGCTGCGTAGGCCACTCCACGACCGATACTAGGGTTACGAGCCCTAGGCAGGAGCCTCCTGTGATTCCGCTGATCACTCTCCTCCCTATAGCACCACAGTGGCTAGTCTTTTCCACCAGTCAACCCCCGGGTACGACGATTCCTCAACTCTGCCACGTCACAGGAAGGCTAACACTCTCAGCAGTGTTCGTCCGGGAGCAACTCACAGCTTCTGCAGCAAACACATGGAGAGACTTTGGCTGCCTTGGGTAGACTGCCCCACCGTCCAATACAGCAGTCCCAGGTCGACTCTGTAATCAGACACGTCATCAATACTAGGGACACTCTAGGGCACCTCACTTACAGGCTCAGACACAAACGTCCACCTATCCACTCCATAGATGGCGTTGCTGTCTAAGCGCCACCTCACCAGAGGTCAGCAGCGGCTACATTACGAGCTGATTAAGACGGGAAACCAGCCCCTGTGGCCGGTATATCCCGTCCCCACTAGATGGCGTCGTCCATTTGGAGGGGGTTTCGGGAGCTGACTCACAGATGGCGTGGACGTCACTGCTCCGTGCTACGACGCTGGGCTCGGGTCCGTAACACACACACGTGCAGCTAGGTGGATACACATACACAGGTACACACACGCCCTCACTACTCAGCACCCCTCTCCCCGCCCTCACTACTCCTCACTACCCCTCTCTCCGCCCTCACCGCCTCATGACGTGTATAACGGAGCGTAATGCCCCAGAAATGAAGGCCATTAGACAGAGTACTAGACTGTAACATATTTTTACACGAGAGGTGGTTAGAGGTCACCAACTACCTCCACGGTGGGTAACGACCCATCCTGAGCCCCAGAGTCGTATCACGACCTCCTTGCATACTCTTCCACATATTCAGTGACCACCAGACGGCAGCTGTGCATTGCGCAAATAGAAAAACTGAAAAAGGTTCTTGTAATGACCGTCTTGGTCTCCAGCATCATTATGTTGTTTGTCATTCCCGCGGAGGGGGCCGGCGCCCCCTTGTACAGCAGGGGGCCGGCGCCTGCTGGTACAGGAGGGGGCCGGCGCCTGCTGGTACAGGAGGGGGCCGGCGCCTGCTGGTACAGGAGGGGGCCGGCGCCTGCTGGTACAGGAGGGGGCCGGCGCCTGCTGGTACAGGAGGGGGGCCGGCGCCTGCTGGTACAGGAGGGGGCCGGCGCCTGCTGGTACAGGAGGGGGCCGGCGCCTGCTGGTACAGGAGGGGGCCGGCGCCTGCTGGTACAGGAGGGGGCCGGCGCCTGCTGGTACAGGAGGGGGCCGGCGCCTGCTGGTACAGGAGGGGGCCGGCGCCTGCTGGTACAGGAGGGGGCCGGCACCTGCTGGTACAGGAGGGGGCCGGCGCCTGCTGGTACAGGAGGGGGCCGGCGCCTGCTGGTACAGGAGGGGGCCGGCGCCTGCTGGTACAGGAGGGGGCCGGCACCTGCTCTCACTCAATGCGAGTTTGCAATTTGCACCGCAATATTTGCTGATGATGCTAAAATTATGAGAAGAATCAAGACAGATGAAGATAGACAGAGACTACAGGACGACCTGGACAAACTGGCAGAATGGCCTAGAAAATGGCTACTAAAGTTCAACTCAGGAAAGTGTAAAATAGTGAAATTAGACGAAGGAAGCAGGAGGTTAAACACAAGGTACAATCTGGGAGGTGAAATCCTGCAATAGTCAAATGGAGAGAAAGATTTGGGGGTTGATACCACACCGAACCTGTCCACAGAAGCCCACACCAAAAGATTATCATCAGCGGCGTATGCTAGACTTACCAAAATAAGAACGGCCTTTAGAAGCTTGTGTAAGAAATCATTCCGGATCTTATATACCGCTTATGTCAGACCAATCTTGGAGTATGCAGCTCCAGCATGTAGTCAATGCCTAGTTATTAGAAACAAGACAAAGTCAGAAAAGTCAGAATTTTATGCCTGCAAGATTACCTTCATAATTTAGATTTTACTGATAAGATTTATAAGAGTATATCTTCAAGGTAATAGTTTGTGAGTAATTTGGATATATACCATGTAGTTGTGATCATTTATGAGGTGCACCTTAGTTGGCGTGCGTGTGTTAGGATCTTGCAGGTCATGGTCAACACGCACTCGTAATCAGTTTACAGGACATTTTCCAAAGTATTGTACAACGTGATCTCGTATGACCTGAACTTTTTATGGCCACAATTCTGTAGTTTTGTGTGTGGCTGTTATATTTGGTTGTTGATACTCAACAGTGACTGGCTACAGTGGTTTCCTCAGTGGACACGGGTCTTTTTTAATCCTATCTGAACTAAATGGCAGTCAGTCTGCTACCACCTTTATTTATGCCACCAGACTGGTCCCGGAACTGAGAGGAATAAGCTACGAGGAAAGGTGAAGAAAGCTAAACCTCACGTCCCTGGAAAACAGAAGAGTAAGGAGAGACATGATAACCACCTACAAAATCCTAAGGGGGAATTGACAGGGTGGCCACAGACAAACTCTTTAACACTGGTGGAACACGAACAAGGGGACACAGGTGGAAACTTAGTACCCAGATGAGCCACAGAGACGTTAGAAAGAATTTTTTTAGTGTCAGAGTAGTTAACAAATGGAATGCACTAGGCAGTGATGTGGTGGAGGCTGACTCCATACACAGTTTCAAATGTAGATATGATAGAGCCCAGTAGGCTCAGGAATCTGTACATCAGTTGATTGACAGTCGAGAGGCGGAACCAAAGAGCCAAAGCTCAACTCTCTGTACTCTCTGAGTACACTTACACAATTTCTACAATTTGCATGTAACGATGAAATATAACTTTTTTTTTTAATGTAACCAGTTCCAAAAAATTGGCTGAAACTTTCGTTTTGAAAAGAATACGAGAATTTTAATTTTGGACTCCGCAGCCGTAAACACAACATCGACTTCCGATGCCACAAGACCAAAAACGCAACGAAACATACAAAAATAAACATCTTTTCTAGCGCAACAAAAGACATTTTTTGGGCAGAAAATAAACATTTTTTTCCCCCAGTAGAAAGACAGACAATGTGACGACACGTTGTCATTTCGTCAGATGCTCGTATTGTTTTTGTACAGAGCTTTGGTCTTTATCAGAGTATAGCAGCCGGGGCCAGTGACGTCTCTCTCTCCACACTCCTACACTGAAATTAACGGTATTAAAACCCTTTTGGCATAACCCCCCTCCCCCTCTCTCTCTCTCTCTCTCTCTCTCTCTCTCTCTCTCTCTCTCTCTCTCTCTCTCTCTCTCTCTCTCTCTCTCTCTCTCTCTCTCTCTCTCTCTCTCTCTCTCTCTCTCTCTCTCTCTCTCTCTCTCTCTCTCTCTCTCTCTCTCTCTCTCTCTCTCTCTCTCTCTCTCTCTCTCTCTCTCTCTCTCTCTCTCTCTCTCTCTCTCTCTCTCTCTCTCTCTCTCTCTCTCTCTCTCTCTCTCTCTCTCTCTCTCTCTCTCTCTCTCTCTCTCTCTCTCTCTCTCTCTCTCTCTCTCTCTCTCTCTCTCTCTCTCTCTCTCTCTCTCTCTCTCTCTCTCTCTCTCTCTCTCTCTCTCTCTCTCTCTCTCTCTCTCTCTCTCTCTCTCTCTCTCTCTCTCTCTCTCTCTCTCTCTCTCTCTCTCTCTCTCTCTCTCTCTCTCTCTCTCTCTCTCTCTCTCTCTCTCTCTCTCTCTCTCTCTCTCTCTCTCTCTCTCTCTCTCTCTCTCTCTCTCTCTCTCTCTCTCTCTCTCTCTCTCTCTCTCTCTCTCTCTCTCTCTCTCTCTCTCTCTCTCTCTCTCTCTCTCTCTCTCTCTCTCTCTCTCTCTCTCTCTCTCTCTCTCTCTCTCTCTCTCTCTCTCTCTCTCTCTCTCTCTCTCTCTCTCTCTCTCTCTCTCTCTCTCTCTCTCTCTCTCTCTCTCCCCCCCCCCCCCGGTACCTCCAATGGATAGGGAAATATCCCTTCCGTGATCGATAGTATTGATATCCTGTCACTTCTGTTAGGTGCCTTCGGCGACCCCTACCCCTCTTGTGCTTCTGCTTGTACCTGCTGTACCCCGCTTGTTGTGGGGTTGTACCTGCTGTACCCCACTTGATGTGGGGTTGTACCTGCTGTATCCTGCTTGTTGTGGGGTTGTACCTGCTGTACCCCGCTTGTTGTGGGGTTGTACCTGCTGTACCCCGCTTGTTGTGGGGTTGTACCTGCTGTACCCCGCTTGTTGTGGGGTTGTACCTGCTGTACCCTGCTTGTTGTGGGGTTGTACCTGCTGTACCCCACTTGATGTGGGGTTGTACCTGCTGTACCCTGCTTGTTGTGGGGTTGTACCTGCTGTACCCCCGCTTGTTGTGGGGTTGTACCTGCTGCACCCCGCTTGTTGTGGGGTTGTACCTGCTGTACCCCGCTTGTTGTGGGGTTGTACCTGCTGTGCCCCGCTTGTTGTGGGGTTGTACCTCCTGTACCCCGCTTGTTGTGGGGTTGTACCTGCTGTACCCTGCTTGTTGTGGGGTTGTACCTGCTGTACCCCACTTGATGTGGGGTTGTACCTGCTGTACCCCGCTTGTTGTGGGGTTGTACCTGCTGTACCCCGCTTGTTGTGGGGTTGTACCTGCTGTACCCCGCTTGTTGTGGGGTTGTACCTGCTGTACCCTGCTTGTTGTGGGGTTGTACCTGCTGTACCCCACTTGATGTGGGGTTGTACCTGCTGTACCCTGCTTGTTGTGGGGTTGTACCTGCTGTACCCCCGCTTGTTGTGGGGTTGTACCTGCTGCACCCCGCTTGTTGTGGGGTTGTACCTGCTGTACCCCGCTTGTTGTGGGGTTGTACCTGCTGTGCCCCGCTTGTTGTGGGGTTGTACCTCCTGTACCCCGCTTGTTGTGGGGTTGTACCTGCTGTACCCTGCTTGTTGTGGGGTTGTACCTGCTGTACCCCACTTGATGTGGGGTTGTACCTGCTGTACCCTGCTTGTTGTGGGGTTGTACCTGCTGTACCCCCGCTTGTTGTGGGGTTGTACCTGCTGCACCCCGCTTGTTGTGGGGTTGTACCTGCTGTACCCCGCTTGTTGTGGGGTTGTACCTGCTGTACCCCGCTTGTTGTGGGGTTGTACCTCCTGTACCCCGCTTGTTGTGGGGTTGTACCTGCTGTACCCCGCTTGTTGTGGGGTTGTACCTGCTGTACCCCGCTTGTTGTGGGGTTGTATCTGCTGTACCCCGCTTGTTGTGGGGTTGTACCTGCTGTACCCCCGCTTGTTGTGGGGTTGTACCTGCTGTACCCCGCTTGTTGTGGGGTTGTACCTGCTGTACCCCGCTTGTTGTGGGGTTGTACCTGCTGTACCCCGCTTGTTGTGGGGTTGTACCTGCTGTACCCCGCTTGTTGTGGGGTTGTACCTGCTGTACCCCGCTTGTTGTGGGGTTGTACCTGCTGTACCCCACTTGATGTGGGGTTGTACCTGCTGTACCCTGCTTGTTGTGGGGTTGTACCTGCTGTACCCCCGCTTGTTGTGGGGTTGTACCTGCTGCACCCCGCTTGTTGTGGGGTTGTACCTGCTGTACCCCGCTTGTTGTGGGGTTGTACCTGCTGTACCCCGCTTGCTGTGGGGTTGTACCTTCTGTACGTAATTACAAAGAGAGAATTTGAAACATTATCTTTTTGCGAATGCAGTTTAGCTACCTTTCCTCCACAGACAGTTTACTACAGCGCTGAATCCCTGTAACCCAACACAACAGTCACTATCTTTCCTCAAATACAAATTAGCGGGACACGGAAACAGGCGAACTGTCCCGACATCTTGACGTCTAAAGTAAGGCTTTTCCCGTCTGGACTGGATCTTGGTCCGGGTATGGGACGAGATGAAGATGACATTAGCCGCTCTTCGGGAGGTACTTACCTGAGGCCTAATCACGTCAAGACGCACATAAGCGGTCTCTCCAATTACTTCACATCGAGTCATCCAATACTCTCTCTCCTGCTTCCGACTGGAGGCGACCAGAGGGAAGCAGCCTCCGCGCTGGTCGCTTGTGGTCGTGGCGACGTTTTTGCCTCTGTAGCGCTCTTGTGTGTACACTCTGTGTCTGTGTGTGTGTGTGTGAGTGCGTGTACTTGTGAGGGCGTGTACATGTTGCGTGTGTGTACATTTGAGTGCACTTCCCTATATGTACTCACCTATTTGTGGCAGATCGTATGGGTTTCAGCTTTTCGACGTCGCCTTTGCTGTACCACCAGTGTTGGGTTAAGAATGAATTCAAAACTTATATCAGAGTTGGTGTTACATAACAGAGCTTTTATAACAGACTCTATTACAGAGCTCATAGTGTTAGCGAGTGCGGCACAGAGCAAAGACAGGTATAGCGAGCCAGATTACAAGTGTCTGGTTTCGTCCTCCGGTCTATGCCAAGGTAGTTAAGCTGTTAAGCAAGAACCATTACAATTACCTCGTTCAGGAGGGAGGAAAAAGATTGAGAAGATGAGGGACCTATTTTCAAGAAATAGGTCAATATTTCTTGACGTTCCTATTCAGGAAGATTGACCTATTCAACAAATAGGTCAAACAGTGCCTTGTCTCAGCAGGTTACTGTTTAATTTTCTGTCAAAGAGTTATGACGGTTGGAGGGAGTGTTAGGAAGGGGGGTGTTCCCGTGCGCCCTCGTCCCGTCTTGGGCCTTACTGACTTAAGATCCTGCTCGTGGCAGTTTAATATAAAAATAGAAAGGAAATGTGTTGTTATAATTCGTATTGGTAAGGATGATGTCTTCTTCCTGTCAGTTCCCCATCTGAATGGATATCACATGTATACATATCTAGCTGTGTACCACATGTATACATATCTAGCTGTGTACCACATGTATACATATCTAGCTGTGTACCACATGTATACATATCTAGCTGTGTACCACATGTATACATATCTAGCTGTGTACCACATGTATACATATCTAGCTGTGTACCACATGTATACATATCTAGCTGTGTACCACATGTATACATATCTTGCTGTGTACCACATGTATACATATCTAGCTGTGTACCACATGTATACATATCTAGCTGTGTACCACATGTATACATATCTAGCTGTGTACCACATGTATACATATCTAGCTGTGTACCACATGTATACATATCTAGCTGTGTACCACATGTATACATATCTAGCTGTGTACCACATGTATACATATCTAGCTGTGTACCACATGTATACATATCTAGCTGTGTACCACATGTATACATATCTAGCTGTGTACCACATGTATACATATCTAGCTGTGTACCACATGTATACATATCTAGCTGTGTACCACATGTATACATATCTAGCTGTGTACCACATGTATACATATCTAGCTGTGTACCACATGTATACATATCTAGCTGTGTACCACATGTATACATATCTAGCTGTGTACCACATGTATACATATCTAGCTGTGTACCACATGTATACATATCTAGCTGTGTACCACATGTATACATATCTAGCTGTGTACCACATGTATACATATCTAGCTGTGTACCACATGTATACATATCTAGCTGTGTACCACATGTATACATATCTAGCTGTGTACCACATGCATACATATCTAGCTGTGTACCACATGCATACATATCTAGCTGTGTACCACATGCATACATATCTAGCTGTGTACCACATGTATACATATCTAGCTGTGTACCACATGTATACATATCTAGCTGTGTACCACATGTATACATATCTAGCTGTGTACCACATGTATACATATCTAGCTGTGTACCACATGTATACATATCTAGCTGTGTACCACATGTATACATATCTAGCTGTGTACCACATGTATACATATCTAGCTGTGTACCACATGTATACATATCTAGCTGTGTACCACATGTATACATATCTAGCTGTGTACCACATGTATACATATCTAGCTGTGTACCACATGTATACATATCTAGCTGTGTACCACATGTATACATATCTAGCTGTGTACCACATGTATACATATCTAGCTGTGTACCACATGTATACATATCTAGCTGTGTACCACATGTATACATATCTAGCTGTGTACCACATGTATACATATCTAGCTGTGTACCACATGTATACATATCTAGCTGTGTACCACATGTATACATATCTAGCTGTATACCACATGTATACATATCTAGCTGTGTACCACATGTATACATATCTAGCTGTGTACCACATGTATACATATCTAGCTGTGTACCACATGTATACATATCTAGCTGTGTACCACATGTATACATATCTAGCTGTGTACCACATGTATACATATCTAGCTGTGTACCACATGTATACATATCTAGCTGTACCACATGTATACATATCTAGCTGTGTACCACATGTATACATATCTAGCTGTACCACATGTATACAAATCTAGCTGTGTACCACATGTATACATATCTAGCTGTGTACCACATGTATACATATCTAGCTGTGTACCACATGTATACATATCTAGCTGTGTACCACATGTATACATATCTAGCTGTGTACCACATGTATACATATCTAGCTGTGTACCACATGTATACATATCTAGCTGTGTACCACATGTATACATATCTAGCTGTGTACCACATGTATACATATCTAGCTGTGTACCACATGTATACATATCTAGCTGTGTACCACATGTATACATATCTAGCTGTGTACCACATGTATACATATCTAGCTGTGTACCACATGTATACATATCTAGCTGTGTACCACATGTATACATATCTAGCTGTGTACCACATGTATACATATCTAGCTGTACCACATGTATACATATCTAGCTGTGTACCACATGTATACATATCTAGCTGTACCACATGTATACATATCTAGCTGTGTACCACATGTATACATATCTAGCTGTACCACATGTATACATATCTAGCTGTGTACCACATGTATACATATCTAACTGTACCACATGTATACATATCTAGCTGTGTACCACATGTATACATATCTAGCTGTGTACCACATGTATACATATCTAGCTGTGTACCACATGTATACATATCTAGCTGTGTACCACATGTATACATATCTAGCTGTGTACCACATGTATACATATCTAGCTGTGTACCACATGTATACATATCTAGCTGTGTACCACATGTATACATATCTAGCTGTGTACCACATGTATACATATCTAGCTGTGTACCACATGTATACATATCTAGCTGTGTACCACATGTATACATATCTAGCTGTGTACCACATGTATACATATCTAGCTGTACCACATGTATACATATCTAGCTGTGTACCACATGTATACATATCTAGCTGTACCACATGTATACATATCTAGCTGTACCACATGTATACATATCTAGCTGTACCACATGTATACATATCTAGCTGTGTACCACATGTATACATATCTAGCTGTGTACCACATGTATACATATCTAGCTGTGTACCACATGTATACATATCTAGCTGTGTACCACATGTATACATATCTAGCTGTACCACATGTATACATATCTAGCTGTACCACATGTATACATATCTAGCTGTGTACCACATGTATACATATCTAGCTGTGTACCACATGTATACATATCTAGCTGTGTACCACATGTATACATATCTAGCTGTACCACATGTATACATATCTAGCTGTGTACCACATGTATACATATCTAGCTGTGTACCACATGTATACATATCTAGCTGTACCACATGTATACATATCTAGCTGTGTACCACATGTATACATATCTAGCTGTACCACATGTATACATATCTAGCTGTGTACCACATGTATACATATCTAGCTGTACCACATGTATACATATCTAGCTGTGTACCACATGTATACATATCTAGCTGTGTACCACATGTATACATATCTAGCTGTACCACATGTATACATATCTAGCTGTGTACCACATGTATACATATCTAGCTGTACCACATGTATACATATCTAGCTGTGTACCACATGTATACATATCTAACTGTACCACATGTATACATATCTAGCTGTGTACCACATGTATACATATCTAACTGTACCACATGTATACATATCTAGCTGTGTACCACATGTATACATATCTAGCTATACCACATGTATACATATCTAGCTGTGTATATTAACTATCTAGCTTGTCCTCGTTGGCCATAGTCATCCTCCCTGTTGTATTTACATTAGAAACAATTAGAATTGAAGTTATATTTCATTTTGAAACTATGAATTATGTATGAGCTGGTGGATGTTCATTCCCTTTACGTGTTAGCGAGTGTTACCTTAAGGCAAGTGTCTGACGAGTGAAGTGTTGTCAAGGTCTCTTGGTCTCCGTGGTGTAGTGGTAAGACACTCGCCTGGCGTTCCGCGAGCGCTATGTCATGGGTTCGTATCCTGGCCGGGGAGGATTTACTGGGCGCAAATCCTTAACTGTAGCCTCTGTTTAATGCAACAGTAAAATGTGTACTTGGATGAAAAAACGATTCTTCGCGGCGGGGATCGTATTCCAGGGACCTGCCCGAAACGCTACGCGTACTAGTGGCTGTACAAGAATGTAACTACTCTTGTATATATCTCAAAAAAAAAAAAAAAAAAAAAAGGTGTTGCTGGTGAGGCAAGTGTTGTCAAGGTGTTGCTGGTGAGGCAAGTGTTGTCAAGGTGTTGCTGGTGAGGCAAGTAGCTACATGAATGAGGCATCACTGACGCAACTATCAACAGTACTCACCTACATGTGCTTGCGAGATGGTGTATTAGCTCTCTAACTCTTGGTCTGTTAGTGTAGTAACTTGTATTTGTGGTGTTTCCCGTCGTAAGTCCTTCTGAGGTTGCCAGTTGACCTGGCCTCGACGGTCCCTTCTTGTAGTCCATTACACTTGCTCGCACGTCTTACGCTGAAGAAGGACTTCCTGACATTCCTCTGGCTTATCTGCGTCTCCAGCTCCCACCCGTGTCGTCTGGTCCTTGTGTTTCTCCTTTTTTAACATTGCCGCTTTGTCTACTCTGTTTACTTGAATATCCTACATATTGTTGTCATGTCTCCCCAGTTTCTTCTTCTTCCCTCCAGCATTGTGAGGTTCAGTTGTCTCTTTCTGGAGCTCTGGGTGCAACTGAGTCCCTTCCTCAGCCCTGGCAACTGTCTCCTCGTATATTTCTGGATTTTCCTCCATATATATTTTGTATTTGTATAGGTGAGGGACTCCAGGCCCGGTCTCCACATTCAAGTTTTTACCTACATTTGATATATATAACGTTTTCCAGGGGCTTCTCTATTGAGATTTATCTAGGTTTTTATCTATTTTATCTATCCTGAAAGCTACTCGAATATTTACTTAATTTGCGTATGTTGAAGATGTTGTTTTGCTAAGGCGTTCAAGTGCCAGAATTGGTGTTATAAACTCCAAGATTGTTCCTCTTTTCTATTTCCGATAAATGTCTTCTTTTCAGCCTTTAGCTACATAGTCTCTCCGGCTTGGCGCCTTCTTGTGATAATTACTTATCTTTTAACCTTTAATGCCACTGTGGTCTTCATTCCCAAAGTCAAATCCTCATTAGTTTGCAATTGTCCAGTTGAATTCTAGCAACTATCTTTCCGACCTATCCAAGTCTTGCTGTAGTATCTGGCAGTCTTCCTCACTCCTCACTCTCCTCGTCAGGTGTATATTGACCGCAGACAGGAATATGAATGTTGACCAGACCACACACTAGAAAGAGAAGGGACGACGACGTTTCGGTCCATCCTGGACCATTCTCAAGTCGATTGTGACTTGACATTCTCACAATCGACTTGAGAATGGTCCAGGACGGACCGAAACGTCGTCGTCCCTTCACCGTCTAGTGTGTGTGGTCTGGTCAACATACTTCAGCCACGTTATTGTGACTCCTCGCCTGCACACACTACTTGTGTAACACACAACAATTGCCTCCATTTCACACATAAACGGAAATTACAGGAGTAATTTTCTTTGTTTCAAAGCTTTGCAAGCACTTCAAAACTCAACTTGTAAAATAAATACTTAAACTGTTGTAACATCAATTCATTGATGAACAAAACAAGAGTCGTCTTTCTATGAACACTTTCTTACATAGCTAATGTACAGCGTGATGATACAGACAAGGAGCTAAGCTGCATGTGATAAACATTTAACTAGCCCAAGGTGTTCTAATCTCTGTTGTCAAAACCACACTTCTTCACGAGATTGGGGCTGATAGAGAAGCATTCACTGACACCCAAAGCCAGAAAGCCCTAATATAAAGAGTTATGAAGTTATGATATATTTTGAACAAAGAACTATTTGTACAGACAGTATGAAACATCCAACAGACATTGTAACTGCCAGAGGAGGTTTTGACTAGTATGGCGAGAACGGTGGAGGTGACGAGCCTGGCAACAGGGAGCACCAGCTGCAACACCCGCACAGCCACTATTAGTGAGTGTGCTGTGGGCAATGATTGTGGACCACTGTTGACAAGTGCAGTGTTCACTGTTGCCAGGCTCGTCACCTCCAGCGTCCTTGCTATACGAGTCAAAGCCTCTTACGGCTATTAATGACAGGCACCTTTCAAAGCTGGAGAAATTGCTGACCTGGAGAGAATGCAGAGATCCTTTACTGCTAGAATCCACTCAATAAAACATCTAAGCTATTGGGACCGACTAAAGAACCTAAATCTGTATTCTCTAGAGCGCAGGCGGGAGAAATAATAATAATTTACACGTGGAAAATAGTAGAGGGGCTGGTCTCAGTCCTGCACACAGAAATAACATCACATGAGACCAGGAGGCATGGCAGGATGTGCAGAATACCCCTGTTGAAGAGCAAAAGTGTAATAGGTACTCTGAGAGAGAACTCCATCAACATCAGAGGCCCGAGACCGTTCAACACGCTTCCACTACACATAAGGGGCATAACTGGCCGACCCCTCACAGTGTTCATGAGAGAACTTGATAAACTCATCCAAAGGATTCCTGATCAACGAGACTGTGATTCATACGTCAGGCTGCGAGCAGCCGCGTCCAACAACCTGGTTGACCAGTCCAGCAACGAGGAGGCCTGGTCGACGACCGGGCTGCGGGGACGCTAAGCCCCGAAATCATCTCAAGGCAACCTGAAGATAAGGTGCGGATTCGAACCTATGCCCTGGGTAGACCAGCCGCACGCTCTAGACGATTACGGTCGGGGCGTAGTCGTGGTGTAGTCACGTAGGCGTAGAATCAACATGCTATTCTATAAGAAATTGTTTAGTGGAGGAAGGAGTAAGACAGAACAAGGGGCCAGACAAATTTGAAGCCACTCACATGGTTGGTGTTGGGGTGACTGACCCGTCTATGAGCGGACAGCAATGCGGGACGGAGTACCTGGGCTAGACGGCTGGGAGATGGGATAGGGGGGAGGAGGTGATGCTGGGTGGGTACGCTGCCCTGGGCAGAGGATGAATGGGGGGGGTTATATCGGGTGGGTACTCGACCAGGAGGGGGATAGGGGGAGTGTGGAACGTAATTCTCACCCCTATCGACGGTCCGGAAGGGAGATTATCCCGGGTCTCTTGGGCGCCCCGCTGTTCACACAACCTATTAAGCGGCCAACAACAAAGGAAAGGTGCTAGACCGTGAAATTATAATGATAGGGTAGAAGGGTATGGGCGTGCTCACCTGTCACCCCCCCCCCCCTGCCCGCTTGTTTATGTGGCTGGGTGGGGGGAGGGGGTTATGGGGGTGAGGAGGGGAGGAGAGGAAGAAGTCTGTATGCCGAAGATTTAACATTTTTGTTTTTTTTGCCTCAAAGCAGCAATCACTCATCCTATGAGTGGACATTCCGCTACAGCAGCGCGTGCAATAATCCCCATTAGGCAGGGAATACGTTACAGCCCCGCTCCTTTTTTTTGGAGGGGTGGGGGGGGGGGTAAAGAGGAAGGAGAGGCATAGGTGAAGGGAAGTTTAGAAGTGGGAAATACAGTGAGAGGTATGAGAGCAGGCGGGCTGTCCGCCTTGCTGACACGATGTGTGGGTGTTGGCAGCTAAGCTAAGTTTGCTCTCTCTTGTCAAGGAGCTGTGAGTGTGTGAGAGGTTTTCATTTATTTATTTATTTATTTATATACAAGAAGGTACATAGGGTTTGTGAGAATACATAGAATGGTATTGACAATCTTGTAAAGCTACTAGTACGCGCAGCGTTTCGAGCAGGTCCTTAATCTAACAGATAATTTTAAGTAGATAAATTCTAGTGGAATTAATAAAATGATAACAGATACATTGCAAGAAAGAAAATAAATGAGATGAAAGAGATTAGTAGGTATATTAAAGCACATTGGTATATTAAAGCTCTGATTGATTACATTGACAGCTTGATTGGTAATTTAAACGAAGATTAATAGGCACTATACAGCAAATTGAAGGCACATATAAGAGAACAGCAATGATCACAATGGGAAAGTTGTTTGGATTGGATACATAAAGATTGGGAGATTGGGTAGCACTAAATGCAGTGCAATTTTAAAGCAAACAAGGTAGAAAACTATGAAGATGAAATTAGGTACTTTTTAGTTTTGTTTTTGAATGAGGCAAAAGTTGGACAGCTTTTCAATTCATTAGGGAGTGAGTTCCATAGACTAGGTCCCTTTATTTGCATATAGTGTTTACACAAATTAAGTTTGACTCTGGGGATATCAAAGAGATATTTATTTCTGGTGTGGTGATAATGGGTCCCATTACATCTGTCCAGGGAGAGTTTCAGAGCAGGATTTGTATTTAAGAACAGGGTTTTGTAAATGTAGTTGACACAAGAGAATGTGTGGAGTGAGATTATGTTTAGCATGTTTAGGGAGTTAAACAAGGGGGCTGAGTGTTGTCTGAAAGCAGAATTTGTTATTATTCTGATAGCAGATTTTTGCTGGGTGATGATGGACCTGAAGTGGTTTGCAGTGGTTGAACCCCATGCACAGATACCATAATTAAGATAGGGATAGAATAGTGCATAATATAGTGAGATGAGAGCAGAGTTAGGTACATAATATCTGATTTTGGAGAGTATACCAACTGTTTTAGAGACTTTCTTAGTTATGTGTTGTATGTGAGTGCTGAAGTTTAGTCTCTTGTCTAGGAATAGACCAAGAAACTTCCATCATTTTTACTACTAATGTTAACATTGTCTGTCTGAAGCTGAATTGCATTTGTTGATTTGCTTCCAATTAAGATGTAGTAGGTCTTTTCTATGTTAAGTGTTAGTTTGTTGGTTGACATCCATAAGTGGACTTTTTTTAGTTCATTATTAACAACATTATTTAGTGTACGTGGGTTGGGGTTAGAGTAGATGAGGGTAGTATCATCAGCAAACAAAATAGGTTCCAGAATGTTAGTGACATTCTGCAGATCATTGATTTATATAAGAAATAGAAGAGGTCCCAAAATGCTGCCTTGTGGCACTCCAACGGTTATTGGTAGAGTGAGAGAAATTATATCATTGATGGCTACACATTGGTGTCTGTCACTAAGATAGGATTGGATATAGTCCAGGGCAAGGCCTCGGATTCCATAATGATGGAGTTTACGTAAGAGGTAGTTGTGATTAACAGTATCAAAGGCCTTTCTCAGGTCAATGAAGAGTCCGATCGGAAACCCATTTTTGTCAAGGGCTGAGTAAATTATATCAAGGAGACTAATAATTGCATCGTTAGTACTCTTTTGGGAGCGGAAGCCAAACTGACAGGGGCTAAGAATGTCGAATTTTACGAGGTAGGAGTAGAGCTGTTTGTAGATAATTTTTTCAAATATTTTTGATAGTATGGGTAGGGTTGATATTGGTCTATAATTGTTTATGTCCGCCGGATTACCTCCTTTATGAACTGGCGTTACTCTTGTTTTTTTAAGGATATCAGGGAAGGTATGACACTCTAGGGATTTGTTGAACAGTAGAGCTATGGGTGGCGCAAGGGCGTGGGAGGCGCTCTTGCATTCTTCTTTTTCGTTCTTCATATTTATTTCAGTATATATGGATGTCTATATATAGATAAATACTGTATGGCATTTATATATACACACTCCGATGAGTAAGTCCACCACGGGCTCACCATAACCCTGCTACTTGGATCATTCTGTTGAGGGCAGCTGAACCTAAAACAACAAACCAACAACCGGGTTGTTCCTCGTGTCATTTGTGGCCACACACACACAACTGGGACTTAACTGCTTCAAGTGGACAGTTAATCATACAAGAAGATTGACATTTACCAACCCCAAACTTGCGTTATCTTTAGGGGGCAAAGAAGTGGCGAAGTCTTTTACGTACAATGTATATATTGGGGCAAACAGTGTTTTCATAAGTCAAACAACATGGGATTTATTATTCTACACATTTCTAATGTTTGTTAGTTGGGTAAAGTGTGTGAGGGAGTAGTCAAGAGCCCTTAGTCCCCTCACCTCCCCCACAGTCCCTCACCTGCCCCACAGTCCCTCACCTCCCCCACAGTCCCTCACCTCCCCCACAGTCCCTCACCTCCCCCACAGTCCCTCACCTCCCCCACAGTCCCTCACCTCCCCACAGTCCCTCACCTCCCCCACAGTCCCTCACCTCCCCCACAGTCCCTCACCTCCCCCACAGTCCCTCACCTCCCCCACAGTCCCTCACCTCCCCCACAGTCCCTCACCTCCCCCACAGTCCCTCACCTGCCCCACAGTCCCTCACCTGCCCCACAGTCCCTCACCTCCCCCACAGTCCCTCACCTCCCCCACAGTCCCTCACCTCCCCCACAGTCCCTCACCTCCCCCACAGTCCCTCACCTCCCCCACAGTCCCTCACCTCCCCCACAGTCCCTCACCTCCCCCACAGTCCCTCACCTCCCCCACAGTCCCTCACCTCCCCCACAGTCCCTCACCTCCCCCACAGTCCCTCACCTCCCCCACAGTCCCTCACCTCCCCCACAGTCCCTCACCTCCCCCACAGTCCCTCACCTCCCCCACAGTCCCTCACCTCCCCCACAGTCCCTCACCTCCCCACAGTCCCTCACCTCCCCCACAGTCCCTCACCTCCCCCACAGTCCCACACCTCCCCACAGTCCCTCACCTCCCCCACAGTCCCTCACCTCCCCACAGTCCCTCACCTCCCCACAGTCCCTCACCTCCCCCACAGTCCCTCACCTCCCCACAGTCCCTCACCTCCCCCACAGTCCCTCACCTCCCCCACAGTCCCTTACCTCCCCCACAGTCCCTCACCTCCCCCACAGTCCCTCACCTCCCCACAGTCCCTCACCTCCCCCACAGTCCCTCACTTCCCCCCTCACCTCCCCCACAGTCCCTCACCTCCCCCACAGTCCCTCACCTCCCCCACAGTCCCTCACCTCCCCACAGTCCCTCACCTCCCCCACAGTCCCTCACCTCCCCCACAGTCCCACACCTCCCCACAGTCCCTCACCTCCCCCACAGTCCCTCACCTCCCCACAGTCCCTCACCTCCCCACAGTCCCTCACCTCCCCCCACAGTCCCTCACCTCCCCACAGTCCCTCACCTCCCCACAGTCCCTCACCTCCCCCACAGTCCCTTACCTCCCCCACAGTCCCTCACCTCCCCCACAGTCCCTCACCTCCCCACAGTCCCTCACCTCCCCCACAGTCCCTCACTTCCCCCCTCACCTCCCCCACAGTCCCTCACCTCCCCCACAGTCCCTCACCTCCCCACAGTCCCTCACCTCCCCACAGTCCCTCACCTCCCCACAGTCCCTCACCTCCCCCACAGTCCCTCACCTCCCCACAGTCCCTCACCTCCCCCACAGTCCCTCACTTCCCCCCTCACCTCCCCCACAGTCCCTCACCTCCCCCACAGTCCCTCACCTCCCCACAGTCCCTCACCTCCCCACAGTCCCTCACCTCCCCACAGTCCCTCACCTCCCCCACAGTCCCTCACCTCCCCACAGTCCCTCACCTCCCCCACAGTCCCTCACCTCCCCCACAGTCCCTCACCTCCCCACAGTCCCTCACCTCCCCCACAGTCCCTCACCTCCCCCACAGTCCCTCACCTCCCCCACAGTCCCTCACCTCCCCACAGTCCCTCACCTCCCCCACAGTCCCTCACCTCCCCACAGTCCCTCACCTCCCCCACAGTCCCTCACCTCCCCACAGTCCCTCACCTCCCCACAGTCCCTCACCTCCCCCACAGTCCCTCACTTCCCCCCTCACCTCCCCCACAGTCCCTCACCTCCCCACAGTCCCTCACCTCCCCCACAGTCCCTCACCTCCCCACAGTCCCTCACCTCCCCACAGTCCCTCACCTCCCCCACAGTCCCTCACCTCCCCACTGTCCCTCACCTCCCCCACAGTCCCTCACCTCCCCACAGTCCCTCACCTCCCCCACAGTCCCTCACCTCCCCCACAGTCCCTCACCTCCCCCACAGTCCCTCACCTCCCCACTGTCCCTCACCTCCCCCACAGTCCCTCACCTCCCCCACAGTCCCTCACCTCCCCCACAGTCCCTCACCTCCCCCACAGTCCCTCACCTCCCCCACAGTCCCTCACCTCCCCCACAGTCCCTCACCTCCCCCACAGTCCCTCACCTCCCCCACAGTCCCTCACCTCCCCCACAGTCCCTCACTTCCCCCCTCACCTCCCCCACAGTCCCTCACCTCCCCCACAGTCCCTCACCTCCCCACAGTCCCTCACCTCCCCCACAGTCCCTCACCTCCCCACAGTCCCTCACCTCCCCCACAGTCCCTCACCTCCCCCCTCACCTCCCCCACAGTCCCTCACCTCCCCACAGTCCCTCACCTCCCCCACAGTCCCTCACCTCCCCACAGTCCCTCACCTCCCCCACAGTCCCTCACCTCCCCCACAGTCCCTCACCTCCCCCACAGTCCCTCACCTCCCCCACAGTCCCTCACCTCCCCCACAGTCCCTCACCTCCCCCACAGTCCCTCACCTCCCCACAGTCCCTCACCTCCCCACAGTCCCTCACCTCCCCCACAGTCCCTCACCTCCCCCACAGTCCCTCACCTCCCCACAGTCCCTTACCTCCCCCACAGTCCCTCACCTCCCCCACAGTCCCTCACCTCCCCACAGTCACTCACCTCCCCCACAGTCCCTCACCTCCCCCACAGTCCCTCACCTCCCCACAGTCCCTCACCTCCCCCACAGTCACTCACCTCCCCCACAATCCCTCACCTGCCCCACAGTCCCTCACCTCCCCCACAGTCCCTCACCTCCCCACAGTCCCTTACCTCCCCCACAGTCCCTCACCTCCCCCACAGTCCCTCACCTCCCCCACAGTCCCTCACCTCCCCCACAGTCCCTCACCTGCCCCACAGTCCCTCACCTCCCTCACAGTCCCTCACCTCCCCCACAGTCCCTCACCTCCCCCACAGTCCCTCACCTCCCCCACAGTCCCTCACCTCCCCACAGTCCCTCACCGAAGCTCAGGGGTTGAGCTTTGGCTCTTTGGTCCCGCCTCTCAACTGTCAATCAACAGGTGTACAGGTTCCTGAGCCTACTGGGCTCTATCATATCTACACTTGAAACTGTGTATGGAGTCAGCCTCCACATAACTGCCTAATGCTCCATTTGAAGTAAACTTTTGAAGAATCCTTTCGTAAACTGAGCGTATCATAAAGATATATAAGATAGTCGCCGTCACAGGTAACTGAGTATGGTAAAACATGAAGCAGAGACTTATTTGTAGTTTGTTTCATTTTTTTTTTACAGCTTAAAACTAAAAAATAAGAAAGCTACCCCTGAAGATTAGAATATTATGTTCGTTTTCTTTTATGATGATAGAAAAGAAAATGAATTTTTGGACAGCCTTAAGATTTTATTAGGGCCCATATCTCGTTTTAACTCAAAAATAATTATAGTTCATTTATCGGGGGACTGGCAGCCAGAGTGTGTATATGTATATATATATATATATATATATATATATATATATATATATATATATATATATATATATATATATATATACATATATATATATATATATATATATATATATATATATATATATATATATATATATATATATATATATATATATATATATATATATATATATATATAACAAGCCTGAATGGTCCCCAGGACAATATGCAACTGAATAAATATATATATATATATATATATATATATATATATATATATATATATATATTATATATAAATTACTATTATGTCGAGGTCCCCCCTTCCCTCTCAAGGAAGAGTTACTGACCCGGCTAGGATGCAACCCCACATCAAGCTGACTAACTCCAGAGCGCCTGCTTAACGTTACTGCTAGGTGAGCAGGTGCATTAGGTGATAGGAAATGTGCCCAACCATATTTGTCCCGCCCAGGATACGAACCCGGAATTCTTTAAATTGTTGAGTCCAGAACGAACCCACCGGAGCCTAAGATTACATTAAGAGACTCGGCCTTGCAACTAGATGCATTCATAAATGTTTGATCAAGATCAAACATCAATAAAAAGGAAGCATTTGCGTGATCTTTATCAGAAATATAAACATAATGTAAGAATCAATTGTGTTGATCCTCTCACCTGGTCTTCTGGAACACACACATTACAAATTATTTTTCGTCACAGTAATTTAGATATTTATTTATTTATTTATTTATTTATTTATTTATTTATTTATTTATTTATTTACAATAAAGTAGCATTAGGTTGTGAGATTACATAACATTGGTATTTGAGTATTACATTCTTGCAAAGCCCAACCACTTGGGCTGGACGGTAGAGAGAGACGGTCTCGCTTCATGCAGGTCGGCGTTCAGTCCCTGACCGTCTACAAGTGGTTGGGCACCAATCCTTTTCCCCGTCCCATCCCAAATCCATATCCTGATCCCTTCCAAGTGCTGTATAGTCGCAATGGTCTGGCGCTTCTCCTAATAGTTCCTTCTTGCAAAGCCACTAACATGTATAGTGTTTCAGGCAGATTGAATGCATTAGGAAACGATGTGTTGGAGGCAGACTCCATACACAGTTAGACCACTTTTATCGTATAGTCAGTATGCCTACAGTATGAGGTCCTGCGTTCGAAAAAGTGTAGGCGGTGTCTTGTGTAAGGTGTTAGATGTATATGGTTCTTGCACGCAGACCTACATCAACATTATTATTACTTAGATATATAAGAATATCAGCAAGTGTCTTGCGCACACTGCGCACATCCCAGGAGCGGAATGTGAAGGTCCTTGCTGTTGTGTTAGTCAGAGTAGCCATTATTCTTCCCAGTTCGATCTCTAACTTTTAGAGTTTATCATATTAAAGACATTGAATAAGGTGATTAGTTCTTCCTTCACTGTTGCATACTGTGTATCCTTCCAGACATCTTGTCACTCTCTCTTCGTGAGTGGGTGACAAGATTACCCTCTCTCCTGCGGCCGTGGAGGGTATCAATGTTAATCACGGACGCCTCACTGTAAGTCGCACTGCACAGTTGCTCGGCACTGTGTTGGGTGCAGCTCTCTGAGCCGGCCGCCTCTCCACTTTTGCTGTGTTTATCAAAATTTAAACATGTGGCATCATATCCACCAGGGCCGTGATGAGGGTTCGAACCTACGTCCGAGATAATCCCACGACCTAATCGTGGCGCAATCGACTAAGGTGCGTCTGGTAATATCTGGGAAGTTGGTTCGAACCCTCATCTCGGCCCTTGTGGATTTGTTCATCTGATGTATCACGCTATTGTGATTTCTGTGTGTATGTGGCTTCAGCTCGCCTGATCAGAAATTATGCTTTCCAAGGCGAAAATGTAGACAAAATCATGGCATGAGAACCAGGCCTCCGCTACGCAATTCAATTCAATTTCTTTATTATGCACCCCATACCCATCCCGTGGGTGGTGGTGGAAAGGGTTACAGAGGCACATAATGGGTTCAGGAGCTGAACCCCAGAGTTCGTTTAGCCAAGCAAGTGACAATCTTTTGACGCTTGTTACACAATTGTTAATGTTATATACACATGTACATATACATATTATCATTTACACAAATACATATACATATCAATAATCTTTTTATACCACAAGTGATTCAACAAGAGTCTCAAAACAGTCACTGTACAAGGCACTTTACATCTATGGTGAGTCACACAGTTACTAGTCTTCCTCCACACCCACCCAACTAGGCGGCAGCTTAACTGTCATGTGCATGCATTACCTACAGTAAGCAAATTTTGGATACTTCGCTAAGATTCCCGGCAGTACATACTGTAAATATGTAGCTCTTGTAATAGCACTTTCTCTTTAACTAGCTGACATTGTAACTATAAGGTGTGAAGGATAGATGAAATTGTTTATGTAATAATCTAAGATAAGGTCTGATAAAGACCTTTTGTGCCCTATGTAATGCTTTTGCGCTACCGCTCACAGGATGAGTATGGGGTGCACAATAACCTAGGCGGCAACAATCAAGCAAATCATAGATCCTGTTTTTAACAGACTCCCCTATTTAGCACCTGCAAGATGACATGAACTTTAGGATTGTAACGTTAATCCCTTAATCCCTTGTTTGATATTCTATTCACTATTCACTGCTGCACAATGACAGCCCCTTTCAAAGCTGGAGAAATTGCTGACCTGGAGAGCGTGCAGAGATCCTTTACTGCTAGAATCCACTCAGTAAAACATCTAAACTATTGGGACCGACTAAAGAGCCTAAAACTGTACTCCCTTGAACGCAGGCGGGAGAGGTACATAATAATTTACACGTGGAAAATATTAGAGGGGCTGGTCCCAAACCTGCACACAGAAATAACATCACATGAGACCAGAGGACATGGCAGGATGTGAAGAATAGCCCCGTTGAAAAGCAAAGGTGCAACAGGTACTCTGGGAGAGAACTCTATCAACATCAGAGGCCCGAAACTGTTCAACACGCTTCCACTACACATAAGGGGCATAACTGGTCCACCCATCACAGTCTTCAAGAGAGAACTGGATAAGCACCTCCAAAGGATACCTGACCAACCAGGCTGTGACTCATACGTCAGGCTGCGAGCAGCCGCGTCCAACAGCCTGGTTGATCAGTCCGGCAGCCAGGAGGCCTGGTCGACGACCGGGCCGCGGGGACGCTAAGCCCCGGAAGCACCTCAAGGTAACCTCAAGGTAACTATAGGTGAGAGGAGGGAGGGGGGGGGGTAAACGGAATCCCACACATACTGAACTAACTAACTGACCAACAGGACTGCTGCGATGTTCATTTATTCTGATAATCCTATATTTTTGTACCAAATTTTAACAATTCTGGGAAGTATTGCCTAAACGATTTGGCTACAGAGCAAAATATTTGATTGCCATATATACAACATGCAATGCATGCGTGGTTCTCTCACAAGCAAGGTCATTATTTGTATATATAAGGTGTATATAGAAGTTTTAAATAAATAGAGAAATAAACTACTGCTCAGAGGATTAATGTGGAGTACTTAATAATCTTCTGCTCATTAGAAGAGTATGGGGTGCACAATAAACTATCACTCATAGGATGAGTATGGGGTGCACAATAAACTATCACTCATAGGATGAGTATGGGGTGCACAATAAACTATCACTCATAGGATGAGTATGGGGTGCACAATACACTATCACTCACCGGATGAGTATGGGGTGCACAATAAACTATCACTCACAGGACGAGTATGGGGTGCACAATAAACTATCACTCATAGGATGAGTATGGGGTGCACAATAAACTATCACTCATAGGATGAGTATGGGGTGCACAATAAACTATCACTCACCGGATGAGTATGGGGTGCACAATAAACTATCACTCATAGGATGAGTATGGGGTGCCCAATAAACTATCACTCACCGGATGAGTATGGGGTGCACAATAAACTATCACTCACAGGACGAGTATGGGGTGCACAATAAACTATCACTCACAGGATGAGTATGGGGTGCACAGTAAACTATCACTCACAGGATAAGTATGGGGTGCACAATAAACTATCACTCACAGGACGAGTATGGGGTGCACAATAAACTATCACTCACAGGATGAGTATGGGGTGCACAGTAAACTATCACTCACAGGACAAGTATGGGGTGCACAATAAACTATCACTCACAGGATGAGTATGGGGTGCACAGTAAACTATCACTCACAGGATAAGTATGGGGTGCACAATAAAAGATCACTCGCAAGATGAGAAACATTAGTAGGAGCCATGAGGAGGATTCGAACCTGCACATTGGGTACTCCCAAATACCCGCCTTAGACTACTGTACCATGCCATGCTAAAAAAAACAAAAACAGTGCAACTTGGGCAACTGAATCCTCGAGGCGTCCTGAAGTTTGCACTGAAATTCACTGAAATGAAGTCTGACAATGGTATTGAAAGTCTACCTCGAACACTTCTCTTCAAATGCACAAAGAAATCGCATTAACGTGATGTATCGCACAAAGAAATCGCATTAACGTGATGTATCAATGAGAAAAGATAACGTTAGTTAAGGGGTTGGTAAATGGTAATTTTCTTGTTTGAGAAGCTGTTCACTTGTGAACGTTCAGTAAGTTCCAGCTGTGTCTGGGTACAAGTGACAGGATGAACAACCTAGCGGGTTTTCTTCCTGTTGGGGGGGGGGGGGGGGGGAGGGGTGTACATGTTGCTATGGCAGAGTGTTCCACTCACAGGATGAGTGGCGCTGCCCAATATTGTCACTATGGTGGTGTGTCCACTCACAGGATGAGTGGCGCTTCCCAATACTGTCACTATGGCGGTGTGTCCACTCACAGGATGAGTGGCGCTTCCCAATACTGTCACTATGGCGGTGTGTCCACTCACAGGATGAGTGGCGCTTCCCAATACTGTCACTATGGCGGTGTGTCCACTCACAGGATGAGTGGCGCTTCCCAATACTGTCACTATGGCGGTGTGTCCACTCACAGGATGAGTGGCGCTGCCCAATACTGTCACTATGGCGGTGTGTCCACTCACAGGATGAGTGGCGCTGCCCAATACTGTCACTATGGCGGTGTGTCCACTCACAGGATGAGTGGCGCTGCCCAATACTGTCACTATGGCGGTGTGTCCACTCACAGGATGAGTGGCGCTGCCCAATACTGTCACTATGGCGGTGTGTCCACTCATAGGATGAGTGGCGCTGCCCAATACTGTCACTATGGCGGTGTGTCCACTCACAGGATGAGTGGCGCTGCCCAATACTGTCACTATGGCGGTGTGTCCACTCACAGGATGAGTGGCGCTGCCCAATACTGTCACTATGGCGGTGTGTCCACTCATAGGATGAGTGACGCTGACCAGTCAACCCTTCGAAGCGGAATTAAACAACAGAATTTAACAAGACTAGAAGACCGGCACTAAGAGCTAGACCTTACTCTGCCGTAGCCACTGTTAGGTAAGCACTGTTTGGTAATCCCCATAATTCAGACGCGAGCGACGTCAAAGGTTGCCTCTAGGGAGAGTGAGGGCTGCAAAAACCATTTGGAGGCGACGCTGGGGCGAGGAATCAAAGAGAGCGTCTCTTGTTGGAGGTCGAGTGTGCTCGACGGGTCACAAGGACACCCTCACACGTGATAGTCTTAACAGAACCCCCCCCCCCCCTCTCTCTCCGTCCCTCCCTGACCCCCATCCCATCCACCACCACCCATCCCTTCCCCACTATCCCCCGTCTCTCTCTCTGGCCGCCGCTCCCCGTGTTTACGTTCCATTTACTGGTGTTGTTTATGTCCCTGCTATTCCTGTCCCTGGTGCTCTTGTTATGCTCCTCCCAGCCAGTCATTTGGACTGCAATCGTGCTGCTACTGCTGTTTCTTCTGATGCTAGTGTTCTTCTTGCCCCATGATGCTGTTCTTCCTGCCTCTGATGTTCTTTTTCCTGCCCGTGCTGCTGTTTTTCCTGCTCCCCTTCTGCTGTCGTTCTTATCTCTGCAACTGCTGGAGTTCATCTAGCCCGTGTTGTCGTTCTTCCTGCCCTTGTTGCTGTTCTTCGTGCTCCTGCTGCTGCTCTTCCTTTTCACTGCTGCTAATCGTTTCTGCCCCTGTTGATGTGCCTATAGTCAGCCTGTAGTCAGGTGTGCCTATAGTCAGCCTGTAGTCAGATGTGTCTATAGCCAAGGCGAATTCGCGCAATGACTACATCACATTGCCTGGTTCGGTTACTGTGCTGACCATACAAATACCTATCATTACAAAAGTTGCCATAGCTTTTAATACTGCAGCTTTCAGGTCTTTGGGTATTTCTTAGTTCTAAATCTGAAGTAATTTCTTTAATTTGTATGTTTCTAATAATTGCATAAGATAGTCCAAAGTCATAATCAGTGTTTTCTTTCCTGCAAGCCTCATTGGCCAATCGATCTACAAAGTCATGTTTTCCAACTCCAACATGGGATGGGATCCACACAAATTTCATACAATAGTTATTATCATTGGCAAAAATTACATTCCATTTACTATTACAAGCTACTTCAGTCATACATTGTGATGGGTTATTTGAGGACTGCAGAGCACTTTTAGAGTCACAGAATATCACTTCACCACCATTGAGCTTAAGGTATTCAGTGGCTAGATAAATACCCAATAGCTCGGTCTGTGTCGTGCTTACCCAGTTGTTCAATCTCTGTATACTAGACATGATCATTTCATTCCCTTTATATACAGCACATGCCCAAGCTGTTCTACCGGTGCACATCACCTAGAAGCAGCAATCACCAATAACCAGAAGAAACCTACCCGATGCCCCAGACGAAAACGCAACCAGCTCAAAATAAGAACAGCAGCCCAAGGAAAGCTCCCACTTAGTTCACGTGGAAGATAAGGACGCGGCTAATCTTACCACCTTATCAATACCAAGATCCCAGCACGTAGAAGGGAAACTGCGCCTTATACTAATAGTCGAAGCCCCCGAGCGCTGCGCGGACCCCGTGACATAAACCATCGCGCTAAGAAGGAAATTTACGTCAGCGGCAACAAGGGTCACTAAGGAGGGTCTTGTGGAGGACATGAGTATAATGAATAAAGTGAGTATGTTGTAGATATATTCTTCTTCATTAAATAGTTGCTAACTTAAGCTGTAACCTAGAGCAAAGTTGTTAGCCAGAACAACCCGGTATTTACAATACCAAATTTGATTTATTGTACACGCGTGTGAATAGTGGTGGGTCACATACCCGTCCTGTGGGTGGTGGTGGGTCACATACCCGTCCTGTGGGTGGTGGTGGGTCACATACCCGTCCTGTGGGTGGTGGTGGGTCACATACCCGTCCTGTGGGTGGTGGTGGGTCACATACCCGTCCTGTGGGTGGTGGTGGGTCACATACCCGTCCTGTGGGTGGTGGTGGGTCACATACCCGTCCTGTGGGTGGTGGTGGGTCACATACCCGTCCTGTGGGTGGTGGTGGGTCACATACCCGTCCTGTGGGTGGTGGTGGGTCACATACCCATCCTGACATACCCGTCCTGTGGTGGTGGTGGGTCACACACCCATCCTGTGAGTGGTGGTGGGTCACATGCCCATCCTGTGAGTGGTAGTGGGTCACATACCCATCCTGTGGGTGGTGGTGGGTCACATATCCGTCCTGTGGGTGGTGGTGGGTCACATACCCATCCTGCGAGTGGTGGTGGGTCACACACCCATCCTGACATACCCGTCCTGTGGTGGTGGTGGGTCACACACCCATCCTGTGGGTGGTGGTGGGTCACATGCCCATCCTGTGAGTGATGGTGGGTCACATACCCATCCTGTGAGTGGTGGTGGGTCACATACCCATCCTGTGAATGATGGTGGGTCACATGCCCATCCTGTGAATGATGGTGGGTCACATGCCCATCCTGGGAGTGGTGGTGGGTCACATGCCCATCCTCTGGGTGGTGGTGGGTCACATACCCATCCTGTGAGTGGTGGTGGGTCACATGCCCATCCTGTGAGTGGTGGTGGGTCACATGCCCATCCTGTGAGTGGTGGTGGGTCACATGCCCATCCTGTGAGTGGTGGTGGGTCACATACCCATCCTGTGTGTGGTGGTGGGTCACATGCCCATCCTGTGAGTGGTGGTGGGTCACATGCCCATCCTGTGGGTGGTGGTGGGTCACATACCCATCCTGTGAGTGGTGGTGGGTCACATGCCCATCCTGTGGGTGGTGGTGGGTCACATGCCCATCCTGTGGGTGGTGGTGGGTCACATGCCCGTCCTGTGGGTGGTGGTGGGTCACACACCCATCCTGTGGGTGGTGGTGGGTCACATACCCATCCTGTGGGTGGTGGTGGGTCACATGCCCATCTTGTGGGTGGTGGTGGGTCACATGCCCATCCTGTGGGTGGTGGTGGGTCACATACCCATCCTGTGGGTGGTGGTGGGTCACATGCCCATCCTGTGAGTGGTGGTGGGTCACATACCCATCCTGTGAGTGGTGGTGGGTCACATGCCCATCCTGTGAGTGGTGGTGGGTCACATACCCATCCTGTGAGTGGTGGTGGGTCACATGCCCATCCTGTGGGTGGTGGTGGGTCACATGCCCATCCTGTGGGTGGTGGTGGGTCACAAACCCATCCTGTGGGTGGTGGTGGGTCACATGCTCATCCTGTGAGTGGTGGTGGGTCACATACCCATCCTGTGAGTGGTGGTGGGTCACAAACCCATCCTGTGGGTGGTGGTGGGTCACACACCCATCCTGCGAGTGGTGGTGGGTCACACACCCATCCTGTGAGTGGTGATGGGTCACATGCCCATCCTGTGAGTGGTGGTGGGTCACATACCCATCCTGTGAGTGGTGGTGGGTCACATACCCATCCTGTGAGTGGTGGTGGGTCGCATGCCCATCCTGTGGGTGGTGGTGGGTCACACACCCATCCTGTGGGTGGTGGTGGGTCACATACCCATCCTGTGGGTGGTGGTGGGTCACATGCTCATCCTGTGAGTGGTGGTGGGTCACATGCCCATCCTGTGGGTGGTGGTGGGTCACACACCCATCCTGTGGGTGGTGGTGGGTCACATGCCCATCCTGTGAGTGGTGGTGGGTCACATGCCCATCCTGTGAGTGGTGGTGGGTCACATGCCCATCCTGTGGGTGGTGGTGGGTCACACACCCATCCTGTGGGTGGTGGTGGGTCACATGCTCATCCTGTGAGTGGAGGAGGATCACGTACCCATCCTGTGAGTGGAGGAGGATCACGTACCCGTCCTGTGAGTGGAGGAGGATCACGTACCCATCCTGTGAGTGGAGGAGGATCACGTACCCATCCTGTGAGTGGAGGAGGATCACGTACCCATCCTGTGAGTGTAGGAGGATCACGTACCCGTCCAGATGCTCTAGCATCTGGGTTTAATTGGAAGAGAAGTTCTCCAATAGTAATGTTCGTTCGGGGTGAAGAAAAAGGAATAAATAACTGTAGACTGTATTGCACTTCTTATAAAATTACACATAAATTACATTACATCACAGGGATGACACGAAATTTCAACGAAACACGAGGGAACTCTGTGTGGAAGTCATTGAACGCAAACACCTTACCTGTGGAAGACCTTAAACGCAAAGTGAACAAAACTATTACTGTAATCAACGCAAAGAAAGGTAGTGTTCATTTCGCTAAACTCCAAGGCGACTATGGCTTAGGATATGCTTATGGCAATGTTAAGACACAAACCAGGTAACCCACTACGCCCAATAATCAGCCAAATACCTGCTCCAACCTATCACCTGGCAAAAAGACTTAACGAACTCCTAACTCCATACACTCCCAGCAACTAGTCTACAATCATCAGCTTTCCTAGAACTAATCAAAACTACACAGCCCGATGGAATTATTGCTTCCCTGGACGTCGAATCCGTATTTACCAACGTCCTGGTCGACACAACCATAGAAATGATATTAGATAGAGTATACAGAGACGAGAACACCCCCAAATTAGACATACCTGAGCCACACTTGAAGAGTCTTCTCGAGGCATGTATAAAGGAAGCTCCTTTCATCAGTCCGCAAGGGGACATGTATATCTACAAATAGACGGAGTAGCAATGGGCTCCTCCTTAGGAGTGTTATTTGCAAATTTTTACATGGGAACCATCGAAGACAGAGTCTTCAGTAGTAGGGAAACACCAATTGTATATTGCCGTTATGTAGATGACATATTCGTCATAGTAAAAGACTCAGATGAACTAATTGATCTAAAAAGCCACCGAGAGTCAGTATTCTGATTTACACATGAAAATAGTGAAAATAACAGTCTGCCATTCATGGATGTACTAAGATGTAAGAAGAAAGAATAATGAAAAAAATCACTCCGTTCACTCACGTTCACTCAAAATCACTAAATTTTACTCCGTAAGGGAGTAAAAAGCACTACTCCTAACCAAAACATAGACTTAATCCTATTCTATAAAACAAAGAAGACTACCGACCTCCTTATTAAAAACAGCCCGAAGCCGACGGAGAGCCCTTTACAACAGTCAAGCGTTGTATACATGTACACTTGCCCCCATGAAGGATGTAGCCTTCGATATAAGTACATAGATATGACGTCGACCAAGCTGACGAGGCGTTTGACCTGTCATCTTCAGTCCGGTGCCCCCAGGAATCACATGAGACAAGCCCATGACATCACCCTAACAAATGTTCCAACGATGTGTAAATATTTCATTTAAAATGATCTGCTACCAGAAATTTTGGCCAAATATCCCCAGTTTGCTAACTGTAGGGTAGTAACTGAGTGATTGTAACCTATCCACCGCTGCCCACTGGATGGGGGCGGTGTGCAGGACAAACATCAATTGTGGCACTAGCTCTCCACATGTCAGTTGCTTAATTTAGAAACTGTACTTGTGATCGATGTCGAACCCTTTGATGACTTAAAATGAATTTTGTAACTAGCTCATTAAGATTGTAACTTGCTTAGCTAAATGAATTGTGGGGTTCAGTCCCTGAGCCCATTATGTGCCTCTGTAGCCCTTTCCACTACCGCCCACAAGACCAGTATGGGGTGCATAATAAATGAACTAAACTAACAAGAGAAATGTTAAATAAAAACACTTGTATAATAGACAAAACCCAAGATGCAAGAAGATTACAAATTCTTGAGCAATCCACATAAAAATAGAACAACCCACCATAAATACCCAAATTACGGAACTATTCACTTTACCCACCATGAGAGTAAGAATAAGACCAGCAGAACGTGAAGATGCCAACATAGAAGACACTGCTCAACATGCCACGCCCACTACACCTGATAAATCTTTGTGTGTTTCGTACCCTATTTCGCCTTATTCTAGTCTTTTCTCCTTTATGCCTTATTCTTAATCCATTTGTATACTCCTATATAACCCATTGTTCGATCCAATTATCTATACCTGATCCCCCTAATGGTATAAATGCAATATGCACTGTACTATCACATCACTTGAGAATGAACCATGTAGGTTCGAAACGTTGTGTAATTTTATAATAAGTGCAATGCATTCTACAGTTATATATTTCTTTTTCTTCACCTCGAGTGAAGAATTTAACACCTGATGAACAATGTGACAGTTTTTTTTATTATTATTATTTTCTACCACAGACGTGGCCACACATTTACAATGCTAACCAGCATATATACATTTTCTTCTGTCCTCCATGGACAGGGTTAGAGATGTGTTAAACATATAGTTCAGGAGTTTATTGAACAATCAACACAAAAGGTGATTCGGTGCTTTTAAAATGCTAAGCTAACCTACATACGTAAATACATAGATACACAGATTTACGTATGCCCTACATAATGTGTTCGATGTGTCTTTTACATAGTGCCATTAATTTGCATTTATAAAGGTGAAATGTAATTCTGATCAGCTTCCATTTATACTTTACACACATATACGTTCATATACATATATACATACATACATATATACACACACATGCACTCACATACATTTGTCTCTTTTACCCTGACAGGGTGAGATAGCTGATAGAGAAACTAGTGTGCAATTAAGCACTTAATCACTGAAAGGTGCTTTTACAAGTTCAGGTTATATAGTTACATCACATACATACATTGTATAATTGATACATTACATGGTTAATCTTGGGTACAAGTCCAATATATCATCAAGTGTTCCAGTACTCATATAGTAATTACACAATTCAGCATACCTTAGCTCAGGAGGGCGAAAGTCAGTCAGTATGGGATATTCTACAATATAATGTTCAAGAGAGTGAATGTTTTCTCTTTCACAAAGTTGACACATTGTGTACTCGACATTTGGGTTTTGAGAAAGCTGCCAGATACGTCTATATCCCAGGCATATTCTGGCCACTATAACATCAGTTAGTTTAGTTTAGTTCATTTATTATGCACCCCATACCCATCTTGTGGGCGGTAGTGGAAAGGGTTACAGAGGCACATAATGGGCTCAGGAACTGAACCTCACAATTCATTTAGCTAAGCAACTTACAATCTTGATGAGCTAGTTACAAAATTCAATATAAGTCGTCACATCAACACTGGGTTCGAGATCGACCTCAAGTACAAGTTCTAAATTAAGCAACTGACATATGTGGAGAGCTAGTGTCAAAATTTATGTTTGTCCTGCACACCGCCCCCCATCCAGTGGGCAGCGGTGGATAGGTTACAATCACTCAGTTACTACCTACAGTTAGCAAACTGGGGATATTTGGCTAAAATTTCTGGTAGCAGACAATTTTGAATGAAATATTTACACATCGCTGGAACATTGGTTATAGAATTGTCTCGAAATTCATGTATCTTTTCGCACTCCATCACATAGTGACGGAGGGTGTGCGAATAATTTTGTTGACAGTTTACATTCGGCCAGGTCTACATCAGCAGATAATGAGAATTCCCAGAGAGATACTTGTAACCGAGTCTAAGCCGAGCAGTAGTAACATCTAGAAGTCTGCTGATTTTATTGGATGATCCATAGATGTGTGGCTCCTCTTGCATGATAGTATGATGATAGATGGAATTACTGGTGTCAATTTCAATTTAATGCTACAACTTTCAGGTCTTTGTGAATTTGTTAGGTCGGTGAGATCTTCATTAAATATTAGTTTAAGTATTCTCTTTGTCACTGCTAATGAAACACCCATATAAATTTCTACCACTGGTTTTCTACAGGCTGTCATGGCAAGCATATCAACAGTGCTATGCCTTGAGATGCCAACATGTGATAGTATCCATAGGAATTTAATCTCAAATTTGTTTTCTTTAGCAGCTAAAACATTCATTCGAATATCACTGACTATTTTCTGGGTGTCACTACTATGTGCGTTCAATGCCAGGAGTGCACTCTGCGAGTCACAATATATAAGTCCACTGTCAGACCACGAAGGATTAAGACAGGCATTTCCTTAAACTACTTTCGTTTTTAATTAATAATACTGTACATCTTCACAAGGGTGGATTTATAGTTCAGTGAGGGTTGATATACAGGCAGGAAAGAGATGAGGTGAGGGACAATGTCTTTAATGGAATATTAATAAGATATTGGTGAGATAAATATATATAAATGATCCTACTCAAATATCGCCTTTTAACTGATCAATCAAAAATAGATCTAAATTATATAAACCAATGCTAATGTTCAAATTACATAATTTTGTAATCTGTAGTAAAGCAGTCAATTATATTCCTATTGAAAGTCCTTTTACTATTTGTTATTGAAGAAGCCCTCTTCCAATAAATTACTGGGCCAGCCATAGGCCTAGGGGCTCGTGCAGGAATAACCCTACCAAAAAAATGGTGAGAACTTTCTGACAAATGAACAAACAAAGCATTAGACAGTTGGCCTTGCCTTACAGAGTATTTATGTTGCGAAATTCATGCAATGAGGTCAGCAGACTTGTAGATGTTACTCCTGCTAGGCTTAGACTCGGCTACAAGTACCTCTGGGAGTATGCACCAACTGCTGATGTAGACTTGACCAAATGTAAACTCTGTCAGCAGAACATACTTTGCATCATTCAACAATTGAAAGCGAAAAAACAAAAAATCACGGAATTCAAAGATAACCATATCAATAGTGTTCAAGAAATGTGCAAGTACTTAATAATGACGTACCACTAGAGATGGTAGCCAAGCATGCCAAGTACTTACCTAGTTACCTAGTTGTGCTTGCGGGGGTTGAGCTCTGGCTCTTTGGTCCCGCACCTCAACTGCCAATCAACTAAAGCTGTGGTGTGGTCAGCTGGGTGGGTGTGGAGCAGCGTGGTAACTGACTCACTGCAGATTTAAACTGCCTTGTATAGTGACTGTTGTTGGGCCACTCTGTGAACCACTTATGATATAAAAAGACGATTGATATATGTATGTATATTTGTGCATATAGACACAACCTTTCCTCTTATAAATTACGTCTGAATTTGGCCGTTGGCCCGTATGGCCGAAAATGGAGGTAATTTAAAAATGAAAAATAATTGAAAATAAATTTTGCATTTTTTGTTTCCAAAACAGCAAGTTAAATGTTCTCTGGTAGGTTAGGAGGGCAGGAAGTTCTCCTAAGGTTCCAAAACGTCATGATAACCGTTAATTGAAAGTTTCCTCTCCTAACCTTTCCGAGTAAGCCGGAGGACCCAAAACAGACAACGGGACAGTACGTCATTTTCGTGAGCCGATTTCATTTCAAATTACGTCCGTTTTTGGCCATAGCTCATACGAGCGAAAAGCGACGTAATTTTAAGAGGACGGGTTGATGTATGAATATATATGTATATGTATATGTAAAATTACCCAAAGGACAGGAATGGTGTTACAAATATTGTTATAAAACTATGACTAAACAATCCAGAGGAAAGAATCATTGTATCACTACCAGTGACGTCAGTGGGTAAATCTGGTTACTCTGGCTAGTAAATGTTTAGGTGACCTGGCCAACCCATCAACATCCAGCGTATGTATTCCATAGGTGGCCAGACAGCTGAGTAGACAGCGCTTCGGATTCGTAGTCCTGAGGTTCCGGGTTTGATCCCCGGTGGAGGCGGAAACAAATGGGCAGAGTTTGAGATAGCTGCTTCCTGGGGGGGGGGGGGGATGTAACAGAAAGGAGGCCTGGTCGAGGACCGGGCCGCAGGGCCGCTAAGCCCCGAAATCACCTCACGATAACCTCAAGAAGAAGATAACGTGTACACTCAAACCTCTCATGTATTGTAGGTTTAAACTCTGGGTCGGGCGGGGGGTTGAGGAGGAGGAGGAGGCTGGTCACACCCCAATCATGGCCTCCTCACACTCCATCCCAAGAACTCTTCAAATTTGAACTCTATTCTGTGCCTTCATGTAACGTGCTAATCTATACTGCTGGATTGTATACATGAATTTCTATAGAATATAAAGCATTTACGTACAGCGTATTGTTTTAATTCGAAAATGTTAATTTGTTGGAGGATATTGCGGAGAAAAGATGGACCTGAGAAGATGACTTAGAACAAGCTGTGAAGGAGCCGGGTGCCAAGGCGACATCCTGGGCCGGGCAGGTGGGTGGTGGAGGCGCCAGTGACACGTCGGCCGCCCTGGTGGTCACGTCGGTCTCTTGCTGCTGCCTGTACGGTGTTGCCCGCTACTCGAAACTCTAACTTTCTCAGATTCTTGCCTGAAAGTGTCGGTGCGCAGACACTCTACAGTGCCAAATGACGCAGACTGTCTGCGTCAGAATATAAAGAGAAGTGCAGTTAGGCCAGCAATGTGAAGATTCTAGATTGTTTACCTTAAGTGAAGTAGGGAACAAGGCACGTTGTCTGACCTGAAGGGGGGGAGGGGGGAGGAACAGGGAACAATGTCTGACCTGAAGTGTTCTTTTATACACGCGCGCGTACGAAATTTATTTACCAAAATGTTTTTGCAGGGGTCAAGCGTTAACTCCTGGGCCCCGCCTTATCAGGTGCCGACAGTCTCATGCGGTGACTCTCGACCCTCCTGCTCCCTGCCTTATCTCTTTTTGAATTACTTTGATTGATTCTGCTGTTTCTCCCACTAGTCTACTCCATGTGTTCACTTCTCCTGCCTGAGTACTCGTAAACAACACTGTGATTCATGTCCCCCTTGTGTCATCCTGCCTTATACTGAACATGTCCCCTTGTGTTATCTTGCATTATACTGAACATGTCCCCCTTGTGTTATCCTGCCTTATACTGAACATGTCCCCTTGTGTTATCTTGCATTATACTGAACATGTCCCCCTTGTGTTATCCTGCCTTATACTGAACATGTCCCCTTGTGTTATCTTGCATTATACTGAACATGTCCCCCTTGTGTTATCCTGCCTTATACTGAACATGTCCCCTTGTGTTATCTTGCATTATACTGAACATGTCCCCCTTGTGTTATCCTGCCTTATACTGAACATGTCCCCCTTGTGTTATCCTGTCTTATACTGAACATATCCCCCCTTGTGTTATCCTGCCTCATACTGAACATGTCCCCTTGTGTTATCCTGCCTCATACTGAACATGTCCCCTTGTGTTATCCTGCCTTATACTGATCATGTCCCCTTGTGTTATCCTGCCTTATACTGATCATGTCCCCTTGTGTTATCCTGCCTTATACTGAACATGTCCCCTTGTGTTATCTTGCCTTATACTGATCATGTCCCCCCTTGTGTTATCCTGCCTTATACTGAACATGTCCCCCTTGTGTTATCCTGCCTTATACTGAACATGTCCCCCTTGTGTTATCCTGTCTTATACTGAACATATCCCCCCCTTGTGTTATCCTGCCTTATACTGAACATGTCCACCCTTGTGTTATCCTGCCTTATACTGAACATGTCCACCCTTGTGTTATCCTGCCTTATACTGAACATGTCCACCCTTGTGTTATCTTGCCTAATACGGAACAGTTTCCCCCCTTGTGTTATCCTGCCTTATACTGAACATGTCCACCCTTGTGTTATCCTGCCTTATACTGAACATATCCCCTCTTGTGTTATCCTGCCTTATACTGAACATATCCCCCCTTGTGTTATCCTGCCTTATACTGAACATATCCCCCCTTGTGTTATCCTGCCTTATACTGAACATGTCCACCCTTGTGTTATCTTGCCTAATACGGAACAGTTCCCCCCCCCCCCTTGTGTTATCCTGCCTTATATTGAAGTTGTTCTCACTATTAACCTTGTCGATTTCCCTAATAATCGTGTATGTTACTATCTTGTCTACACGATTCCGTCATTATTTATGTATAGTTCAGTTCAGTTCCCTCAGCTTTTCCTCATAATTAAATTCTCCTCAGTGCTGGCATGAGCCGTGTATTGCTGACTTTTTTCTAGTTTGTTGTTTATGCTTTATTTGGGCGGGAGGTTCCAGGGTGGTGCGGCGTACTCCAGAAAGCGCCTCACATTAAGTACAATGCTCTCGAGGCTCCTTTCTCTAGGTGCATAAATGCTCTCCTCGTGTTCTGTCAGAATTGCATATGCATTTGATGGTATTGTATTGATTACATCAATGGGTACAATACTTTGAGGATACCTTTAGGTGTTTTCGGGGCTTAGCGTCCCCGCGGCCCGGTCGTCGACCAGGGCTCTTGGTTGTTGGACTGGTCAACCAGGCTGTTGGACGCGGCTGCTCGCAGCCTGACGTATGAATCACAGCCTGGTTGATCAGGTATCCGTTGGAGGTGCTTATCGAGTTGTCTCTTGAACACTGTGAGGGGTCGGCCAGTTATGCTTCTTATGTGTAGTGGAAGCGTGTTGAACAGTCTCGGGCCTCTGATGTTGATAGAGTTCTCTCTCAGAGTACTTGTTGCACCTCTGCTTTCAACAGGGGTATTCTGCACATCCTGCAGTTCCCGCACACAATGCCTTTGGTGGAGGTCTAGACGCTATATCAACATTCAGATCCTTCTCTTTCCTTGTTCTCTGGAGTCGTCTATCATTTCATACTGCTTGATGAATCTACCAGCTCCATTCCAAATTCTCATTACCTTGCATTTTGTTTGCGGGGGTTGAAGTCTAGTAGGTAGTACGGGTCCTTGTACTTGTGTGTATATTTACTTAACTGCAAATAACTGGTGTAATTGTTTCTCTCAAATATCTAGACTCTAGAGCTTGGTCGTATCGGCAGATAGAGTTGTGGGTGATGAAGGTGGCTTCCAGTACCTCTACTTCCAGCCTCTTTCTACTTTATCATTATCCTGTGTGAGTGAGAGAACTTTCTTTCCGGTCAGTGGCTCTCTTTGCATGTGCAGCATTCTCATCCTGTGAGTGGTAGCGCAAAAAGGACCACAGAGGGCACAATAATCAGCCTCAGTGGAGATTATTGTATTAACAATTACGTCCATCCTGCACAACTTATCATTATAATATCTTATTTTTGTGATTATACCTCCTGTGGATCCCCTCTTATACGACTGCCAGGCTGAGTTTCCTAAGCATGGCTTCGTTCCTTAGTTTTATTGGTTATGCCTGGCACCAATCTTGTAACAAATCTAGACTTGCTTAATCTTTACTTTGTGCTCACAAGGAAAGTCTTTTTCTCCATCAACCTTCAGAAGCGTGTTTTTTTTCTTAACTTGTTACTTTGTGTCTGGCCTACTTACCCAAGCCCAAATCTTCATTTGCTGGAGTTGAACTCTTAACAGACCAATTGGAAGACATCTCCCGCTGTTTATAAGGGTCTTCCTGCATCTTATCGACATCTCCCCTCATGTATATCCTCCTTGTGTGTGTCCGCATCATCAGTACTGATAAGGAGCCAAGCCACTCCGGGAACTCCTTCAAGTTATCCAGGAAGAACATGGACCCTCGTGTACGGACTGGGGGCCGAACCCGGCGGGGGACCTTTGTACAGTCTATCGTGTTTTGACTCCATGGTATCTCGCACGTCTCTAGGCTAGTGTGGTATCTGTACAGGTATCGTGCGTACGTGTGTGTGTGCGTGTGGTGCACGTGTGTGTGCGTGTGGTGCACGTGTGTGCGTGTGGTGCACGTGTATGTACGTGTGGTGCACGTGTGTGTACGTGTGGTGCACGTGTGTGTGCGTGTGGTGCACGTGTGTGTACGTGTGGTGCACGTGTATGTACGTATGGTGCACGTGTGTGTACGTGTGGTGCACGTGTATGTACGTGTGGTGCACGTGTGTGTGGGGCGTGAGTGTGTTTATGTGTTATGCACACACACTTATGTTAACTTATGTTTAACTTATGTTAAAGGTCTTCAATGCGTGTCTGCTTAAATTAAGCAGACACGCCTTTCCATACAAAGAAAGAATAAAATAAACAGGGAGATTGAAGAAATCGAGCAGACTGAAGCATTTATAGCAGATTGAAGAAAGACAACTAGAACAGAAAGCAATTCAAGAAATACAAAAAAAATATTTCTTCACATATGCGAAATCAAAAGCAAAAACCACTGCCAGTATTGAACCTATTTGTACAAATGCAGGTTCATACACTGAGGATGACAGAGAAATTAGTAAAATCCTAAAAAAAAACAGTATGAGGAAACGCCTGTAAATATAACTGATATCAATACGAGCATGGCAGATTTTGAAAGAAAAATTGACAACGTGCCCATGCACTCAGCCCCGGGTCCAGACTCATGGAATTCAATATTTATAAAGAAATGCAAAGTGCCAGTAGCACAGGCACTCAGTATATAGTGTGGAGGAAGAGCTTGGACACGGGGGAGATACCAGATTCGCTTAAATTAGCAGACATACTCTACACAAGGGAGGGAGCAAAGCACTGGCAAAGAATTATAGACCAGTTACACTAACGTCTCACATAATAAAAGTATATGAGAGCGTGATCAGGAGTCAGGTCACTAGTTTCATGGAAACCAATGACCTCCACAACCCAGGCCAACATGGATTTAGAGCAGGAAGATCATGTCTCTCACAGCTACTTGACCACTACGACAAAATCACCGAGGCATTAGAAGTAAAACATAATGCTGATGTGGTATACACGGATTTCGCAAAAGCATTCGAAGAATGTGACCATGGAGTGATAGCACACAAAATGAGGTCAATGAGAATAACTGGTAAAGTAGGACACTCAGCTTTCTGTCAGAGTATCAGACAGAACACAAAGAGTAACAGCAAACCATATAAAATCGACTCCAAGCGCAGTTAAAAGCTCTGTACCGCAGGGTACAGTCCTTGGACCACTGATTTTCCTTATTCTCATATCAGAATACAAGTCACAGATTCCTATCATCCATTGCAGATGACACAAAAATCAGCTTGAAAATTATCTTTGCTGAAGACTTTGAAAAACTGCAAGCAGATATTAATAAAGTTTTCGATTGGGCAGCAGAAAATAACATGATGTTTAACAGTAATAAATTCCAGATACTCATATACGGAAAAAATGAGGACCTTTAACCTAATTCTGGGAATAAAACACATCCAAATCTGCCCATAGTAGGAAAACAGAATGTAAAGGATTTGGGAACAATGATGTTTAACGACTTAACGTTTAGGGAGCATAACCAAGCAAATAATGAGTCGGCCAGAATAATGATGGTTACCTTGAGGTTACCTTGAGGTGCTTCCGGGGCTTAGCGTCCCCGCGGCCCGGTCGTCGACCAGGCCTCCTGGTTGTCGGAAAATCCGACACCATTTAATAATCATACAGATAATAGCTGCTGTATTACCAACAAGTTACCCATAGAAAACGTAACTTGTAGTGGAATTACCATCTAAAGAAAACGGGATATCATCACCACATACTATTATAATTCACCAGCTATTCTGCTGGGAATTATTCTTAAATACATTAGTCTTTGGACTTTACCATCATAAAAACATCTTATATAAATTAACTTAATTATCAATATTAAAGTAGAGTAAATGTGACCCTTCTATCACGTTCTGAAATCTGGACAATGTAAGCCAGGCGTCAGAGTGAGGAAGGAGGGCAGCCATTGTTGTGTCACCTCCGAGACGTGTGGAGCAAATTTGGCTCCTATCATATCTGGACAATGTCGGCCAGACGTCAATAGAATGGAGTGTTAAACAGCCATTGTTTATATTGAGACCAGAGGCTCACACGGGAGCAAATACGGCTCCTGTTAATTTTACTTGGACGTAGTGTTATGGAAACCAAAGGTACCATCTCCAACACGATGTCTACAATTCAAGTTAAGTCTATCCGAAACCCGTTTATCATTCATTTATGGCCATTAATGTCAGGATATAGGGTGATCCGGTTAGATCGCGAAATCGCCTCATACTAAAGGTAATTAAGCCAGGTCTTCAATGTTCTGTATAGTGTTTTCTCTGATATACTTGTCATATATAGGATTCTGGCTTCACAGCTAGCGCACTTTTGACAGGTCAAGACGAGGGAGGAAGAGTTTGTGCACCAGTTACTGGGTGATATGGAAGCTACCTCAAAGAGGATAATTTGGTGTCTACACCCTAGTTATACCTGGTGGACTAACCTGCTGTACTATAAGATAAGGAACCTCATCAATGTATGTAGCTATTACTGTAGTTTGATTGGCTGCATATATATAAATATAAACCCCCCTAATGTGTAGAGGATCGATTTGTGAGATTAAGAGATTATTGCAGAAATACAGTCCACTTAACATTATACAAATTGCTATCGAAGTATATAAATTAACGTAAATATAAATTCATATAAATTAAATAAATATAAATCTCACAGGTCGGTTCCCACACTGGTTGCCAGACTGATCAACCAGGCTGTTGGACGCGGCTGCTCGCAGCCTGACGTACGATCAGATACCTGGTTGATCAGGTATCCTTTGGAGGTGCTTATCCAGTTCTCTCTTGAACACTGTGAGGGTGATGGATTAATGATAGGATGGATTACGAGAACTTTGAAATCCAGGGATCCCATCACAATGGTTGTACTCTTCAAATCACTTGTGCTGTCCCGTCTTGAGTACTGCTCAGTACTCACTTTCCTCTTCAGAGTAGAAAGTGTGCACGTCTATTCACCTAGTTGTGCTTGCGGGGGTTGAGCTTTGCTCTTTCGGCCCGCCTATCAACTCAATCAACTGTTACTAACTACTATTGTTTCCCCCTCACGCACACCCAGGAAGCAACCCGTAACAGATGGCTAACTCCCAGGTACCTATTTACTGCTAGGTAACAGAGGCATCAGGGTGAAAGAAACTTTGCCCATTTGTTTCTGCCTGATCCGGGAGCCGAATCCGGGCCACAGAATTACGAGCCCTGCGCGCTGTCCACTCAGCTACCAGACACCATACAGTGTCACGTACTGGTGGCACTGTACTCACCTAGTTGTGCTTGCGGGGTTGAGCTCTGATTCTTTGGTCCTGCCTCTCAACCGTCAATCAACTGGTGTCCAGATTCCTGAGCCTACTGGGCTCTATCATATCTGCACTTGAAACTGTGTATGGAGTCAGCCTCCACCACATCACTGCCTAATGCATTCCATTTATTAACTACTCTGACACTGAAAAAATTCTTTCTAACGTCTCTGTGGCTCATCTGGGTGCTAAGTTTCCACCTGTGTCTCCTTGTTCGTGTTCCACCCGTGCTAAAGAGTTTGTCTTTTTCCACCCTGACAATTCCCCTGAGAATTTTATATATGGTTATCATGTTTCCCCTTACTCTTCTGTTTTCCAGGGACGTGAGGTTCAGCTCCTTTAGACTTTCCTCGTAGCTCATACCTCTCAGTTCCGGTGGCATGCCGCTGAATCTTCTCTAACTTTGTCTTGTGTTTAACTAGGTATAGACTCCAAGCTGGAGCTGCATATTCCAGGATTGGTCTGATCTAAGTGGTATACAGGGTCCTGAACGATTCCTTACACAAGTTTCTAAAGGCAGTTCTTATGTTGGCCAGTCTAGTATATGCCGTTGATGATATCCTTTTGATGTGGGCCTCTGGGGACAGGTTCGGTGTGATATCAACCCCCAGATATTTCTCTCTATTTGACTCTTGCAGGATTTCACCTCCCAGATGGTACCTTGTGTTTAGTCTTCTGCTCCTTTCGCCTAATTTCATTACCTTACACTTTCCTGAGTTGAACTTTAGTAGCCATTTTCTAGATCATTCCTCCAGTTTGTCCAGGTCATCCTGTAGTCTCTGTCTATCTTCATCTGCCTTGATTTTTCTCATAATTTTTGCATCATCAGCAAACATTGAGAGAAATTAGTATATACTCTCTGGAAGATCGTTTACATATATTAGAAACAGGATCGGTCCAAGTACAGAGCCCTGTGGGACTCCGCTGGTGACATCTCGCCACTCTGATGTTTCCCCCTCACAATTACTCGCTGTTTCCTGTTGTTTAGATTCTCCCTTATCCACTGGAGCACCTAGCCTTTTACTCTTGCCTGTTGCTCCAACTTTTGTAACAGCCTTTTATGGGGTACTGTGTCAAAAGCTTTCTGACAGTCCAAGAAAATGCAGTCTGCCCACCCTTCTCTTTCTTGTCTAATTTTTCTTGCTTGGTCATAGAAATTTAATTAACTATTTATTTAACTATTAAACCTGTAAGGAACGATTTACTATCTCTGAACCCATGCTGGTGTCGTGTTATAAAGTTATTTCCCTCCAGATGCTCTATGAACCTTTTCCTCATGATCTCCATCACCTTGCATGGGTATACAAGTTAGGAAAACTGGTCTGTAATTCAGTGCCTCTTGCCTGTCACCCTTTTTGTATATTGGGACTACATTAGCTGTTTTTCAGCTTTCCGGTAGGTCTACTGTTTCCAGTGACCTGTTATACACCATAGAGAGTGGAACGCTTAGTGCTACTGCACCTTCTTTTAATATCCACGGTGAGAGTCTGTCAGGCCCAACAGCCTTTGCCACATTCAGCTCCAACAGATTCCTTTTGACCTCATGACTGGTGAGGTCAAATTCCTCCAAGGTTGCTTGGTTTACCTCTTCCTCATTTAGTGCAGGGTCTTCTCCTTGTTCTTTTGTGAAGACCTCCTGGAATATCTTGTTGAGTTCTTCACACACCTCCCTGCCATTCTGTGTATCTATTCTCCCCCTTTTTCAGTTTCATCACTTGTTCCTTCACCACTGTTTTCCTCCTGATGTGGTTGTGGAGCAGTTTTGGTTGGGTCTTAGCTTAATTCGCGATGTCTTTTCATACTGTCTCTCTGCTTCTCTCCTCACTCTGAGGTAATCATTTTTTGCCCTCTGGTATCTCTCTCTGCTCTCTGGTGTTCTGTTATTCCTGTAGTTTCTCCATGTTCTTTCACTCAATTGCTTTGCTACCTTACATTCCTGGTTGAACCATGGATTCTTCTGTTGCTTTTCGTTTTGGACCGCCATAAACCTACCTGCAGCTTCCTGGCACTCCTGGGTGACATAGTCCATCATATCCTGTACAGTCTTCTCTCTGAGTTCTGATTCCCATGGTATTCCCATTAGGAAGGTCCTCATCTCGTCATATTTTCCTCTTCGGTAATTCATTTTTTTCCCTTCCGATCCCATCCTTGGATAGGTTATCCCTACCTCCACCAGATACTCTAATGTCAATACACTGTGGTCACACATTCTTATGGGGGCTTCAAATTTGACTTCCCTTATTCCTGACTCATTCAAGGTGAATATCAAGTCGAGTCTAGCTAATTGGTCATTGTCTCTCATTCTAGTGAGTTCCCTGACATGTTGGCTCAGAAAGTTCCTTGTTGCCACTTCCAAGAGTTTAGCTCTCAATGTATCTTCACCTCCATGTGGGTCCCCATTCTCTCAGTCTATCTTTCCATGGTTGAAATTGCCCATGATTAAGAGTCTGGAGCCATTCCTGGGGGCAATTGAAGCTGCTCTCTCTATTATATTATTGGTTGCCATGTTGTGGTTGCCATCAAACTCCTCTCTGGGTCTTCTGTCATTTAGTGGAGGGTTGTAAATGACTGCCACTATTATCTTAGGTCCACCCATTGTTATAGTTCCTGTTATGTAATCTCTGAATCCGTCACAGCCCAGAATTTCCATCTCATAAAATCTCCTTCCTTATCAGCAGAACCACTCCTCCACCTCCTCTCCCTTCCCTCTCTTTCCTTCCTATATAGTAGTCCTTTGGAAACACAGCATCTATTATGACTCGTGATAATTTTGTTTCCGTGAGTCCTATTACATCAGGGTTTTCTTCTTGTGCCCTTTCCGCCAGTTCACTTGCTTTATTGGTAATTCCATTGATGTTTGAGTACATTACCTTGAAGCTCACTTTCCTATATTCATTTTCACCCTCCCTCCGTACAAGTGTAGGAAGTTGTTCCAGGGGCATTGCTATTTGGATAGGCTCATCCTCCTGTGGGGTAGTTGCCAGGGGTTCAGGGCAAGGTAGGGTGGGGGATGGAGGGCTTAGGTCTTGCCCAGGCCTGCTTGGGACAAGAAGGAGTCCTGGGGGGGGGGGGCAGGGATTGGTTGGGGTGAGGGCACGCACTCTTGTGGTGTAGTTAACAGGGGTTTGGGGGAGGCGGGATGGAGGGTTTAGGTCTTGCCTGGGCTTGCTTGGGGCAGGAAGAAGACCAGGGGATGGGAAGGCAAGGGATACTCGGGGTAAGGGGGGGAGGGAGAATTTGGTTGATATGGTGGACATTGTGCAGGGGCAAGGAAGGATATGCGCTAGGGGTGGGTGGGGGCAATGGAGTGGTGGGTTGAGGTGTTGCAGTCCCCTCTGGGGTTCCTGAATTGCTGGATTGGGGTTACCCACTCCCCTCTGGCATAGCTTTGTTGGAGGCTGAGGTTCCCTTCCCTCTCCTTGTGCCTTTTCCTTGCATCTGCTGCCCTTATTATGTGTACATATTATATGTAATATGTTATATGCTATATTATGTGTATTACGTGCACTGTGTACACGTGTGGGTGGCACTGTGTACACGTGTGGGTGGCACTGTGTATACGTGTGGGTGGCACTGTGTACACGTGTGGGTGGCACTGTGTACACGTGTGGGTGGCACTGTGTATACGTGTGGGTGGCACTGTGTACACGTGTGGGTGGCACTGTGTACACGTGTGGGTGGCACTGTGTACACGTGTGGGTGGCACTGTGTACACGTGTGGGTGGCACTGTGTACACGTGTGGGTGGCACTGTGTACACGTGTGGGTGGCACTGTGTACACGTGTGGGTGGCACTGTGTACACGTGTGGGTGGCACCGGCAGTCTTCACTTACCCCTACAGCGCCACCTGGTCTCCGTGCCTTCACAGATTGATGGAATGGCGCGAGGGAGCAGTGAACCTACCCAGACACTACACCCACACTCTCCACACTACACCCACACTCTCCACACTACACCCACACTCTCCACACTACACCCACACTCTCCACACTACACCCACACTACACCCACACTCTCCACACTGCACCCACACTCTCCACACTACACCCACACTCTCCACACTACACCCACACTCTCCACACTACACCCACACTCTCCACACTACACCCACACTCTCCACACTACACCCACACTCTCCACACTACACCCACACTCTCCACACTACACCCACACTCTCCACACTACACCTACACTCTCCACACTACACCTACACTCTCCACACTACACCCACACTCTCCACACTACACCCACACTCTCCACACTACACCCACACTCTCCACACTACACCTACACTCTCCACACTACACCCACACTCTCCACACTACACCTACACTCTCCACACTACACCCACACTCTCCACACTACACCTACACTCTCCACACTACACCCACACTCTCCACACTACACCCACACTCTCCACACTACACCCACACTCTCCACACTACACCCACACTCTCCACACTACACCTACACTCTCCACACTACACCCACACTCTCCACACTACACCCACACTCTCCACACTACACCCACACTACACCCACACTCTCCACACTACACCCACACTCTCCACACTACACCTACACTCTCCACACTACACCCACACTCTCCACACTACACCTACACTCTCCACACTACACCCACACTCTCCACACTACACCCACACTCTCCACACTACACCCACACTCTCCACACTACACCTACACTCTCCACACTACACCCACACTCTCCACACTACACCCACACTCTCCACACTACACCCACACTACACCTACACTCTCCACACTACACCCACACTCTCCACACTACACCTACACTCTCCACACTACACCCACACTCTCCACACTACACCTACACTCTCCACACTACACCCACACTCTCCACACTACACCCACACTCTCCACACTACACCCACACTCTCCACACTACACCTACACTCTCCACACTACACCTACACTCTCCACACTACACCCACACTACACCCACACTCTCCACACTACACCCACACTCTCCACACTACACCTACACTCTCCACACTACACCTACACTCTCCACACTACACCTACACTCTCCACACTACACCCACACTCTCCACACTACACCTACACTCTCCACACTACACCCACACTCTCCACACTACACACCCTTCCTTCGGGGGGAGGGGTGCTGGGGAGGGGAGGGGGTAGGATTACACAAGCGGTCATCTGCTCATCTTATCTCGGGTTATCAGCGTGACGGCCAGGCCAGTCGGACCCTACACACACACACACACACAAGTGTGTCAATGATTCCTTCACCGTACCCCCGTCACTTCCCCCCCCCCCTCACTGTCGCCGTCACTGTTCGCTCACGTTGGCCCCTGTCCTCTCACCATTACCGTTATTTGCTCACCTCTGTCGTAATCACTATTAGCACCACTGTCTCATTGTCATCATACACACTGTCATTAGCCTAGTGTTTACTCATGACATTGTCACCTTCCTTAGTTGTTTACATTCACCGTCACGTGTTTACACTCGTTCAACATTCACAGTCGCGTGGTAACACTCGTTCACCGTCACGAGGTATCACTTCACAGTCACTCAGCTCCTAGCACTAATTATTAATCATAAAAATATTGTACGTAATTTTCACCCGGCCGTAGCTGAGTCATTTTCACCCGGACGTCGCCACCGAGTCACTTTCACCTAGACACATTAAAGGTTCTGTCCCCTATTCACTTTTATCATGTAGCCCAGTTAAGGGTCAAAGGGCACTATATTATTTTGTGCGGTTATGTGAAGTTACGAAAGTGAAAAATAATTATTTAATAATATCTTGGAGGTCAACGCCGCAGATAAGATTGAGATTTCATTGTATTGAGTGGAGGGGTGATTGTGTGGGTACCTGGGTATGTTCCACTTGTTTAAGTAAGGAGATAAGTGGGTAGAGGGGGTCAGAGCAGTGAACAGTGGCGCCGTGACTCGCTTTGAACCTCCCTAGCAGCGAGGCACTCAGCGTGGGAGTCACAGACTCTATTCGAGTCGCCACCAAGCACGAGGCTACCACTGGTTGCCGCCATTGGGAGAATATTGACACCCCCAACTAATACAGTCCAAGGCTTTTGACGTACTTATTTGATTCTTTATGCGATCGAAACAGGACTCCTTGAAGGACTTTTGGCACTTGAAAGAGACTATTATTTTTTTACACTTCGCGTCAACAGAAAAACAGGATGGGGCGATTCGGTCCCCTTCTTAAGTTCATAGTCCTCCTGGTGGTTGTGGAGCGATGGTCGCCCTCACACGCGGTCCACAAGTCTTACCTCTACCGCTATGGAAAGGACGCCGGGGACACCCGCTTGGCTGCCGAGGACGACATATCCTCTCCAGAGATCAACTTGAGGGCTCCCATCATATTCTTCGGCCAGATCTACCAGTCAATTTTTGTGAGTAAACATTCCAGTTTGTGTTCGATTTGTTATATAGCTCACTGAGTCTTCTATATAGTCCAGAATACAGTATGTAGACTACAGTATGTAGTCTTCTGTATGTACAGTATGTAGGTTCCCCGGGGTCGAGATTTCGACCCCGGGGAACCCCCCGAAGTTCTTGTACTTCGAACTATCAGCCAACTGTATTTGGCCAACAACTAACCGTCCAGGATACAACCCCACAAGTGACTAACTCTCGAGTACCTATTTAATGCACAGGTTAGCAGAGGTATCTGTAGTGAAAGGATATGTACCCCACCGTCTTTGTTGAATAAGGTCGGATGACCACAGAGCTGGCTGGTGGTGAGCAAGGGGTTAGAAGGGATAGAATTAGGATATGGAATATCTTGAAAAAGTACTGGGATAAGGTATAGTGTAAATAAAGGTAATAGCCCAACCACTCTGGCCTTTTTTTTCACGGAAGACATCTCCCGTCACGCAGGGTGCAGTCACACCTCCACAGATCTCCAGTATCATCTATTGATACTGGTAATGGTTCAAAAGGGCCACCACATACGGGCTATTCATGCCCGTGCCACCTTTTGGGTGGCTTAATCTTCATCAACCACTCTGGCTTTGTTGGTGGGTTTCATAGCGTGGTGAGAGCTGTTGTGTGGTGAGCGTTCTAGTGTAAATGAGGTGGTACCATACGCTATGCTCGCATGTTTGGTGGTGTTTTATTTGTTGTCATTTAATTATTTATCTTTGGTGGCCCCGCCTGGTTGTGCTGCTTCGCCGGAGGCTTGGTGATGTGGAGTTTACATGGGTGTACTGCCAGTATACCTGGATAGCGGTGTTGTAGGGACCTGATTGTATGTTTGATTTCGGTGATTATGCGTGTTGTTGTTGCTGTTTTAATCTTTATTTTAATTTGTTTAGCTGTAGGGTCTGGTCTTGAACACCTTCACAGGGACGGACTGCCTCTGGCAGTATCATTAACATTTTCACCGCCACCTACCTGGGCTGTCTCACTAATACCGTCCTGAACTGCATTACCTGCGCTGTACTCCATCACTCGTGCTGGGAGACGCTGCCCGAGTCGTTTCACTAACAGTTGTGGGTTGTGTCACCCGCACCGCCGGGTACTGCACCGCCGGGTACTGTACCGCCGGGTACTGCACCACCAGGTACTGCATCACCGACCTCAATGTGTGACGCTTTAGGGGGGACAATCTCTGATAATAATACAGGCCGTCTTCCAAACAAAGACCCAAAAGTGATTCCTTGTACCCGCCAAACCCCAGTTTATGAATGAAAAACGGCTTACACACGTTCGAACTGTTGACGTTCGAACGCTTCCGGAACAAATGCTTCACTCATGAATTCTGTTCGAATCACAACGCTGTAAATGCTTTACCCACGTACTACAAATACAAATATTCGCCAACAGAACCTAAACATCTAATCTAACCTATGCCTATATATGCACAATATGCTAATATATTATAATAGTAATTTATATTTGAGAAAATTCCCGGTTTGAATGAACAGCATGTACAAATTTACAAATGCATCTGTGGGGTCGACGGCTGGATGTAATGGACTTGAGTCGAGGACGGGTTGTTATAATAATAATAATAATAATAATAATAATAATAATAATAATAATAATAATAATAATAATAATAAATGTTTATTCAGGTAAAAGTACATACAAGTTTTTGTACATACACTGAATTTTTTTTAGTGTGCAAGTATTTTAGCAATAGTTCCATTCATCATTTCAAAGAGTGCATCCGTCTCAGCAACATACGAAGACGACTTGCACAGACAAACACTTGCAATGAACTTTTTCCATTATGCAAACTGACAGTCATCATCATATTTCGTCAGCAACTTCGAAAATGCCCCACTGTTTTCACCAAATTCACCGCCAACCTGTTGCTTTGAAGCATAGGAAAGCCAACCAAGTCCTCCAGCTTGATCTGTAACACATCAATGATCGCTGTGCACACAAGGTCACAAGCAATATGACAATTTAATTTTAGTCCAACGCACCTTCCGCCGTAATATGTGTAGGAATGTCACTTACTCCACCGCGTCGACATGGAGTAAATCAAAGGTAATTGTTGATTGAGGGGGCGACGACGATCGAGGGATCAGATGCGCCCGATAGAACAACCTGTCTTCATACAAATCAAGTCTGAATGTGGCCGTTTGCATGTATGGCCGAAAATAAACGTAATTTGAAAATGAAACAAAATTGAAAATAAATTTTGGATTTTTTTTCCAAAACAGTAAGTTAAGGGTCAACAAAAAGTCAACAGTCTCCGTGGTGTAGTGGTAAGACACTCGCCTGGCGTTCCGCGAGCGCTATGTCATGGGTTCGTATCCTGGCCGGGGAGGATTTACTGGGCGCAATTCCTTAACTGTAGCCTCTGTTTAACGCAACAGTAAAATGTGTACTTGAATGAAAAAACGATTCTTCGCGGCAGGGGATCGTATTCCAGGGACTTGCCCGAAAAGCTACGCGTACTAGTGGCTGTACAAGAATGTAACAACTCTTGTATATATATAACCTTGTATAAGGTCCTCTGGTAGGTTAGGAGGGCAGGAAATTCTCGTAAAGTTTCAAAACACCATGAAAAACGTTAATTGAAAGTTTCCTCTCTCCTAACGAATCCCGGTAAGCCATACGACTCTAACAGAAAACTGGACAGTAGATCACTTTCGTGAGCCGATTTCATTTCAAATTAGGACCATTTTTGGCCATAGAGCTTATACGAGCGAAAAACGGCGTTATTTTTAAAAGGGGTTACAACGTGGAAAAACATGACAAAAACTGCACCTGTCCTGAGCTGCGCTGCTGACGATGGTCTTGAGCCTGGTAAGGTGACGATGTAACAAGTTGTTGGTTGTCCTCTGGATGCCGAGGATAACCACATTAGTAACGATGAAAATTGATTGCTTATGCAGGGGGCACATGACACCATCTTGCGCAAAGTCTGGCTGACAAGGTACAGAATGTGGGTTATAATGCTGGCATCATTAGTCACGCGCAAAATCGCCGTAAAATTTCTAAGACACTAACTCATTTGAAACGTATGAATGACATTTCATTCATTTATTATGCACCCCATACCCACCATGTGGGCGGTAGTGGAAAGGATTACAAAGGCAGAGACGCTAAATTAAGAGGCTAAAAAAGTTTAGCATGTGACTGAGATGGAGGTTGATGGTGAAAAGGTAACTCGTTACCTGCTCAACTAGTGAGGGCTGGAACTCTAGTCCAACACCTGCGAGTAGGGCAGCCCGTCCTCATAAACGAAGGCCAAAAGTGATTCCATGCACCGGCTAAACACTGTTTAGGAATGATAAACGGTTTAGTCTCCCCCTCTCTCCGTCGACTCTCCGTCGACTCCCCTCGATCCCTAGTGTGGTGCGTTACTGTGTAGTGTGGGGCGTAATTGTGTAGTTTGGTGCGTTACTGTGTAGTGTGGTGTGTTACTGTGTAGTGTGGTGCGTTATTGTGTAGTTTGGTGCATTACTGTGTAGTGTTGTGCGTTACTGTGTAGTCTGGTGCGTTATTGTGTACTGTGGTGCATTATTGTGTAGTTTGGTGCGTTACTGTGTAGTTTGTTGCGTTATTGTGTATTGTGGTATGTTACTGTGTAGTGTGGTGCGTTATTGTGTAGTTTGGTGTGTTACTGTGTAATGTGGTGCATTACTGTGTAGTGTGGTGCATTACTGTGTAGTGTGGTGCATTACTATGTACTGTGGTGCGTTATTGTGTACTGTGGTGCGTTACTGTGTAGTATGGTGCATTACTGTGTAGTTTGGTGCGTTACTGTGTAGTGTGGTGCGTTACTGTGTAGTGTGGCACATTACCATGTAGTGTGGTGCGTTACTGTGTAGTGTGGTGTGTTACTGTGTAGTGTGGTGCGTTACTGTGTAGTGTGGCACATTACCATGTAGTGTGGTGCGTAATTACTGTGTAGTGTGGCACATTACCATGTAGTGTGGTGCGTTACTGTGTAGTGTGGCACATTACCATGTAGTGTGGTGCGTTACTGTGTAGTGTGGTGCGCTACTGTGTAGTGTGGTGCATTACCATGTAGTGCGGTGCGTTACTCTGTAGTGTGGTGCGCTACTGTGTAGTGTGGTGCGTTACTGTGTAGTGTGGCATATTACTGTGTAGTGTGGTGTGTTACTGTGTAGTGTGGTGCATTACCATGTAGTTTGGTGCGTTACCATGTAGTGTAGTGCATTACTGTGTAATATGGTGCATAACTATGTAGTGTGGTGCGTTACTGTGTAGTGTGGTGCGTTACTGTGTAGTGTGGTGCGCTACTGTGTAGTGTGGTGCGTTACTGTGTAGTGTGGCATATTACTGTGTAGTGTGGTGTGTTACTGTGTAGTGTGGTGCGTTACTGCGTAGTGTGGTACGTTACTGTGTAGTGTGGTGCGTAACTGTGTAGTGTGGTGCGTTACTGTGTAGTGTGGCATATTACTGTGTAGTGTGGTGTGTTACTGTGTAGTGTGGTGCGTTACTGTGTAGTGTGGTATGTTACTGTGTAGTGTGGTGCGTTACTGTGTAGTGTGGTGCGTTACTGTGTAGTGTGGTGCGTTACTGTGTAGTGTGGTGCATTACAGTATAGTGTGGTGCATTACTGTGTAGTGTGGTGCATTACTGTGTAGTGTGGTGCATTACCGTGTAGTGTGGTGCATTACTGTGTAGTGTGGTGCGTTACTGTGTAGTGTGGTGCATTACTGTGTAGTGTGGTGCATTACTGTGTAGTGTGGTGCATTACTGTGTAGTGTGGTGCGTTACTGTGTAGTGTGGTGCGTTACTGTGTAGTGTGGTGCGCTACTGTGTAGTGTGATGCGTTACAGTGTAGTGTGGTGCATTACTGTGTAGTTTGGTGCGCTACTGTGTAGTGTGGTGCATTACTGTGTAGTGTGGTGCATTACCATGTAGTTTGGTGCGTTACCATGTAGTGTGGTGCGTTACTGTGTAGTGTGGTGTGCTACTGTGAAGTGTGATGCGTTACAGTGTAGTGTGGTGCATTACTGTGTAGTGTGGTGCATTACTGTGTAGTGTGGTGCGTTACTGTGTAGTGTGGTGCGCTACTGTGTAGTGTGGTGTGTTACTGAGTAGTGTGGTGCGTTACTGTGTAGTGTTGTGCATTACCGTGTACTGTAGTGTGTTACTGTGTAGTGTGGTGCGTTACTGTGTAGTGTGGCGCATTACTGTGTAGTGTGGTGCGTTACTGTGTAGTGTGGTGTGTTACTGAGTAGTGTGGTGCGTTACTGTGTAGTGTTGTGCATTACCGTGTACTATAGTGTGTTACTGTGTAGTGTGGTGCGTTACTGTGTAGTGTGGCGCATTACTGTGTAGTGTGGTGCGTTACTGTGTAGTGTGGCACATTACTGTGTAGTGTGGTGCATTACTGTGTAGTGTGGTGCATTACTGTGTAGTGTGGCGTGTAACTGAGTAGTGTGGTGAGTTACTGTGTAGTGTGGTGCATTACTGTGTAATGTGGTGTGTTATTAAATAAATAAAATAAATATGTTTATTCAGGTAAGGTACATACATACAAGTGATGATACATTAATGGATTGATATATAGATAGAGCTAGTACATACAATGCCTAAAGCCACTATTACACAATGCGTTTCGGGCAAGAAAAACATTAATATCTAGAACTTAATACTAATTGAGCATAAAGAATAAAAAGTGTTTGAGAACAAATACAAATAAAGATAAAAAAAAGGGGGGAACATGACTGAGAAAGCAGCACAAATACAATAGGATGACAAACAGTGTTGATTAAAAAAAAAATAACAGACATGGGTTGACAATAGAAGAGTGAGGTAGGTTACAGGGAATTTATTAGGTAGTGTTTAGTTTTTATCTTAAACTGGTTGAGAGAGGTACAGTCTTTAACATGGTTGCGAAGGTCATTCCACATTCTGGGTCCCTTGATTTGTAGAGCGTTTCTAGTTTGATTAAGTCGTACTCTAGGAATATCAAAACTGTATTTATTCCTGGTGTGGTGCTCATGGGTTCTGTTACAACCTTCAATGAAGCTTTTGAGGTCAGGATTGGCCTTACAGTTCAGCGTTTTATATATGTATAATACACAAGAGAGAATGTGCAGTGACTTAATATCTAACATATTCAGAGATTTGAGTAAGGGTACAGAGTGCTGTCTGGGGCCAGAGTTGGTTATTGTCCTAATAGCAGCTTTGTGTTGGGTAATTAGAGGACGTAAATGATTTTGGGTAGTAGAACCCCAAGCACAAATACCATAGTTGAGGTATGGATAGATGAGGGAGTAATAGAGCGTCACCAGGGCAGGGCGAGGTATGTAATATCTGATCTTAGAAAGAATGCCAACAGTTTTTGAAACTTTTTTCGATATATTTAGAATGTGTCCCTGGAAATTCAGCTTGTGGTCGATGAGAACGCCAAGGAATTTGCCATCTAATTTGTTACAAATTTGGGTATTGTTTATTTTGAGATTTATTTGATTAGAGGATTTATTGCCAAACAGAATATAAAACGTTTTGTCAATGTTAAGGGTGAGTTTGTTGGCAGTTAGCCAAAGATGGACTTTCTCTAGCTCAGTATTTACTGTGGCATTTAGAGCAAGGGGGTCAGGATTGGAATATATGAAGGTTGTGTCGTCAGCAAATAGAATTGGTTTGAGGTGTTGGGAGGCATTTGGAAGGTCATTAATGTAGATGAGAAAGAGGAGAGGGGCAAGTATGCACCAAGTATGGTGCGTTACTGTGTAATGTGGTTCATTACTGTGTAGTGTGGCGCATTACTGTGTATTGTGGTGCGGTACTGTGTAGTGTGGTGTGTTACTGTGTAGTGTGGTGCATTACTGTGTACTGCCGTGCGTTACTGTGTAGTGTGGTGCGTTACTGTGTAGTGTGGTGCGTTACTGAGTAGTGTGGTGCATTACTGTGTAGTGTGGAGCATTACTGTGTAGTGCGGTGCGTTACTGTGTAGTGTGGTGCGTTACTGTTTAGTGTGGCGCACTACTGTGTAGTGTGGTGCGTTACTGTATAGTATGGCGCGTTACTGTGTAGTGTGGCGCGTTACTGTGTACTGTGGTGCGTTACTGTGTAGTGTTGTGCATTACTGTGTACTGTGGTGCGTTACTGTTTAGTGTGGTGCATTACTGTGTAGTGTGGTGCATTACTGTGTAGTGTGGCGCGTTACTGTGTAATGTGGTGTGTTACTGTGTAATGTGGTTCATTACTGTGCAGTGTGGCGCATTACTGTGTAGTGTGGTGCGTTACTGTGTAGTGTGGTGTGTTACTGTGTAGTGTGGTGCATTACGGTGTACTGCGGTGTGTTACTGTGTAGTGTGGTGCGTTACTGTGTAGTGTGGTACGTTACTGCATAGTGCGGTGCGTTACTGTGTAGTGTGGTGCATTACTGAGTAGTGTGGTGCATTACTGTGTAGTGTGGTGCATTATTGTGTAGTGTGGGCGCGTTACTGTGTAGTGTGGTGCATAACTGTGTACTGGTGCGTTACTATGTAGTGTGGGGCGTTACTGTGTAGTGTGACACTTTACCATGTAGTGTGGTGCGTTACTGTGTAGTGTGGTGCATTACCATGTAGTGTGGTGCATTACTGTGTAGTGTGGTGCATTACCATGTAGTGTGGTGCGTTACTGTGTAGTGTGGTGCATTACCATGTAGTGTGGTGCGTTACTGTGTAGTGTGGTTCATTACCATGTAGTGTAGTTCATTACCATGTAGTGTGGTGCATTACCATGTAGTGTGGTTCATTACCATGTAGTGTGGTTCATTACCATGTAGTGTGGTTCATTACCATGTAGTGTGGTTCAATACCATGTAGTGTGGTTCATTACCATGTAGTGTGGTTCATTACCATGTAGTGTGGTTCATTACCATGTAGTGTGGTTCATTACCATGTAGTGTGGTTCATTACCATGTAGTGTGGTGCATTACTATGTTGTGTGGCACATTACCATGTAGTGTGGTGCATTACCATGTAGCGTGGTTCATTACCATGTAGTGTGGTTCATTACCATGTAGTGTGGTTCATTACCATGTAGTGTGGTTCATTACCATGTAGTGTGGTGAATTACTATGTTGTGTGGCACATTACCATGTGGTGTGGTTCATTACCATGTAGTGTGGTGTGTTACCATGTAGTGTGGTGCATTACCATGTAGATTAGCAACGTAGTGTGGTGCGTTAACAAGTAGTGTGACGCATTACTATGTAGTGTGGTTCATTACCATGTAGTGTGGTTCATTACCATGTTGTGTGGTACATTACCATGTAGTGTTGTGTATTACCATGTATTCAAGTTTCAATATTCGTAGTCCAATTTAAAATATGATGATTACATGAGGAGGGGTTACCTTTCCACCACCTGAATTTGGTCAATCATGTTCTCTTCCATTGTTAGCATGAGATCTAGAATGCTATTTCCTTGTGTGGGCTCTTCCAAACTCTGTATGAGAAAGGAGTCCTGCACCAGGTCTAGAAATTGTTTTCTTTCTGCTTGTGATTTTGAATTTGCCCAATGTATGGTTTCATGGTTAAAGTCTGCCATTGTTAGGGCTTGGGTTTCTGATGTCACATTGATCACATTATGCAGATCCACAATTTTCTCTGCTGCTGAAACAATCCAAAATGTATAAATATATACTTCTGCATATTTATACAAAATATGCAAATATCACCCCACTATTTAAAAAAAAGGCGGAAAGAGCTCAGCAGAAAATTACAGTCCAATCAGCTTTACATCACACATCTCCAAGCTAATGGAGACTCATAAAGAAGGGAATCATTCAATATCTTTCAGTGAATAATCTTGTAAAATCGACACAACATGGGTTTGTTAAAATTAGATCCTGCCTTACAAACCCTATCTAGTTTGATATGGATGGTTTACAAGTTAACCTTTTTACTGAGGTCCCCTCTTCCACAGAACCCTCTCAACCCCAGAGTGTAACTTATAGTTTCATCTAACATGCAAAGTGTACCTTGGATGTGGAAAGACTCTGCATTTCCATTCAAAAAGGTTTTCAGTTTTGCATTTTTGTTTTTATATTTTCTTGTTTTTTTCTGATCGGGGAGAAAAACACAAGCCAGTATGGGGGGACTTATTTATTATTAAGTTTTATATTAATATTAAGTAAGATGAAGAATATATTAAGTTTTAGTCTTTAATGTTTTTCCTGCCCGAAACGCTTTGCGTAATAGTGGCTTTAGGCATTGTATGTACTAGCTCTATCTATAAATCTATCAATTTTTGTATAACCTCTTGTATGTATTTTACCTGAATAAACATTTATTATTATTTATTATTATCCGCGAGCGCTATGTCATGGGTTCGTATCCTGGCCGGGGAGGATTTACTGGGCGCAATTCCTTAACTGTAGCCTCTGTTTAACGCAACAGTAAAATGTGTACTTGGATGAAAAAACGATTCTTCGCGGCAGGGGATCGTATTCCAGGGACCATAGGATTAAGGACATGCCCGAAACGCTACGCGTACTAGTGGCTGTACAAGAATGTAACAACTCTTGTATATATCTCTCAAAAAAAAAAAAAATTATTTATAATTATTATATTATTATTAATTATTGTAAGAAAATAACTGCTGTACCACATTATAATTGATGTCAAAGTGTAACAGGAAGTATATAACATAACTGAGTAGTATACCAGTACTGCAAAGATGCATCTAAAGAGAATAAGTCGTAGCACCTTATTAACAGAGCCTAGTGCCAGTTAGCCAATGCAATGTTGCAGTACACACAATCAGCTTAATGCTATAATTAAAGTACCACACCAGTGTTATAATGTGAGTGGCACAGCCAGTACAGCCAAAGTAAACCCATCCAGGTTATAAACATGGACCCTTAAGAATGCAAGTATGCAAGTAACCCGGAATAAGAAAATAGGAATTCATCTACTGTATATGTATAAAATATATATTCTGCATACATAGAACCCATAGAAAAGATAGATAAGAATTTCCAGGGATAATGATATGCTAGTGCCTAGCTTACATGTAAAGTCTGCAACCCCCAACTTGCACTACAAGTGTGCACTTGACATATGGTAAGTAGCTGCGGGCAGCCCCAGACTTGGGGATCCGGCGCAGTACCCCCACTCCGCAGGCCAGGGCAGTCGGTCCCCCACCCCCCCGAAGGGCGAAGTGCCCACTGGCCGCAGAAGTAACTTATCTAGGGAGTGGAATGACGTCTTGCCTGACGTAGGAGTGGAACGTGTCACTTTTCCATCTGCCGACTGCTCTGATCGCCCCCGGCGCGAGGCCATCCTTAGACATCTGTGTGGCCCTGCCAATTCTGAAAGAGTGAGGGGTATAATCATTTGAAAGCAGTCCCAGGGCTGCAATGGCGGCGCGGAGCACCCTGGAGAAATCTTGTCTGGTGACCGGGGCACCCGTCTCGTCTTTGAATATAGGTCCTGGTTCCATGCCCCGCCGTCCTATGTAGTTCGCCATGGCACGTACCGGGCAGTACTTGCTGTAGGGGTCTGCACTCAGGTTTAAAGTGGGGGTGCGACCTGTGCTGTGCTTGTAGGAGGCAAACGCGATGTCGATCCCCATCCTTGATAAAGTTATCTGGTCCAAGCGTAGCATGTGTTGCCCCTTCTCTGCATAGGTCATCTCCCCTGGACGGAGGCAGGCATGGAAAGCGAGCGAGAAGAGCGCTCGGTAGCAGGTCTTCTCGTAAATTGAGCCACAGACACCTCGCAGGGCCCCCAGTAGTCAATGCAGCAGTCGTCTGGTCACGGGCTGATGCCGTGCGAGGAGCCGTTGAGCCTTATTCCGTGCCCCCTTAAGCAGTTGGGTATTTAGAAACTGGCGAGTAGGGTCCTCCCGACCATGCAGCTTGAACACGAAGGTGATCGCCGTGAGGTATGCGTTGAGAGAGCGGAAAGCCAAGCCCCGAGACAGCAGTGACTGCAAGAAGTTCGAGGACGAGGCCTCGAAGGGACACACCCGACGCCTGCTGCCTGTTACATATGCCACATACTCTGCCCACTTATTCTAATACGTGCACCGTGTCGCAGGCTGCAGAGAGTCGAGCAGCGTCCTTACAGTTTCAAGGTGAAGTTGCAGGGCAGGAGGTGCTGGGGGACGTCGGTTGGCATCTTGGCGAGTCCTGTGTCTCGCAGGAACAAGGGCGGCAGTACCTGCAACTGGGAAAGAGTGCCACAAACCCTGTCTAACTTGCCTGGGAGGTGTGTGGGAAGGAGCGTAATATTATAAGTAAGCAAGAGGATCGCCAGTGGCCTGACAAGTTGCATGAGGGGGGGGCACCTGGCGGACAGAGAGTGCAGCACATTTACCACAGCGGCATTGTCAGACCTGCACACCAGCCTCTTGTTTGCTAACACCGGTGCGTAGATGGATATCTCCATGTAGAAAGGGTAGAGTTCAAGTAGTGCAATGTTGAGCTTGCTCCAGTCTGTGGGCCAGGTTCCCCTGAACCAGGCCGCTCCGAGCGTGAGTCTGTAACCCTTGGAGGAAGCATCTGCGCAGATTGAGAGAGACTTGGTGCACCCCCATCCACCATCTGGGGGAAAAACTGTTACTCCATTAAACGCGCCAAGGAAAGTGCGCCAGGCGCCCAGGTCGAGCTTCGCTTCCGTGTCCAGCTGGCAGGGGCGCGAGGGGCATTGTACGCCCTGTGTGAGCAGGTGGAGGCGTCGGAGGAAGGCCCATCCCCCCAGGATGACCGTTGTGGTGAATTGCAGTTTGCCGATGATCCCTTGCAGGTCCCTCAGGGGGAGGCTCTCGGACCCTAGGGCATCTTCCACAGCAACCATGTACTTCATCCTCTTGTCCTCCAGTAGCCTTGTTTCCATCCGTCGGGTGTCGATTTCCAGTCCAAGGAAAGTGAGGCAGGGGCAGGGGCCCTCAGTCTTGTGGGGGAACAAGGGAACGTCCAGGTGCTCACAGAGGGCAGTGAATGCCTGCATGATCTGCAAGCACTCGTCGTAGGTAGAACTCACAAAGAGGAAGTCGTCCAGCACCTTCACAACATCCCGCACGCCGAATTTTTCTGCGAGGATCCATTACAGGAGGCTAGAGAACGTCTCGAAGATCCTGCAGGAGGGTGCAGCCCCCATGCTGAGCATCTTCTTGTAGTAGTACCGCCCCTCATAGGTGAAGCCGAGTAGGTGGTAGTCGCTGGGGTGGACCGGGACGATCCGGAACGCTTCTGCTATGTCGCACTTCGCCAAGTGCGCCCCCGGTGAGCGTCTGACCACCAAGGCCACCACGTCGTTGATGGACTGGTAGGTCACCGTTGTCGACTCCCGCGGGATGTTGGCGTTCATGCTCTCCAAGGAATAGGGGTAGCTGAGGTTGTGCAGGAGCCTGTACTTGCCCAGCATAGACTTCTCTCTCAGAGCTATGGGAGAACACTTGAAGTTCTCGAAGGGGCCCGCTATGCATCTCAGACTTAGTTCCTTGTCAAGCATAGGCCCCACTATATTTGGAAGGGCTGTAGTTGCTGGGGGGTTGCTTGAGGAGAGGGGAGTCCGCGTCCCCTCGAAACCTAGTAGGAAACCCCTCCGGAAGCCTCCCACGACGTAGTCCCGGAGGGGGTAACTCACCAGGAAAGCATCAAGTGCATCTGCGTCCACCGGCGTTGTGATGTGTGTCTTTCCTCTTCCCTCTGTCCTAAGGGGGGTAACGGGAACGCTTCTCCTTGGCGGCGGCGATGTGAGGCTGGGCCTGGGGGCAAAGGCAGTAGGCAGGGTGTCGCTTGTGGCAACGCGAGCAGTAGTGCTTGAAGGTGCAGGAGGAGACGGTGCAGCCTGCCCCTGTTGCATGGAAAGCGTAGCAGTATCCCGGGGGGAAGGCCGTAGGCCCATGCAGTGGAGAGTGAGCATTTGGCTGAAGGGGTGACGGCTTGATGCACCACCTAATTTCGCTCCTGCGCAGCGCATTGTACCGACCAAATCTCCAGGTCGAGTCGTAGAGCACTCCAAGGGCAGCCCGACCTCTCCTTGTTCCACCTGAAAGCCTCATTGTATCACATCCATTCGCCATGGAGGTCGCGCTTCATGGACTTCACATAGCGTACATAAGTGAAAAGTGCCTGCCCTTGGGCGGGATATCGCTGCAGATAGATTGATGCAATAATGTCGAAGCCATGGCCCCACAGCTCGGGCATCAGAGCCGGCAGATTCTAAGCGGATGACTGGGCCTCAGAGGGAGTGGCGTATCGAGTCTCATAGGGCCTGGCATCGCATTCGTAGGCTAGCAGCTCCCTAAAGTCGATGTACTTGTTTGCCCAGATTTTCTCTCGTAGGGCCTGCGGGACGTGCTCACCTAGCATGGTGATGGTGGTGCCTTGTGACCGCCAGTGGTGTCCCAGCCAAGGACTAGCGGAAGGGGGGAACGAGCTCTCTCTGTACTCACCTAGTTGTACTCACCTAGTTGTGTTTGCGGGGGTTGAGCTCTGGCTCTTTGGTCCCGCCTCTCAACCGTCAATCAACAGGTGTACAGATTCCTGAGCCTATCGGGCTCTGTCATATCTACACTTGAAACTGTGTATGGAGTCAGCCTCCACCACATCACCCCCTAATGCATTCCATTTGTCAACCACTCTGACACTAAAAAAGTTCTTTCTAATATCTCTGTGGCTCATTTGGGCACTCAGTTTCCACCTGTGTCCCCTTGTGCGTGTTCCCCTTGTGTTAAATAGACTGTCTTTATCTACCCTATCAATCCCCTTCAGAATCTAGAATGTGGTGATCATGTCCCCCCTAACTCTTCTGTCTTCCAGCGAAGTGAGGTTTAATTCCCGTACTTAATTTCAGTGTGAGGTTTAATTTCTGTGGTACTCACCGTAAGAGGACAGACTGGAAGAGCTGTTTCGGCGCCTCATCGTTTGCCTCCTAGCCCTTGACCGTGGGCGGCGCACCGAGGGGGAGGCAGGACGGGTAGGCTGGTCTGAGAGGGCGTCCGTGGCGGCTGCGTTGTCGGGGTTTGTGTTGTACCGTCGCCTTGAGTTGGAGGAGGGGCTCTGAGCCTGTGCGTTGAGAGACTGCAGCGTTGCCCAGTCATCAGCCGAAAGTTGTGGAGGCTGGGCAGCTGCGCCCCACCCGTGGCCTTGCCAGCCGGGCGTGTATTGGGGATGTGGTCGCCGTCTGTGTCGGAGCCCCTGAGGAGGCCTCCATCGAGGGGGAGGCGATGCCACCATTTGTAACACCACTTTAAATGTAACACCACTATAATGGAACCCCACTATAATGGATACTAAACTAATAATGTAAACACTACTTATCCTGAGTAACACTTCCCCATCGGTTGCACTTGGTAACACTGTTATGAGCTGACATATGATGGTTACACCAGAACTAAAAAAGGTACCCTGCCAACAAGGAAATGCTAACACAGGATTAAATGCGCTGCCACCATCTGCCTTTGACCATTGAGACTATATCAAGCAACGAGGCGAGAAACATTGCTTGACTTGGAGAGTACTTTCTATGACTGTCATTAATTATGAAAATGGTTGTCAGCCACTATATCCAAAAGGCTAAGAGGATTCAACAATTGACACAGACGGGAAATTTAACATGAGTTTATTGAGACCAAAATTATGTCAATCACCACTTATAAATCCTACTCTAACACTGGCAAAAAAAATTAAGAAATTTGGACATGGAACAAAACCTCAGAGATCACACACATTACCTTAAGACCTCTGTCTCTCCTTCTGTCACCTCCCGATGTTCTCCACAACCTCTCTGGGCCCCGGTGTCCGGCACTCTCTCCTTACTAAGTCCCTACAGGACCTCTATATACAACCCCTACAGGGGGGAGATCTGCTGTTCTACCTACCCCAAGAATGTAAGAGATCGGCCACACGTGTACAAACACTCAAGAAATATTTCAATAAGCTTGTTTGACATTCACCATACACTCTTCAAGAGAGGAGTTATTAATTATGTGTGTGACTGACCTCTGACCTGGCCAAAAGGGGTAGATCCATGAATGTTTACACATAAGAATCTGGGGTCTAATTCCCTTGCAATGTTTGACCAGAGTATCATGAAATATTACATACTTGAAACTATGCTGACTAAGACTAACCCAGGAATTTTTTTAATCAACATACAAGATAATCCGGAGGTCATCTGGGCTGACCTCTTGGAGAAGGCTTCCCTGGGTGTGAACTCTAAGGGTGGGGGGAGGTCATGGGTGTTACAAGGCGAAGCGGGCAGGTTTTGCCCTTGCCCTGGGCGATTGCGTCCTGGCGCCCCTTCGTCTCTGTCCTCTTGTTGACGCGGCCCTTGTTCTCTTCCTCGCCGTGGGGGTGTGGGTCGGCTTCTCTGTACTGCGGAGAAAGGAAATGTAAGTAGACGGTAATGTAAGAGGGGGGGGGGGAAGTAACCAACGTCCTAAATAAAACACGTGAAGGAAACATGAAACCACGAAGAAGGGACAGTGAGAAATAAATAATTGCAAATAAAGCTTAAAGAGATAATTATACTGAGAAAATAATAAATAATAAATAACAATAATAGTAATTAAAATAATAAATAATAATATAATAAATTATAAAACTAATAACAAATAATAAATAAATACCCATGAATAAATGTGGAACTGTAAATAACCTAATAAATTGGTAATAACTCCACTACTGTACTTGTAAACATTTCACTTGTAATTTTAAATGTGGAGAAATTAAATAATAAATAATTATGAAAATTAAATTAAGCAAGACATATGCAAGAAAATAAAAATAAATTAAGCAAGAAATGAATAGTTGCAAATAAAGCTTAAAGAGACAATTATACTGAGAAAATAATTAATAATATTAATGAATTTCGTTCGTTTCGAAGCGAGGCAGGCCGGAGCTGGAACGTAAATGAGACAGATACCCCTCGTGTGTTTGCTTAAATATGGCACCCCCTCCCCCCCCCCCCCCCCCACTGCGCGAGCAGCACTCTTGGAGCGCTGCGTAAATGTTTTTCTCCGTTCCCAGAAACCTCCCAGCTTTACAAGATAAAGCAGGGGCCATATCCCACCATTTTATATTATTCTTTTCCTCATTTGTCACTTATGTTATAATGGAAGGGGACTTTCCTACCAAACACTAATACCTCTTCTTTCCCTATCCTCATCATTTTCCATAAGCCAACAAGAGTCCTCAATAAAGGTAGGATATACATATTGTACAGTAGTACAAAATAAGTGGTATTCAGTATAAAATGTATTTTTAGTTAATATTTTTGTGGGTGTGGAACGGATTAATTCAATTTACATTATTTCTTATGGGAAAATTTGTTTTGGTTTACAAATTTTTGGTGTTCGCTGCATCTCTGGGAATGGATTAGGATCATAAACAAATGTATTCCTGTATATACTGTTAAGATTAATCTCACTTCAGTCCAATTTTTTGTAATCTTTTATTTTTTATTTATAGTATACACCGAGTAAACACAGCAAGATTGAGTAAACACTGTTTGTTTCCCTCAGGTGAACTCCAATGGCTTCATTTCATTCCTGACTGAAATACCAAACTTCTTCAATGTCCAGTTTCCGCTCGAGTACCCCATAATTGCACCTTTCTACTCTGATGTCGATTCCAGGCTGGCAGGAGACATTTGGTACAGGTATTTATTATACAGGCATCTCTTTATTGACCTGATAAAGGCCTTTGATACTGTAAACCATAACTACCTATTAATTAAACTTCATCACTCTGGAATCCAAGGCCTCGCTTTGAACTATAATCATATCTTAATAAAAGACACCAATATGTAGCTATCAGTGACATAACCTTCCCCACTCTACCATTAACTGTAAGAGTGCCACAAAGCAGCATCTTAAGACCTCTCCTATTTCTTATACTGAATACATCAACGACTTGCAAAATGTCTTATTATACCCTTAACATGCTAAACTTACACTCACTCCATACATTCTCATGTGCTATTTGCCAGAAATGCTATGCATGTTAGTGGCTTTGCATGAATGTAAAAATACCAATCTTATATAATCTCACCAACCCATTGTACCTTCTTGCAAGTAAATTATTATTATTATTATTATTATTATTATTATTATTATTATTATTATTATTATTATTATTATTATTACATGTATTTACATGATCAAAACCTTGTTCCTAAATGCTAGTCTCGATCTGAAACTTTTCCTTTGATAGATGTAATAAAACCCATTAGCACCACACCAGAAATAAATATCTCTTTAATATCCCCCAGAGCCAAACTAAATCTGTGCAAAGATTTCATGCAAATAAAATAACTCAGTCTATGGAACTCATTCCCTAATGAATTAAAAAATTGCCCGACCTATGTCTTATTCAACGGTAAAACCAAAAAGTACCTAATTTCATCATCATAGTTTCCTACCTTGTGTTTCAAACTTACTCTGTATCTTGTAGCAACTAACACACAAAGCATTTCGGACAGGTCCTTGATCCTAATTTTCCCCAGCTACAACTTTTCCCTGGAATACGACCCATCAAATCGTTTAACAACCAAGCACCCATTCACTGCTGGGTGAATGCAACAGTTAAGGATTGGTGCCCGATGTTGGCCTTCTGCAGCTGCACATGCAGGTTCCCTCCCTTTCGACTGCCATGGTGGCAGAGGATTTTTGCGCTTGCTGGCATTTAGCCTCAGTCTTGAGCTTCTTTTCCCATCTCGAGTTGTCCATGGACTTGCTTGCAGAGGATGTGGAGGCTTTGAGTGCTGGTCCGTCATTTGGAGGTAAAGGATAATATTCTGTGAAACAGATTCACTGAAAATGAAAAGGAAATAGTGGCACCTCGACTTACGATTGCCCCAACTTATGATAATTTTGAGTTACAATATAAATTTGATCGGAAAATGTGACTCAACTTACGATAGTACTGTATTGTCGACTAACAATATTTGTTGATACACGTTCAGGTCAACCGAGTGCATGGTTCCCGGTCACGTGGGCTGACCTGCCTCAGTTTACTAGAGCCGCCCACTTAGTGACGATCATACTTATAAGAAATTCTGTTTTTTTTGGTGTGTTTTGCTTTTTGAACATAAAACTGGTAATTATATATTATGCTATGGGTCCCAAGAAAGTCAGTGGTAAGGTTCAACATATGAAAACACATGTAAGGATGACTATAGAGCAAAAACAAGAGATCATTCGCAAATATGAAGATGGTGTGTGGGTTGTTGAACTAGTTAGGCAGTACAACAAATCTCAGTCAATGATATCCACCATACTTGCTAAGAAAAAGGACATTATGAGTGCTAAAGTGGCAAAAGGCGTATCAATAATCACGAAACATAGAACACAAACACTTGAGGATGTTGAACAGTTATTATTAATTTGGATACACAGCAAGGCGTTAGCAGGTGATAGCATTTCAGAGGCCATCATTTGTGAAAAAGCAAGAAAATTGCACGAAGACCTCATAAAGAAAACCCTTCTTTAAAACCCTAAAGAAAATTTATATCAATTTTTGTATTAGGTCGGTCGTTTTGGTATCAAATTGTTCGCAATATAGAGGCGCGTATTTTAAAACTAGTCCCATAATAATAAAGCAATAACTGGAATTTTAACAAATATTCTAATTTTGGATGCTCATCATCACAAAATTATTTATATCTTTCCAGTGTTCCAACAAATTTTCGTGTTACATCTTTCATTTTGGTATTAAATTGTTCGCAATGTAAAGGCACACATTTTAAAACTAGTCCCATAATAATAGCATAATAAATAGAATTTTAACACATATATAAAAATTTTGACCAAAAACGTATTTATAATCTTTCAAGTGTTCTGACATCAAGTTTTGTGTTACATCTTTTAATTTTGGTATTAAATTATGTGCACTCTAAAGGCGCTCATTTTGAAACTATCCCGAAGTCGATCGGATAAAAAATGAATTTTATACAAATATGTTTTGTATTGAACGCGAGCAGTGTCCAAAGCTAGGACACGAGAGAAAAAAATGGACATGAGGGGTGTCCAAAGAGAGCGATAGTGTTAAGCTTATCAGATGGTAGTTTTCTGCTGAGCTCTTTCTGCCTTTTATGAAAATAGGGGCTAACATTTGCATATTTTCAATCCAGGGTAACTATCCCTTGGTCCAGGGATTTTCTGAAAAGGAATTTCAGTGGTATGCATAGTGCATTTGCCAGTTCCTTTATGACTTTGAATTGAAATCCAAAGAGAGTCAAAGGGCTCACTACGCTCCTCACTCTACGCTGTATTTCAGCCCTTAAACTACCCCCAGATGATGTAGACCACCACCCACAGGCAGCAAAGTACATGGAGTCCAAGCATGTCATAGCACATTCAAAGTAACCAACCCAAATCTACTCATTCCATCTCAAACAAAATTCAAAACAAACCTCTCTGGTTGTGAGTACCACCGCGCTGCCTGACGCAAGTTTCCGCCACAACATATTCTCCAGTCCATTCTCGACCTATCATGTCGAGCTTACAAAAGGAATACATAAATCCATTAATAAAAAACATGACCTTGAGAAGAAGTATAGGTTAGGAACCGTCTCCAAAGAATTTTCAAAGAATTACTCGTTATTGCTATCTAAAATAATTAGAAGAGTCAAAACTAAATACTATGAAGATAAATTTACCCAAACAAAGGGCAACATTAAAAAAAACATGGAGCACAATTTCACAAATATTGGGATCAAAGAAGATTTTAAATAACAAACCAATACTCCTGTCCAATAACGATGGTCAGCTTTCAGCCTCTGATACTGCTATTGAGTTCAATAGGTTCTTCTCTTCCATTGGGTCATCCCTTGCAAATGATATTCCATCTTCCAGTACTGATGTTCAGGACTATCTTACAAGTAACTATCCACAGTCTCTGTACCTAAAGCCTACAAATTCCACTGATGTTAATGAGATAATCCCTTCCCTTAAAACCAAGTCTAGTGCCCTTGAGAAGTTACCAACTTTAATTTGCAAAAAAGCCTCCAGATCTTTAGCCCCTGCTATTGCATTGCTCTTCAACAAGTCACTTGAACTCCAAACCTTTCCAGATACAGTGGTACCTTGAGTAACGAATTTAATTCGTTTCATGTTCGTCATGTGAAACGGACGTCATACAAAACGAGTGTCCCCCATGTAACCAGTGTGATGCACTGTGTTTATTGTGAAATTCCCCCAGTGTGCATGACATCAAATGTTCCTCAAAATATCATTTTTCTTTGTAAAATGATAAATTACCATCCCTGAACATGTCTATGTAAAAATAATTACCAAATTCCACTTACTTTGACTGTGAGGGCGTGGACAAGGTGCGCTGTGATGTCATCAGGGGCTGGTCGCCGGTGTGTGAAGCTCCCAGACACGGTCGTGCAGGCCATTCAAGCACCGCATGTAGCCACAAATATATTTTTAAATATTTTTTCTATGTATTTCCAATGCGGTTTTATTTGTTTCTTTTATCGTATATGATGCATATTTGTGACCTTTACAATATGTATACAGTAGAATGTTCATAATTTTCCATGGAACTGTGATACATGTGTCAGTAATGTGTCCACAATAAATGTTTATTGTCACAATATTATGTGGTAAAAATTCACTAAAATTACAATATGTACAGTTTCACATACTATTTACACAGTAACACACTGTATTACACACTCAGTACTTTGGAGGTGCATAATAGTCAACGAAGTAGTCCATGGTACACAGCACAACTTTGCTCACGTTGCACCAGCTACAGATAGATTTTCGTTTCCTGTTTCATCGTTCTGTGTGCTTGCAAATAACGCACTCGCGTGCACCCTTGGCTTTAGTACTTGTAGGTGGTATGTAGCCAAGCTTGTAAAGCATAAGGTAGTATTGAAACGATCATAGGAAAAGCTCAATTTGTAAGGTAGTCTTGAAAAGACCGCTTTGTAAGGTCCCACACAGGAAGAGATTCAGCCAGCCTCAAAGAGTGTCCATCAGTCAGGAAGAGATTCAGCTAGCCTCAAAGAGTGTCCATCAGTCAGGAAGAGATTCAGGTATTCTTGAAAATATCTATGGAGAACACCACCATGGAAGCCGCTAACACTGTTCATGTATGCTACTTGTATCAGATGCATCATCACTGAACGTAGAAAACGATTCATCTATGTATCATCTATATAAATTGGAGATGGCAAGGGTGGGGCTCAGAGCTACAACTGGATACACTCGCTGTATCATCCTCATAGGTGCTGTATCACTGGCATCTGACCGTTGTGTTAAGCCCTTATTGCGCTTAGATTCACCAATGTTAGGACCAGGCCGCAGAGACACTAAAAAGCCCCGAAATCATCTCAAGATAACCCTTATGTTCTTCAAACAATAGGGGTCTGAATTGCACCGACTGAGCGCAGTCTTTCAACACCGTGTCGGACAGGTGTTTGAGAGCCAGAGGCACTTGTGCCACAAATGGTTGCTCACACAGTACTAACCCAGCCAGCAGCCCTTGTCTTTCACATTCGTTATAGCAAAAGGTTCGTTCAGTGTCTGTTGGGTAGGCTGCTCCATTATGACAATCTTTGTTTCAAATGTGTTCCATTTGTTTTGTATTTGTCACTTACGTCTCAATAATGGAGCAGCCTACCCGACAAACACTGAACGAACCTTTATGGCATTTGTCCATTTTTCAAATTGTTTCAACAGTTCTTTTATTTTTCGTTTTTTTTTATTTAAGAAACATGGAGCAGCCTACCTGCCGACCACCGAACGAACCTTTTGCTATAAGACAAATGAAAAATAAATATTGAACACATTTGAAGAAATTAAAATGTCATAATGGTTTGTTGAGTGTATATGTAAGGTAGGCTTCTCCATTATTGAGACGTAAATGACAAATACAGAACAAATGGAACACATTTGAAACAAAGAAAGATTGTTATAATGGAGCAGCCTACCTGCCAAACACCAAACGAACCTTTTTGACATTTGTTGTATATCAGACATTTCATTTCTTTTTTCCTACAAAAACGTCAATGCTTTGCAACATCTCAGCAGTCACCCCTTTATATCCCAGCATCATTAGCATCTTTAAACAAGAACAACATAATTTATGTGCATCGTCGGAGGCGTCTAAGAATGTGCACGAAGCAGCGGGACCCCACCATGTGGTATTGACGTTACTCAAACCAGCGTTCGTCATATGGTACGATTTGACGCCGATCGGGCCGTTCGTTACCCAAAATGTTCGTCTTTTTGGGCGATCGTTATGTGAGGTACCACTGTATTCTAAAAAAAGCGAGAGTAACCCCTGTCCACAAATGTGGTGATTTCACTGATGTTAACAACTACAGACTTATATCAATCCTACCTAACTTGTCAAAAATATTTGAAAAACTAATCTACAAGCAGCTTTACTCTTATCTAGCCAAACACAATATACTTGGCTCTTGTCAATATGGTTTCAGACCCAAAAAAAGCACTAACGATGCACTTATTAGTATGATTAACTTGATTCATGCAGCTCTTGATAAAAATGAGTTCCCTGTTGGGTTATTTGTGGACCTGCATAAGGCTTTTGACATTGTCAACCACCAAAACCTTCTTAAATTACATCATTATGGAGTCAGAGGTCACTCCCTGCAATACCTCAAATCTTACCTTACTGACAGGCTCCAGTATGTTTCTGTGAATAATTCAATTTCTCCCACCCTACTCATCAACATTGGTGTTCCTCAGGGCAGCATACTTGGCCCTCTCCTCTTTCTTATTTACATTAATGACCTTCCAAATGCCTCCCAACACCTCAAACCAATTCTATTTGCTGACGACACAACCTTCATTTACTCCAGTCCTGACCCCCTTTGCTCTAAATGTCACAGTGAATACTGAGTTAAATAAAGTCCACCTTTGGCGAACTGCCAACAAACTCACCCTTAACATTGACAAAGCTTTCTATATTCTGTTTGGCAATAAATCCTCTAATCAAATAAATCTCAGGATAAACAACACCCAAATTTGTGACAAATTAGATGGCAAATTCCTTGGCGTTCTCATTGATTGACCACAAGCTGAATTTCCAGGGACACATTCTAAATATATAAAAAAAGTTTCAAAAACTGTTGGCATTCTTTCTAAGATCAGATATTATGTACCTCGCCCTGTCCTGGTGATGCTTTATTACTCCCTCATCTATCCTTATCTCAACTATTGTATCTGTGCTTGGGGTTCTAGTACCCAAAATCATTTACGTCCTCTAATTACTCAACACAAAGCTGCTATTAGGACAATATCCAACTCTGGCCCCAGACATCACTCAGTACCCCTACTCAAATCTCTGAATATGTTAGATATTAAGTCACTGCACATCCTCTCATGAGTATTATATATACTGTATATATATATAAAATGCTGAACTGTAATGCCAATCCAGACCTCAAAAGCTTCATTGAAGGTTGTAACAGAACCCATGAGCACCACACCAGAAACAAATACCGTTTTGATATTCCAAGAGTATAACTTAATCAAACTAGAAATGCTCTACAAATCAAGGGACCCAGAATGTGGAATGACCTTCCCAATCATGTTAAAGACTGTACCTCTCTCAACCAGTTTAAGATAAAATCTAAGCACTACCTAATAAATTCCCTGTAACCTACCTTACCCCTATATTGTCAACCCATGTCTGTTATTTTTAAACAACGCTGTTTGTCGACCTAATTGTATTTGTGCTGCTTTTTCTGCCATGTTCACACCCTTTTTTATTTTTATTTGTTCTCAACACATTTTATACTTTAATCTCAATTAGTATTAAGTTTTAGTCTTTAATGTTTTTCCTGCCCGAAACGCTTTGCGTAATAGTGGCTTTAGGCATTGTATGTACTAGCTCTATCTATAAATCTATCAATTTTTGTATAACTCTTGTATGTATGTACTTTACCTGAATAAACATTTGAATTTTGAATTTGAATTTGAATTTTTTGAAATCCATCCACACCTGGACTTTTGAGTCTTTTCGTTTGTCAAGTATCTTCCTGATTGTGTCGCATGTAATGAGTATATTCCTTCTTTCTTTTCACCTCCTTCAAACATTTGTGTGGGTGATGGGGTGTTGTTCAATCTTTCTAGTGTGAATACTGGTGTAAAGTATTCATTCAGAGTGTTTGCTGTCCTTTTATCATCCGATATAACTTGGTTATTCTCATCTTTTAGGGGTCCTACAAAGTCCTTTTTGTTTTGGTTTTAATTCATATATGCATAGAATAATTTTGGAACTTCTTTTATTTTTTGGGGGGCAAGTTTACTTTCATAGTTTCTTTTAGTTAATCTAATTTTTTTTTTTTTTTTTTTAGATATATACAAGAGTTGTTACATTCTTGTACAGCCACTAGTACGCGTAGCGTTTAGGGCAGGTCCCTGGAATACGATCCCCTGCCGCGAAGAATCGTTTTTTCATCCAAGTACACATTTTACTGTTGCGTTAAACAGAGGCTACAGTTAAGGAATTGCGCCCAGTAAATCCTCCCCGGCCAGGATACGAACCCATGACATAGCGCTCGCGGAATGCCAGGCGAGTGTCTTACCACTACACCACGGAGACTGCTGAATTTTCTGGGTAGCTGAATTTAATGCCTATTACATACAGTGGTAACTTCGTTTACAATTCTAATCCGTTCCCAGAGACGCATCATACTGCAAAAAATTGTAAACCAAAAAATTTTTCCCATAAGAAATAATGTAAATTGAATTAATCTGTTCCACTCACCCAAAAATATTAACTTAAAAATACATTTTATACCGAATACCACTCATATTTTGTACTACAGTACAGTATGTATAACTGACCTTTATTGAGAACTCTTGCTGGCGTATGGAAGACAGTGAGGAGGGGGGGAGGAAGAGGAGAGGTTTTAGTGTTTGGAGGGAAGTCCCCTTCCATTATAACATCAGGAAGAGATGACTTTTCTGGAGTACTCTCTCTCCTACATTTTGCAAGCATACTATTAGGACCTGGTTGTGGCTCACTGCTTGCTTGACTCACTAAGAATCTGTTTAAAGACACTTATTTTTACCAATGTTTTAACACTTGTCTATAGTGAGGCATCACATTCATTCACTATTAATGATTTCTTGTTTTTCCCCTTTCGTCATTCTCACAACTATTTTCTTAGGTTGAACTATATCACTGACATTCTTGGAACCCATGGCATGATATATAATAAGGACTTTTATGTTCAGAAACCTCCTTTTTCTTCCTTTACTGCTTCTTCTATTTTTTCCTTCTCCCTGGCCACTTGTGCATAAGTGAGTTTCATATATTTCTTGTGCATGGGCAGATATGACCATTTCTCCATTGCTGCCATTTATGGGTTAAATTAAGAACAAATATAATTATATTTTACCTATCAGTTTTCTCCTAATAACATAGGGTCTTCATAGTGTCCTAAGTTTAATTGTCATAACTTATCAGTACGGAACTTACCAAACATAAATATAAATGAAAGTAATTTACTGCAGTTTGTTACTTCATGCATCAATTGGCCCTCCCATCTGCAAGTCACAATTAATTAAGCCTCAACAATATTATATGGCCTACTCTAGGATTAAAAAATAGAAAATCTTACAGAATATGGTGCTTTCATTCTGGTTTACCAGAATTTAGTTTTAGACAAAGATTTGACGCTTTGCTTTTAAAAACCTAAATTCTTTTGCTGTTATAAAATGAATTTTAAATTGAAATTATCTCTCTGTTTCAGAGAGACATCAGATCCAGGTACAGTGTCACGAGCCAAGTTTGACCTACAGCAGTACTTCACCAGTGCTGCTAACTTTGTCCCACAGGGCATCTTCATAGTTACCTGGGAGGGTGTGGGCCCCTACAACCAGCGAACAGACAAGGTATATTTATATAGTGTTAGGCCTCCACATCTACTGTAATGTAGAGCCAGAATAAGATAGTACTGTATTTATGAACATATTCATCAAGTAATTGCATACGTGTAATTATCTAAGTGTAGTTAAAGTAGTTATGTCTGTTGGACCAAGTTATCACAAGTCGATCTTGGCATCAGGCTGAGCTCGGGGAGTAGAAGAACTCCCGAAACACACTACAGGTATGCTCTCCAGTTAGTTACAGGATAAGAGCTATAATGGTGGTGTTCCATCTTCCCAGTACTCTCTGTCGTATAGTGCTTTGAAAATACTGACAGTTTTGGCCTCCCTCACCTTCTCATTTAACTTGCTCCAACTGCCTACCACTCTGTTTGCAAAAGAAAACTGTCTAATATTTTTTTGGCCCCTTTGTTTCCTTAGCTTGAATCTGTGTCCTCTTGTTCTTGAAGTTCCTGGTTTCAGGAATTCCTCTTTGTCAATTTGTTTGATTCCTGTTTGTATTTTGTATGAATACAGTACAGTTATCCACTTGATTTAACCCTTAAATGGAGCATGGCTATATACCATTTGACACCCACAGGCGCATACAAAAAACAAAAAAACAAAAATCTTTTTTCTTCCTAACCTGTTAAGTCGTATTCCCTGATCATGGGAAAAATAAAAAAAAAATCAATTGTACTTACCAGCGATGTAATTGAGCCAACAAGATGGATGATGATGTCACAGTTTGCATGGTCGCTCATGCACGGTGCATCCTGGAGGCGTCGTGCGCGGTCTTCAAGCAGCCAAAGTTGCCACGAATTTATTTTTGCATCATTATTTACAGTGTCTAAGCATGTATTCTTTGCAATATTAGTCACTAATTGTGTTGCACATAATGTTACTTCACAGTTATTGTCAATATATGTTGCATGCATCGAGTATACACATGCGCACACAAACGTTTTCCATTACGGCATTATATTATGTACAGTAATCACAATGTTCATTATTTTATATGTACACACTAGCACGCACTGTGTACAGGTTTTTGCACTATTATTACACATTTAGAAATCTTGGAGTGAGTGGTAGTCGCTGAAGCAGTCGACAGCACACAATGCAACTCCACACCCGTCACACCATGTTTGCACCATTTTACGTTTCTGTTCTCTTCATTTTGTTGTTTTACATACAATGCATGCACGTTGGCCTATTGCACGCTTTCCACCTGGTGGCAAATTCTTTAGTCTGTGTTGCTGAAAGGCATATCCATGTGAGCGAGCCTGGGTGTTGCAGCATGCTGCAACACTGGGTTCATGATTGGTCTTCGTATGCCAGGGACTTCTTGACCAAACTTTGCTAATAACTGTGTTGCAAGTGTAAAAGCAAACAAACGGAAAATAGGTTTACATCCAGTTTTCACCAGATACAAATTATAGCAGTTCAACATGCTCATGTCAACAAGATGGAAAACACTTTTTTCGTCCACTTCAATGTTTTCCGCACACACTCGATAGTGCCAATCATCATGTCAGCCTTATCAATCAAACGCATGTTGAGATTGTAGTCAAGAACACAATCTGGCTTATATACTGGTTCTCTCGTTACACAGTGCACCTTGCCACTGTTCAACATTGTACCCTCATGAACGGTTGTCAGCAGGTTCACTTCTCTCTTGTCTTTCCACCGTACCGAGAGTATTTGATCACATTTCCGTACCTGGGATTCACCAACTGCATGTCCACCACCAAACACTGGCATTTCCCTTCTTTGTGCCTTTACTGTGCCAACCAACCCGGTTCTATTTTCAATCAAGAACCTAGCTAGCAATGGACTTATCATTATCTGTGTTAGGATGTGGCCCTTGTTCATCCATGGTGCCATCAGTGACTTCACCACACTACCCGAGAAACCATGTTCGTCGTTACCGGGTATGTCTACATCGCTAGCTGAATACAGAATAATGTGTAACAGTATCCTGTTTCACAGTCACACAGTACAAAGAATTTCAATCCAAATCTGTTTCGTTTGGAGGGAATATACTGTTTGAATGAAACATGTCCTTTGAAAAGTACAAGGGATTCGTCAATCACCAGCTTCTATGCTGGTACGTAAAAATCTCTGAATTTTCCAATCACTTCATTCATATAGTGCCTCACTCGCCAAAGTCTATCATCCTCTGTCCGGTCCTCATTAATTGCAAAATGCAGACACCTGAGGAGTATCTGAAATCTGTCTCGGGACATATATTTCCCGAAGAAAGGTGATGGAATAGTCAGATCTTTGCTCCAGTAATCTGTGAGAGCGTGTTTGACACACAGACAACATACATATCGCTAGAAACACATACATTTCACCTACATTGGTGTTTTTTCAATGTTGCAATCATGAAAATTCTGTTCTCTCGTCTAATGAGATGAGCCGCATGAAGGTTTGTTTGGTGTACAATATATTCCATGAGCGGCTCACCATAGAATGCTATAAAATATACACATTCACTCATATCCTCTCCATTATCAGGGAAAAGCTCTGTAATCCCAATGTCTTTATTGTGAAAGGCAGGAATTCGGGGAATAAAACCAGCACCATCTCTCCACACTAGTACACCTGGTGTCCTGCGAGATGCAGGGGACGCAACAGGGGCACTACGGCGAGGAAGCGATGCACCCCATGGACCAGGAGCTGAAGCCTGTCTACGCACAGTACGGCCGCTACGTGCATTTGAGGTAGAAGCACGTGAACATGAGGCTCTTGGTGCTTCATGTTGTTCCATGCGGTGGCGCTTGGTTGGGCGAGACACTGCTGATGCGAAAAAATCTCGCCAGTAACACCACTGGTACTGGTACCAGGCTCGGTTTCACTATGTTCTGATTCCACTTCACTAAAACCAGAAGAAGAGTCAGCTTCCTCTGACTCATCACCAAAAATATCCTCAGACTCTAAATAAGCACAGGAACTGTGTGGTCGATGGTGTATTGGGGTAGACACTGGGCGAGGTGTCATGGGTGAGCGTATAGGCCTCGCCATGGGAGGCGGCTGTATCTCATTTTCACTGTCCATGCTATCATCATCAGTCAATTGTGTGTAGTCTTTATCAATATCAGTCATCAAAGTCACGAGGATGTGTCGTGACCATCGGAAAATAATTCACTGGTTATTTGCTCTTGGGTGAGTGATTGCGTGGGGCGTGCCCAGGAAGCGTTCGGCCGTGTGCTCGACATGGTGGCTGCTGGGTAACTGAGGCCTCCCACACGATAGTAGCGTGAGCTCGATATTTTTCAAAATGGTGGCTGTTTACTATAACCCCTGGGTAGCGTATGGGGACCCCCTATACCCCGCGGGCCTTTCAAATCATGCGCAGTACTCCAAAGCATCATATGATGCAATGCGCAATTTACTGCAAGTCGGGCAAAACATCATATGATGTGATGCACAATTTAAGGGTTAAGGAACTCTTATTTACTGTTCTGCTGGTTCTAACGACCAATTTTTAGATCGTTAACTGGCACCTTATTTACATAGTCATTGGCCATTAAATCTGGAATACGGTATTGAGTTTCCAGAGTCCAATATGTGTTAAACTGCAGGCCAGTATTGTGTTTGTTGTAACAACCTTGCCCTCGCTAGGCCAGTGGTTATATTTTCCCTTCTCAGATTTGACTACTTCTGTTATACAGCATGCAGTCAGAGCTAGTCACAGTCGCAATCAGTCAGCGGCAGCCATAGTCAAGTCAGTCAGACTTGACTTCAGTCACAAGTCAGTCAGGCATTCACAGTTGTGGTAGCAACCAATCAGTTTGTAAACAACATGATCCTGATGTTGTTTACAGAACATCAATGTTATGTACTCTCATACAAACCCAATGTACCATCTCGTATATAAGTATGTCAGGGCAGTCAGTTAGTCAGTGTAGTCAAAGAGTCAATAGGGGCAGTCAGGACAATTAGTCAGTCAGTCGGGGCAGTCAGTCAGTCAATCAGTCAGAGCAGTCAGGGCAGTCAGTGCAATCAGTCAGTCAGGGCAGTCTACCTCCAAGATCACCATCCGATAGGAAGGTAGCCGAGAATCTGAACCGTATTAATACAGTACCGTATGAATCGTCTACACATGCTGGGAGGGGTGGGGGATATATCTGAGAGGGTATGGCATTGGGAGGGGGAGGGGGCTAGGATCTAGCCGGTTTGGGGGAGGGGGGCTAGGATGTAGCTGGTTTGGGGAAGCTGAGAGGATGTGTCGTGACCATAGCCAGTATGTGATAGTCAGCCTGCCACCTAAGCCCCCTATAGCCTGCCCGAAAATATTGTCCACCCGCCCAAGCCCAAAAACTCACCCTAGCCTGCCCACGGAGGAATGTCACAAGTGGAGTACCACAGGGTTCAGTTCTTACACTGGTAATGTTCATTGTCTACATAAACGATCTACCAGATAGAATACAGAATTATATGAACATGTTTGCTGATGATGCTAAGATAATAGGGAAGATAAGAAACCTAGATGATTGTCATGCCCTTCAAGAAGACCTGGACAAAATAAGTATATGGAGCACCACTTGGCAAATGGAATTTAATGTGAATAAATGCCATGTTATGGAATGTGGAATTGGAGAACATAGATCCCACACAATCTATAAATTATGTGAGAAATCTTTAAAGAATTTTGATAAAGAAAGGGATCTAGGAATGGTTCTAGATATTATGTACCTAACTCTGCTCTCATCTCACTATATTATGCACTAATCTATCCCTATCTTAATTATGGTATCTGTGCATGGGGGGTTCAACCACTGCAAACCACCTCAAGTCTGTCATCACCCAGCAAAAATCTGCTATCAGAATAATAACAAATTCTGCTTTCAGACAAGACTCAGCCACCCTTGTTTAAATCCCTAAACATGCTAAAAATAAACTCACTCCACACATTCTCTTGTGTCAATTACATTTACAAAACTCTGTTCTTAAATGCAAACCCTGCTCTGAAACTCTCTCTGGACAGATGTAATAGGACCCATTATCACCACGCCAGAAATAAATATCTGGTGTGAAAATCGATAAAATTGATAGGGAAGAATTTCTGAGACCCGGAACTTCAAGAACAAGAGGTCATGGATTTAAACTAACGAAACAAAGCTGCCGGAGAAATATAAGAAAATTCACTTTTGTAAACAGAGTCGTAGACGGTTGGAACAATTTAGGTGAGAAGGTGGTGGAGGCCAAAACCGTCAGTAATTTCAATGTGTTATATGATTAAGAGTACTGGGAAGACAGAATGCCATGAGCGTAGCTCTCATCCTGTAACTACACTTAGGTAATTACCCACCCAAGCCCCCCAAAGCCTGCCCAAAACCACCCAAGCCCACCCACACGTTCTAACCTACCCAAGAACGCCCACCCATACCCACAGAAATCACAATAGCGTGATGCATCAAATGAACAAATGAATTTATTCATTTGATGCATCACGCGATTGTAATTTTTGTGAACAATGAAGTAAGGGCAAAGAGGTAGAACAGCCTATTGGCAGAGCTCGGATGCATGGGGGAATTGTGTAAAACCCTGGTTTGTGTCTCAGAGAGACTGCAGGATCTGTGGTAGGTCAGGATAATTTCCCGGTTGCAATTCTTTTACCATGGCATAGCTTAGTTGATTTAGGCAGTGTCTGGGATCCTCTCGGACGTAGGTTTGAACCCTCGTCACTGTCCTAGTGGATTTGTTCAACGCCCACCCACCTAAACCCACCCAAGCCCACATACCCATTCGAGCCCACCCAAGACTGCCCACCTGCCCAAACCCACCCAGAAAACACTCAAGAATGCCCACCTGCCTGAACCCACTCAAGACCGCCCACCCACCTGAACCCACCCAAGACCTCCCACCCGCCCGAACCCACCCAAGCTCGCCTAACCCCATGAACCCACCAAAATGCCTATCACCCACTCCTCCTCCTCTCCCCCCACCTCCTCACTGTCTTCCATACGCCAACAATTAAGAATCCTTAATAAAGGTAAGATGTACATACAGTACTGTATTATAGCTAGCATAAAAAGTGGTACAAAAAGAGTGGTATTCAGTATAAAATGTATTTATAAGTTAATATTTTTGGGGATGTGGAACAAATTAGTTCAATTTACATTATTTCTTATGGAAAATTTGTTCTGAGTTATGACCCGTTTCTGGGAACAAATTAAATTCGTAAGTGGAGGTATTACTGTATTATGAATAACAGAGATCCCAGGACAGAGCCTTGAGGGACTCCACTTACAACATTTTCCTACTCTGACTTAACCCCATTTATACTAACTTTGTTTCCTTTGGTATAGCCATGCCCGAATCCAACTTAATATAGTACCCCCAATACCGTGAGCCTCTATCTTTTTAATCAGTCTACCTCCCTCACCAAAATGACTCCTCCCAGCATATTGTTTGTTCTGTTATTACACTATATACACACATTATATATAAGTATCTACATTTGTGTTCACCATAGCAAACCACTGAGCTGGTATGGTGAGTCCAGACAATAACAGGTTGCCACACAGAGTCAACAGACGACACTACCTCTCTCCTTCACCTACATTACTCCTCCCACCATACTTCACACAGCGCTAATTATCACCACAATCCTGCTATTATCCACTAAGAATTTGAATTTTTTTTTCTTGCGTCTGGCAGCGTTGCAGGCTATAATCACAAGCACTGCCCAGGAGTTAAACAAAGCTGCCAAAGAAATACAAGAAAATTCACTTTTGCAAACAGTGGTAGATAGATGGAACAAGTTAGGTGAGAAGGGGGGAAGGCCAAAACCATCAGTAGTTTCAAAGCGTTATATGATAAAGAGTGCAGGTAAGATGGGACACCACAAGTGTAGCTCTTATTCTGTAACTACACTTAAGTCATTACATTAGCATCAGGACTGAATATGACATATGGAATGCATGCTTGGTACATGCATGCTGGGGCAGTTTTCTTATACCCAGTTTTGAATGAATCATTTAATTTTATATGATTCTTTTGCATTGTCTGCTGGCTGTTTTTGTACTTCATTTTCATGAACCAAGCAGTTGTTTTGTATTGTTTTATCTGATTTTTGACTGCTTTCTTTGTGAGGATGATCATAACAAACCCTTGCTCCCTGTACCTCTTCAAGGAGGCCAGGTTCTGGCTCCTGGTCTCTGGTAGGCTAATAAGGCTCATATGAATGGTGTGGCTAAGCACAGAGAAGCTATGTCAATAAGAGGCCCCCTTAGAAATTGAAGATATTAATGATCTATGAATAATTTTATTTTATGTTGTCTGCCAACATGTTTTCTTACTGCCACATTACCTAATTGTAAATCAGTTCCCCTTAAAAATTTAATTATGCTGTCTTGAAGGTTGATATTTTTTCTTTCAGATAAACACCTACCAACTGGTCATCGTCACTGATATGCTGGATACATATGTAATGTTCCACTATGCTGATGGTGGAATTCAATGGCTTCAGGGTGATGGCAAAAATCCCAGCATACCTGATGCCAGGGGCCAGGCAGGCCTCATTTCTGGTGATGGAAGGTTCCACATATTAAGAGGTTCTGGAACAGACCAAGTTAGGAGCCTTGACAAGTATGTCGTACGGGGTGTGTGAATACTACTTAAGTTTAAATTATATCTTCCTTATTCTCAATAGCATTAATACAACTGTACAGGGGAGAAGGTGACACCCCTTGTGTCAACACCTGCATCAGGGGAGCTCCAGGATATTTCAAAATTCCTAAGTATTGTAGAACAGGTTGATGACAGTGAGTGGTATCCCAATGAACACAAAGGTGTAGTGCTTTGGAAAAATAGGTGAGATAACACAAATGTGCCAAGGGAAGTGAAAAAAAATTGGATGAGAAAAAGTTACCCCTAGTGTTAACAGGGCATATGACAAAATTCAAGAAGGCTGCCGGCAAGAGAAAAAACAAAACAAAGCTAGATTTTGGTGGTTTCAATGAAGAAAGCATTGATATAAGCAGTCTACACAATAAGTTGACAAAATTAGATATTATAGTGAACTGTCATGTAGAATTAATCAACAAATTAAGGGAAAATAATGACCACTTGAGTAGCAAAGTATTAAGTCTTGAGGTGTTAGTGAAAGACTTATGCAAGGAAAAGAATCAGTTGGAAACAAATTGCAAAGCCATGGAAGAGGAAAATAAACTCTTGAAAATAGCTTTGGAGTTTTAAAGCAAATTTAAACATAAATGACTACAATAGGTTAGGTAAGGAAATCCAACAGGAAAAACATCTTTTGTCAGTACAGATGGAAAAAGTTACACAGGAAATAGAACAATGCAAGAGGGATATGCAACTCATCTATGCACAAGTGGCCAAGAAGAAGGGAAAAATAGAAGTAGCACTGCAGTAACCAGGAAAAAACAAACATTAGGCTGGAAGTCAGAAAGGAATTGGCATCAAACTCGAAATTGGTGCAAAATACAGTTGATCAAAGTAAGTTCCCTAATAATTTTTGATTGCAAATAAAAGGAAATTACATCTAGGTCAGAAAGAGCTATAGAAGAAACTAAAGTAGTAGATAAAATTGTTGGACTAGTGGAAGGTCTTACAACCATAGAGAATATCCGCGACTACAGAGAATTGGCAGGTACGTAAATGGAAAAGATCGCCCTATGAGGATCACCCTAAATGATCACCCTAAACGATTGTTCAGAAATTACAAAGTGATAAGGAAGGAAAATTATTGTCATTAAGATGAGATCTTTCAAGAGAAGACAGAAAGAAGCTGAAATGGAACCTTGTAGAAGCAAAACGTCTAAATAAAACCAGTAATGAAGAAGATATAATTTTTTTTCTACAAAGTGATAGAGGTAGGCAGGCCAGTAAAATGATACAAAAAGGCAAGCCAACAAAATCACTAGAGAAAGTGGTAATGAAGAATAAGGAGAGAGGGAACATGTTCCTGAAAATTGTATACACCAACATAGATGGAGTGAGATCAAAGATATTGGAGTGAAGTGATGTAATACAACTGCAGACACCAGACATTGTTGCATTCACAGAGATGAAACTTGAAGGTAATATTTCAAATGAGGTCATATTCCCAAGGGCTACTCAGTTTGGAGACAGGACAGAAAAATTAGGAAAGGCAGTGGCATTGCTGTGGTGGTGAAAGAACATCTAAAGGTAAACAAAATAATGATTGCCAATCCACGAGAAGTTGATATAATAGCACTCGAGATCTGCAATTTGAATGATAAACTAATGATCATAAATGTATATAGTTCACCACCATACAACACATAGACCAAGGAGGAGCTGGATAGTAAATGAGAGGGTCTTATAATAATAATGAGAGAGATTAGAGCAAGAGCGGATGAAGATAGATCACAACTGTTGGTAGTCGGAGACTTCAACTTGAAATCCATAGACTAGGAGGCATATGAAGATAGAACAGAGGACTTTTGGACTTGTAGATTTGTGAACCTCATCCTGGAAACATTCATGTATTAACATGTTAAATATCTATGAGGATGAGGGAATGGGGATGTTCCCTTTATGCTAAATTTGATATTTACAAGGAAAGAGGAAGTGATATTTGACATTCAGTACCTTCCTCCCTTGGGTAAAAGTGACCATGTCTTTTTGGGAATAAAGTATTCACTGTGTTATAATCTGAAAGAAAATAAGGAGGTTGAAGCAGCAGAAAAATCTGTTTTCAGAAGAGGACATTATAGAACTTAGAAATTTCTTTAAGGAATTTGACTGGCAAGACTTGCTATTAGGAAATGAGATGTATGTCAAGTTTTGTGAAATATATGATAAAGGAACAAAAAAAAATATACCAAAGCAGAGATGCAGAACTAAGGAACAGGATTAGTTTAACTTGAATTGCGAGAAGGCCAGAGACCAAAAAAAACAAAAATGGAATCAATATAGGAAGAGGGCAAACCCCCCAAACATACCAGCGATACAAAGATGTGAGAAACAACTACACGGCAGTGAGGAGAGAGGCAGAAAGAAATAAACTCCACACAACCTACAAATTATGTGAGAAATCTTTAAGGAATTCAGATAAAGAAAGAGATCTAGGGGTAGTTCTAGATAAAAACTATCACTTGAAGACCACATAAAGAACATTGAGCGAGGAACCTATGCCATGCTTTCTAACTTCAGAATTGCTTTTAAATACATGGATGGCAAAAAACTAAAGAAAGTGTTCACGACTTTTGTTAGACCAACGCTGGAATATGTAGCAGTTGTATGGTGCCCATATCTTAACACTTTTGTGCTTTGGGCGAGCAAGCACCAGACCACCCCAAGGTGGGCCGGGCATTTCAAGTGAGCACACGGTAATACTGAAAAGTGTATACTCTTTTTTTTCAATTATGTCACCTCCTTTTTCATCCTAGGTTTTTAATTTTGGTATTAATGAGTTCACAATAGAATTCCCTACAGGAGTATATACTTATATAAAGTCCAAAAGCCTGGCATACCACCTGCACCAAAACTAGAAATTGGCAACGCGTTACTTGTGAGCACGCAAGAGCAATAAAATGTGTATACTCTTTTCACTTTGGTCACCTCAATTCTCGTCCTAGGTCTTTCATTTTGGTATCAATGTGTTTGCAATAGAATTCCCTACAGGAATATATGCATATAATGTCCAAAACTGTGGCGCACCACCACCACCTAGCTGCAGCCAAGCTGAAAGCAGGCCATGCGTTACCCCTTGAGTGAACACCCATTGGCCCACCCACTACACCATATTTCGCTCACAAATGTCTAATAATTTTTCCGGTTGATAACATAAATTTTATGTTATCATTATTTATGTTTATCATTATGTTATGTAAATTTTAATTTTATTAGTATTATTGTAATATAAAAAAATGGATTTGGACTGATTATTATAAAATCATAATCTTTATTATACAGTACAATACTACATATTTCTTTTTGCCAAGGTATCTCTCAGGGGCAGATTTGTTTTTAACTAATAGTATTATTGTTCCAGATGGAGCAACTGTGATAATCCAGGAGTGTGGATGTATCGTGTTGGACAGTTAAGTTTGGAGCAGAATGTTCAGTCCCCAGATACTGGCACCAGTGAAAGCAAAGGCCACAAAAGTGAGACCCAATCATGTGCTGTGGGAGGATCCATGTGCCATTCCAACTCTATTTGCACTGATTATGCATCTGGCTTCTGTTGCAGTTGTAAAGAGGAATATTTTGGGAATGGCATTAACTGTGTAGCTAAGGGTAAGATTTCATGAGTGCTAGTTTCTGTTGTTATATTGAAGCAGTTATTAAATGCTAATTAATTAATCAGGAGACAGTCTAATTACCTACCTAATAATGATTCTGTAATGTATACTATTCAACTACAAACCCAAGTGGTCTTAGCTCGTTAAGTGGTGCTAGTATACCCTAACAGATGGATATTAAAACACACAATAGCGATGAACAATATACTGTATGAGCTCGCTAATCCAAAGCTTGCTGATTTGAATATTTGAGCTATCAGGTGATTTTCGAGGTCAAATAATTTTCCAACTAAACTTCGCCTTATCTGAATAGCAATTTGCTTAACAAGAGATTTTTCCCTTCACGGATTTTACTGCCTCTTATGTAGCAGGCAGTCACAGGTAGTCAGAGACAGTCACAACCAGTTGCAGGCACCTAGTCAGGACCAGCAATCATTCACAGTTGCAACCAATCACAGACAGCCATATTCAGTCAGAACCAGTCAGGCAGTCAGTCACAACCATCACAAGTTCAGGTATTTACAGTCAGTCAGAGACACAGTCAATCACAATCAGTCAGGTATTCACAGTCACAACCATCATAAGTACTTAGTCACAACCAGTCAAAGCCAGTCACAGTTAGTAAACAGTATGAGTGTGATATCACTCAGCCAAGTCTCTGCCTTCTCAAGACCCCCAGGCCACTAGCTGGCAGGAAGAGCCCATATGATGTTAATTACTTCTAGATGCAGCTTGAGGGGTGGGGGATAGGCAGATGGGAGGGACTGGTGTGGAAATGGGGATAGCAAAACAGCAAGGCGTATAGCGAAAAAGCAAGGCGTAGTCTCCGTGGCATAGTGGTAAGATACTCGCCTGGCATTATGCGAGTGCTTTGTCCTGGGTTTGTATCCTGGCCAGGGAGGATTTACTGGGCGCAAATCCTTAACTGTAGCGTCTGTTTAATTCAACAGTAAAATGAGTACTTGGTTGTAAAAACGATTCTTCGCGGGGGTCGTATTCCGGGGAACATAGGATTAAGGGATTGCCAAAACGCTACTTGTACTAGTGGCTGTACAAAAATGTAAGAACTCTTGTATATATAAATAAAAAAAAAAGGAGGGATTGTGTGGAGATGTATGGAAGCGGGTAGTGGGGAGGGATGGTGTTGGGATTTTGGGAAGAAGGTAGCAGGGAAAGATGGTGTTGGGAAGGAGGTAGTGGGGAGGGATGGTATGGGGGATGGGTGGTGGAAGGATGTAGTGAGGAGGGGCACCCACTCTGCTGCCTGCCCACCCAATCTGCCACCTGTCCACCCAATCTGCCACCTGCCTACCCAATCTGCCACCTGCCCATCCAATCTGCCACCTGCCCATGTTTGTACTATGGTGCACATGGTTACAAAAAGTACTACTGTATCTAAACAGGAGGATGGGTTGCATTTACTCCTTACTCCTTATCTAGTTGTATAGGTTATTGACATATGCCTCTTACCTAACACCTCGCTTCATCACACTGCAATTTCCTGGCATTTCTAAGCACTTACATCATGTGTTTCACTCCAGTAAATGTCACCCTTAAGAGACGGTTCTTGTCTTTCTCATATTTTCCTATCCTCCTAAAATCACTGACATTTTCCTTTGAATTTAGGCCTTCTCCTAATCCTGCTATTTTCTCTATGGTTTTCATCTTTTCTGCTGCTCTGTCCACCCGAGATAATATTTCCTTTTCTAAACACCCAAAAATTACTGTGGACTTACTTCTATCTGCAGTGTTTTGTATTAGTTATACTGTATATTAACCAGCAATATAATAAATGTTATTTATACCCAGAGGCACCCCTGCGTGTTGTTGGAAAGGTTGTTGGTAATATCAATGGCATGGAATTAGAAGACTCTGATCTCCATGCCTATGTACTGACAGCAGAGGGCCGGAGCTATACTGCCATTTCAAGAATACCATCACAGATTGGCTATGATTTGCAGAGTATTATATCTCTTGGATCTGGCATTGCGTGGCTATTTGCAAAATCCATCGATGATACTGCCAATGGATTTTCCAGTACAGGTATGTATTTGGGTCACTATTTTTTTTATTTTTGCATTTACTGTAGAAATCATAGTGGATATAGTGTGTTTTTGAGAGATTTGTAAAAAAATTTAGTTTGTTTCTCTATTAACATGATTAATTTTGTCTTCCCTGGAGGGGCTAAATCATTTTATTGTTTCTTTGTACAGCATTTCCTGTCCCTTTATTTTCCACAGTAAAGAGTTGAACTCCATCCCTTTATATTAGAGTTAATTGTAATAGAACTTTGGATAAATGGACCTTTGTTAAATATTCCCTGACATCATATTAATTTTACAACTCAGGCCTTCATTATAGAGAAATAGTGTTTAGAGGCCATAGAAGATCAACATTTTCCACAAATACAGTATTTACTTAAATGATACTTTAAAGCAGAGTTTATATACTGATGAAAATAACAAACAGGTAAACCCCACTTAGCTGAAAACCAGGACACAGGAGCCAGAGTAAAAGGGCACCTTGCACTTCTACCATCAGCAAAGAATCGAGGGTGGAACAGCTGGTTGTCCCCTGGCTGCCTCCCTCTTTCTCCCAAACAAGGAGGGGTGGCAGGGCAAACAAGCTAGCATTAGTTTCATGAATTTTCAAGTGTTTGTTCACATTGTTGGTAGAGTTCTTTTTTTGTGGCTTTGAGGCTGCAGTCTCATTTCTCACAGCAGTGGTTTGTTTTGTTTTGCTGACTTTCTGGTGTTTCCCTGGTGGTGGTGAACATGATTAAAATTCATAAACAATTTTATTATAGTGCCACTGCTCCCCTGCATCTCTCTTAATGGCAAGGTTCTGGCCAATGGTTTCCGGTAAGCCAAAAAGAACTGTGGGCCTGATGGCACCTAATAGCTTGGCACAATATCAGCATAGTAGCTTCAGGAAACCACAAGGGGCTCTCCCCAGAGATAGTGAATTGTTTATATTTTTTTAACCCTTTAACTGCACGGCCTATAAATATGACATCCCCCCAGTGTGCAGGAAATGAAACCTTGGGAAAAAATTATTTTTTCTTCAGAAAGTGTCAAAAACCCCTCCCTGTATATGGGTATAGCAATGCAAGTTCGAAATTGTACTTACTTTGGCTGCTATGGGGTCCAAAAGGTGGGCCGTGACGTCATAATTCCCCGTGCGCCAGAGCAGTATGCACCCGGGGGCGGTGGGGCGCCCAGGGCGGGGCGCGTGAATTGCCGTGAATATATTTTTGCACATTTTTTGCGCACAGTTCCAAATACATTTTATTTGTTTTTACATGCTAATCCTATGTATAATGAACATGTACACTATATTATGGCAGTAAAACATCCGTACTGTCCGAAGACACTGTGTTACATGCATGACACTTGTGTACACATATGTTGCACATATTTACCATGTATCATGCTAATTTATGTATATATACAATCTATTTACAGACTATACACTGTCACACACTATATACATTCACCATCAACACATTCAGAACACCGCGAGTGTGAGCAGCCACACCCCAGCCAGCCCTCCCTCACTCCTCCAACATTGTATTCACCAACATTACTCCTCCAAATCATACAGTTATTCACACCAATGTTTCATGTTCATTTGTTCATTTATGTATACTGTATTTGCAACACATGTACACACTCTACACTGTCACACACTATATACATTCACCATCAACACACTCAGAACACCGCAAGTGTGAGCAGTCACACTCAGCCAGCCCTCCCTCACTCCAACATCTTACTCGCCAACATTGCTCCTCCCACCATACTGTTATTGTATTTATTACACAATTTACACATGTTATATATACCTATCTACATGTTTTATTTACCAGAACTATGCAAGTAAGCCGGTCATGTGTCCAAACAGTACAGTGGCCACCATACACTGCATGACAAATCACACAGCAGACTGCAGACGACGCCACGTTTACGACGTCACCTCCCTCACCAAAATAGCTCCTCACAACATATTCCTGGTGCTGTTATTACACTATTCCACACACACTGTATATACCCATGTACATGTGTGTTCCCCATAGCAAACCACGAAGCTAGTATGGTGAGCAAAACAAGAGTTACTGCCACACAGTGAGGCTACCTCAATTCTCTCCCTTCCTCCTTCCTACGCACAACGCTCATTATAACCACAATCCTGGTCACTAATACCTGTAAATGAATAATTGACCACAAGTTTATTTTGAAAAGGAACCTAAAAAGTCGTTTGAAGATTCCTAGATGGACGAAATAATGTTGTGGTGCTGTGGCTAGCGCTGTGAACATCGTGAACAGCATTGAATCACTGATATTTGAACATTGTACCAAGTCATTATCACACTCGGGCTCTTCTATAATACTATCATGGCTAAATAAAACAGATTATATATATATTTTGACAATATTAGGCAATGCTGTGGTCACACGCTGAACAGCAGTGCTGTGCGCTCATGCTGCGAGTGCCAGCCTTGGTTGCTCACTCACTACTGAGGCTCTGACACCCGGCAATGTGGA